>NC_067409.1:113503449-113808676 GCF_009764475.1 Pristis pectinata | reverse complement strand
CTGGTGCTATCACACCTTTATTTGTAAAGTAGTAACAAGAACTGTGATCAGTGCTCAAACGGTGGCCAAAGTAGTACCGTACACAGTTCCAGCATAACGTCCCGGCTCTTATATTCTATTGCCCAACTAATAAAGCAAAACACTTCAGCCCTTTGTCACCTCCACCCATCACCTCCCAGCTTCTGACATCAATCCCACTCTCCCCCCTCCCTCACCTGCCTATCACCCCCCCCTCACTTGGATCGACCTATCACCCCCCAGCTCTCGCTCCACCCCTTCCCCTTTTATACCGGCCGTCCCCCCTCCTGCTTTCCAGTCCTGATGAAGGGGCTCAGCTCGAAACATCGACTGTCCATTTCCCTCCACAGACGCTGCCTGACCCGCTGAGTTCCTCCAGCATCTTGTGTGTTGCTCCAGATTTCCAGCATCTGCAGACTCTCTTGTGAAAACATCCCAGTTGTCTTCTAATTACCATAGTGATCCCTCCTATTGCCTTTGAGTATATATGGACATATACTCCATGATCCCTGTTTCCCCCACACCACTCAATATTCTCCCACTTACTGTAAGTTTCCTTGCCATATTGCATTTCCTGAATTGCATGAATTCACCCTCCTCTGGTCTGATTTCCATTTGTCACTCTCCTGATCAACTAACCAGACCATTTTAAAGTTTTCTTCCCCATTGTCAACTGTATCACCTGCACACAACAGAAGTCGGGAGCAGGTCAGATGGTGCCTGAACTGCAGTCTGTTCCCAAATTTTCTGCCTTGTGTTGTTTGCCTTCTGGAACTCATTGTCCCAGCAGAACGGTTTTGAGAAACTGGGGTTATTTTCACAAGCAGCAGGGAAGTCCACGAATATATTTCGATGATGTGTTTAAACAGGTGAATGTTTGGTGGCACTACACCCCAGGCTTCACAGTCACCTCTGTTCACGAAACATTTTGATTATTTGAATTTCTAAAGAAAAACTGGGTTAATATTGGTAACAGTAAAAGACCAGGAAAGGTTTGCTCAATGGCTGGTACACTTTAATTTGGATAAGGACAAGTAAATACATTTTGGTAGAAAAAGAACCAGGAGTATATGCTGAAAGAAAGCTGCCAATAATATGATCTAACAGAGACAGCTGGAACTTCAAATAGAGAAGACAATGGCATGTGAATACAATTTATCATGACATTAAAACAACCCAGAGCTTCTTACAGTCAATACAGCTGTGGGTATGGAAAGAAATCGAGAAGGTCAGAAGCATTTGGGGTTTTAGAGAGATGCAGAATGTAAGAGAAGGAACAATAAATTCTGACAAAATATAGGTTTGGCAGAAATAGAATTCTCCACATTGTTTTGGAACGGCCAGTATAAGCCATAGGCAGTATAAAAAATGGAAAAATATGAGTAGGAGGAAAGGATCGAGATACTGGGACTATTATTCACAGGGAGTAGAAAAACCCAGGAGTCTACTGAATCATTAATTTAAGTTATGGAGGATTTTAGTCAACTGAAGTGGAATGGCCATTTCCTCTGCTTGGGGAAAAAAGTTCATCAAGAAATTAAGGGGAGAGGTTACAACAACTTTCTCTTTCATTGGTCACAGGCATTTTGCCACAGAAAGAGGCTGAAGCAGTGATCACTATTCCTTTACACTGAAAGCAAATACCTGTATATATTTAAAGCAATGTGAGATACAGTATTTATGGAGGCCATAAGGAGTATGTTTTGCTTTAGACTGCTGCATCTAATAGTTGGCACGGATTTGGCAAGCTCAATGATTATCTGTAAATAAGTTGTACAACATTAATTTGTGTTCCATGATATGATATTTTCATTTGGATTACTGTGGTTTTTTCTTGACTGTGGAATCTTTTTTGTTCCATCATGATGAATTTTTTGTTATGAAAGAAATAATGTTGTTTATTCCATTGTAATGAAAAGCAGCATAAATTGCATTTCTGAATGCAACGGCACGGTAGCGTAGTGGTTAGCGCGACGCTATTACAGCGCCAGCGATCGGGGTTCGATTCCCGTTGCTGTGTGTAAGGAGTTTGTACGTTCTCCCCGTGTCTGCGTGGGTTTCCTCCCACATTCCAAAGACATACGGGTAGGTTAATTTGAGTTTTAAAAAAAATGGGTGGCATGGACTTGTTGGGCCGGAAGGGCCTGTTACCGCGCTGTAAATAAAAAAATCAAAAACAAAATTATGTCAACAAAAATTGTACCATGTATGTGCTCATATTTTCAACCTGAAATGTTAATTCTTTCTTTTTCCTTAGAGACTTTAGCAGCACCTCATGATGTTGGTGAGGCTGCACTTGGAGTATTGTGTACAGTTTTGGTCACCCTGTTATAGGAGGGACATCACTAAGCTGGAAAAAGTGCAAAAAAGATTTACAAGGATGTTGCCAGGACTCAAGTGCTTGAGTTACAGGGAGAGGTTGGGTAGGCTAGGACCTGATTTCTTGGAGTGTAGGAGACAGAGGGGTGATCTGATAGAGGTGTATAAATTCATGAGGGGCACAGATAGGGTGAATGCACAGTCTTTTGCCCACGGAAAAGGATTAAAAAACTAGAGGACATAGGTTATGGGGAGAGGGGTAAGATTTAAAAGGGATCTGAGGGGCAACTTTTTCACGCAGACGGTGGTGGGTATATGGAACGAGCTGCCAGAGGAAGTGGGTGAGGCAGGGACAATAATGACATTTAAGAGATATTTGGATAAGTACATGGATCGGAAAAGTTCAGAGGGATATGGGCCAAACACAGACAAGTGGGACGAGCTTTGTTGGACAGCATGGACCAGTTGGGCCAAAGGGCCTGTTTCCAGGCTGTATAACTCTATGCAATGTGCATTTGTTGTTTTTAACACCTGTACTAATACCGGCATCAGTACTTGACGTATTCTGCAATTTGATTCACCAGCTTCTTACTCACTACTGTCATACAGCATAGCTCCCAATCTCCTGATCTTTTAAACATTTACCTACCCCTCTTTAAGTAACCCCACAGGTCTATGGGCATAAGAATTCCAAAGATTCACCACCCTTTCTAACAAGTTGTTCCTATGCACCTTGGTTTTAAATGATTTATGAATGAATTCTTTTTTAAAAAAATGATAGATTTCTGGATGTTATGGGAATCAATGGATATAGGGAGGGGGACACGAGACTAGATGCTGGAATCTGGAGCAAAAAAAACAAACTGCTGGAGGGTCAGACAGCATCTGTGAAGGGAAGTGGACAGTCGATGTTTCAGGTCAGAGAAATTGAAAATAGTGGTAGAAGATGGGGTTGGAAAGGTTTGGGTTGCAATGTGATTTTGAGCAGGAGTAGAGGAAGATCTTTTAAGGCTGTGTTTGTCTGACTTGTTCCATTGACTTAATTTGCCAATGCACTGCAGCTGTGCAACACGCCCCCACCCCTCCCCCTCATTTTTGCTAAAATTATAGGTGGATCTCCTAGTTTTTACAGACTGGTATAGGTGCCTAGAACGGGCTGCCAGTAGTAGTGGTGCAAACAGATATGATAGACACATGAATATGCAGGGAGTGGAGGGATATGGATCATCTGCAGGCAGAAGAGATTTAGATTAATTTGGCATTGTGTTCAGCACAGACACTGTGGGCCGAAGGGCCTGTTCCTGTGCTATACTGTTCTATGTTATATGACTCTTATGCTGCCTGACCTGTTGAGTCAGCATTTTCTGTTTTTGTTTCAGATTCCTAGCATCTGCATATTATTTTAGTGTCATGCATTCATATATCTGATTGTTTTAATTGTGGCTCAGATTCTCACTGAGAGTTGACAATGAGGAGTTTCTGCACATCCTGAATAGGTGTCCGAACCAACAAGGTGTCCTCTCTCGAGCATCTGTCATATCAGAACATTAGGGCAACCAACAACATGGGCCTTCAACCAATCAGACTGAACCTTCACTGATCCTCACATAGTGTGAGCCAAGAAGTGTAATTTGATTTTTGTCATGTAAAATTGAGCAAGATAAAGGAAGAAAGGTGGAGTGATTGCACTTGACAAAAGGGTAGACTTGATAGAGTCTGATATCAAGGCACGGTAAAACTTATGTCAATGGACTTCAAATGGAAAACATTAAAATTTCAGGAGTTAACCCTCACACAAAGGGAGATGGCTATCGTTATTGGAGGTCAATCATCCCAGTCCCAGGACGTTACTGCAAGGATTCTTTGGGGTGGTATTCCAGGCCCAACCATCTTCGGTTATTTCAACAATGTCCTTCCTTCAGGACTAACTTGGGAACGTACCTTTTTTTTTATAAACAGTGAGTGGTTAGGATGTGGAAGGCAATGCCAGGGATCCAACTGCAGCAAACAGAAGGATCTGATAGGAAAGAACCTGCAGGCAAATCAGGAACGTTTGGGTGAATGGAACTAATTGGATTGCTCTAATATGAAGTCTGGAGAGACTTGATGTCCTGCTCCTGTGCTGTAACCATTTTGTGATTCACTGATTTTAAGTACAGCTCCAACAACACTCAAACAACCCAACACCATCCAGGACAAAGCACCCCACCTGACTGGAATCCTACCCACCATGCTAAACAATCATTCAGTGTGTATGCACAGTATGTCCCCTTTACAAAATACACTTCAGATGCTCATCCAGGCTACTCCAACAGGACCTCCCAAACCCATGACCTCTGTCATCAGGAAGGACAAGGGCAGCAAGCACATGAGGAGGTTTCCCTCCATGTTGCACACCATCTTGACTGGGAAATATATCACTGCTTCTTCACCTCTGTTCTGACCTGGAACTTCCTCAGGGAAGTACAATGGACCTCTGAGTGCATAATCCTCAGAGTGGGGAATTTGGCGAGTCAGTGGACGAGTACGTTTTGTTAAGAGTATATTCATTAGATTTAATTAAGATGAATTTACTTTAAAGTTTCAGACTCTCAGCTTCAACAGCTTTCAGTGGAAGTGGTAAACAATCAGAATCAGTTTATTATCACTGACTTATATGACATGAAATTTCTTGTTTTGTGGCAGCAGTACAGTGCAAAGATATAAAATTAGTAAGTTACAAAATAAATAAATAGTGCAACAAAAAAGGAATAATGAGGTAGTGTTCATGGGTTCACGGACCGTTCAGAAATCTGATGGCGGAGGGGAAGAAGCTGTTCCTGAATCATTGAGTGTGGGTCTTCAGGCTCCTGTACCTCCTCCCCGATGGTAGTAACGAGAAGAGGGCATGTCCCGGATGGTGAGGATCCTCACCATGTCCCTCAGAGTAGAGAGTTTGGTGAAGTCTGGGTGATGGTGAGCTGGGTCGGTAGAAATGACTCAACACTGACATGGGTCAGCATGGACCAGTTGGGCCGGAGGGCCTGTTTCCGTTGCTTGTGTTTAAAAGAGTGACAGTTCAAAAATGATGTCAGTGAAAGGCAGGTAGCTGATTGGTGAGTAGCTGGTGATTATTCTTTGACAGCATTCTACTTGATAAGTTATCTGTGAAGGAGAGACATGGCAAGACAGCTTAGCCATGAGGAATGTGCACTTTATGTGAAAAGTCACGGATGCTTCCAGTCTCCAAGAAAACCAGACGTACAGTAACTGTCTCCAGCAGCCTGAACTCCTGGTTTCGGGGCTTTGGTGATGGCTATTGGTGAATGCGTGAGACTGAGTCTATGGATGGCATGTTTAGGGAGGACATCACACCATAGCACACTGGCAAGACAAAGAGGGAATGGGTGACCAGGAGCAGCAGGCAGGTAGACCGGAAATTTCCTCGAGTCCTTCTCGTTCACTGATAGATTTTCCATTTTGGATACTGCTAGTTCCTCAGGAGGGAGGAGGGGGAAGAAAGAATGGGGGAGCGATAGCGATGGGGAATTCAACAGTTATCAGGACAGAAATCATCTGTGATCATCAAGATGACTCCTGGATGACAGGTTACCCCTTGAGTACCAGGATCAAGGATGCCACTGACAAGAGCATCCTGAAGGGAGAAGGTAACAATCAGAAGTTGATGGGATAGGGTCCTGCAAGCAGATTTTAGGGAGCTAGGAAAGAACTTAAAATGCAGAAACGTAAAAGGTAATAATCTCAGGACTACTCCCTGTGCCATGTGCTAACACGTACACAATCAGGAGATGGAGCAAATGGATACACAGGTGAAAAGAAGGTGCAGGGGGTAAGGTTTTTATTTTCTGAGGCAGTGGACAATTTTTGGGGCTTGTGGGATCGACACAGGTCAGATGGGTTAAACCTTAGCAGAAGCAGGATTAATATCCTCACAAGGGGTTCTGCATCTGGGGAGGGCTGAAACCAGTGTGGTAAGGGTGTGGAAACCTGAAAAGAGAGTCAGGGGGAGAGAGAAATAAAACTGGAAGTGGAAGTTAAGCAAAATAACTAGACATCAGAAACAAAGGTCAGCAGCAAGCAAGGAAAATTGCAAAGCACTGTACTTACAGCACAAATGTTGCAGCTCTAAAATAGTTGATGAATTCATGACACAAATAGGTATGATTTAATTTCCATTAGAGAAATGTGGCTGCAGGGTGACCAAAAGTGGGAATTAAATATTCCAGGGTATTTGAAATTTAGGAAGGACAAGCAAAATGGAAGAGGAGGTGGGGTAGTGTTCTTAATAGGAGGTGGCTTCAGAACAGTCATTAGAAAGAATCTTGCTTGGCAAAATGTGGTGTGGAATTGGTTTGAATGGAACTAAGAAGCAGCAGGAAACAGAAAACATTGCTGGGAGTTGCTTATAGCTCTTCTAACAGTAGAACATAGAACATTACAGCACAGTACAGGCCCTTTGGCCCACAATGTTGTGCCAACATTTTATCCTGCTCTAAGATCTATCTAACCCTTCCCTCCCACACAGCGCTCCATTTCTCTATCATTCATGTGGCTATCTCTTAAATGTTCCTAATGTATCTGCCTCCACCACCTCTGCCAGCAGTGCGTTCCACACACCCACCATTTTCACCCTGGGGAAAAGTCTCTGACTGTCCACTCGATCTATGTCTCATCAACTTGTACACCTCTATCAAGTCACCTCTCATCCTCCTTCTCTCCAAAGAGAAAAGCCCCAGCTCACTCAACCTATCCTCATCAGGCATGCTCTCCAATCCAGGCAGCATCCTGGTAAATCTCCTCTGCACCGTCTCTAAAGCTTCCACATCCTTCCTATAATGAGGCGACCAGAACTGAACACAATACTCCAAGTGTGGTCCAACCAGAGTTGTGATGTAGGATATAGGTAGACAGCACAGCCGCACAGCTCGTAGAGCCTCACATCTTCAGTGACCCAGCTTCAAACTTGACCTTGGCTGTGTGAAGTTTGCACATTTTCCTTCAGGTGCTCCAGCTTCCTCCCACATCCCAAAGGTATTTGTGTTGGTAGGTTAACTGGCCACCCTCAGTATCTCAGTGAGTATAGTGGTGAATTAATGGGAATGTGGGGCAAATAAAATGGAATTCGAGTAAATGGGTGCTTGCTGGTTGGCATGGACTCCGTGGGCTGAAGGGCCTGTTTCTGTGATGTGTGCCTCTATAAATAAGGAAGGTAAGACAGTAACCATGGGACACTTGGATCTACATATAGACTGGACAAATCAAATTAGCACCAACTATGTAGAGGATAAATTCCTGGAATGTACATGAGCTGGATTCCTAGATCAGAATATTAAGGAATCAACTAGAGAAAAGACAAGGGAAAAGTGAGCCTAAAGATTGGGAGCATTTTAGAAGTTACCAAAGCATGACCAAGAAATTGATAAAGTGAGAGAAAGCAGAATATTAAAGTATGGGCAAACGTAAAACCAAACTGTAAGGCTTTGTTTTTGGATATGTTTGACAAGAAGATTAGTGAGACAAATGTGGGTCCCTTGCAGACAGAGGAAGAAGAATTTAAATGGGGAATTAGGAAATGGCAGAGGAATTCAAGGAATACTTGGAGGACACAAAAAAAACCCCAGAGGTACCAGAGAACCAAAGGTCCAGTGCAAATTAGGTTGTGGGTGGTAAAGTAGGGCAGCCAAGAAAGTTGCTGCCTCACTGTCAGAGTCATGCAGCAAGGAAAGAGATTCTTTGAGCCAAGTTACCCATGCTCTATCTGAGCTAGTTCCACTTGCCCGCGTTCAGCCCATCTCGCTAAGCCTTTCCTATCCATCTACCTGTCTAAATATCCTCTAAACATTGTAATTGTACCCACCGCTACCACTTCTTCTGGCAGCTCGTTCCATATACTCACCAACCTCTGGGTGAAAAATGTGCCCCTCAGTTCCCCTTTAAATCCTACACCCTCTAGTTTAAGACTCCCCTACCCTGGGGAAGTGATAGTGACCATTCACCTTTATCTATCCCCTCATGATTTTATAAACCTCTGTAAGGTCACCCTCAGCCTCCTACGCTCCAGGGAAAACAGCTCCAGCCTATCCAGCCTCCAATATTCAATCCTGACCTCTGCTGCTGTCTTTCCAGAGTTCGCACGTTCTCCCTGGAAAAAAATGGGCTTCCTCCAGGTGCTGAGGTTTCCTCCCACATCCCAAAGACATGCAAGTTGGTAGGTTAATTGGCTGCTGTAAGCTGCCCCTCATGTGTAGATGAGTGGTAAAATCTGGGAGATATTGATGGGGATGTGAGGAAAATAAAATGGGATTAATGTAGGATTATTGTAAATGGGTGCTTGACGATCAGCCTGGACTTGGTGGGTCATGCTCTATAACTCTAAAAGAAATTATTAGTTTAAAAAAACTACTGGAGGAGGTAATAAAACTGGAAATTGTAGGGGTGGTGGTAACCACCAGTCACTTCCAAAAGAAAATAGGACAGGTACTTGGGAATAATTTGCTGGACTACAGGAAAGAGTGGAGGAACAGGACTGATGGAATTGCCCTGGGAGCCAGCAAAGACTCAATGAACCACATTCCCTCCATCAGCCATGTGACAATTTTATCATTCAATGAAATGAAAAACTAGATTAAGGAAAGGAGATAAAAATAGTTTTAAAAAGGGTATTCCAATTAAATTCTTAAGTAACAAAACTGTTAAATTAAATTTTTAGTTTCACTAAGGCATTGGGCAGTAATTATGACAAAAACTCACTTATACCTGAAGGCAATATTTGTTTTTCTGCCACAATTAATGAATAGCTGATGAAAATCAAAGCTGAAATGTTGACTGTTTCTTCTTCCACAAATGCTGCCTGATTTGATGACTTCTTCCAGTACTTTCTGTTTATATTAGTGAATAACTAATGCAACTTCACATTTTCATGCGCTTCAATGCCATGTGAAGTGATTTACTCCATAATAAACAATGAGCCCTGACAACCCTGTTCTTATTCTCAACACAAAATCAGAGTTTCCATTGTGAAAAATTGCAGTTGAATAAGGAAAGCTGGACCTGTTTCTTACTGAGTTGGTGATTGTTTCATTCCTTTCAGGGAGATTTGTGACATTCAACAGAAGTGAAAGTTCTCAATACGATAAATGATCATGATGAGAGACTTATCCCAGTTACAAATGGCACACCTCTATCATTACAGCAAACATCTGCTTGATATATCTTTAAGTGACTCGTAATTAGTGGAGATTCCTGATTGGATTCTGATTGTGGGAAAATGGAATATGACCAGTTTGTCATCAGGAGGGGAAGTCTCGATGATCTGAAAGGAAACAAAGGACTGAAAAAGGCTTTGACAAACTGTGCGTGGTTTACAGAGAAGCTCGGTGAGACATGAAGGAGCATTCCGAAGCTCCCTAACCCCACAGCAATGCTGCAAGCACAACTGACCTGCTCTTTCATTGCTTCCTTCATCTGCAGTCTGGAAGTGCAAAAATAAAATGGAAGAACCTGGACTCCCAAAAAGATTAAAGTGGATTGACTGACCTCCATCACATCTCCATTGAAACTGGAAGTAGGTGTGTTGAAGACAGGGTGACCACTTTATAACTTTTAACCCACAATTTTTCACTTACATTTATTCCAGATTTATTGAGAACTTTATTTGGATCCTGGATACTGTCTTGAGCTATCTTTGTACAGTCCAGCAATGCCTGTTCTGTGCTGTACTGTTCTATGTTCTATGTTCTCTGTCATGCATTACCAAGATCATAAAATACAGAAAAACGATATTAAATCATATAAAGATCAGAGCATCAATGTGTCATTGCCCCAACCAGATTAGCTGTTGTTCAGATCTTCTATCAAGACCAGAGGTGTCAACTGTCATCAATTTCTACTTTGATGTCCAACCTGTATTCCTCTATTCCATGCTGGTACCGAGTATTTAGGCAAGACTATTAAGCATTTGCTCTTAATACTGGCTGGCTTGAGGTCTGTTTCAAATTGAGATGTCCGCCTAGGATCTTCAGGGGAGTGTGGCCCATCTTTACCATGAGAATGCCAAGTGCCTACATCACTAGTGGCACATAGAGAGCGCCATTGCACTGGTGCGGCTAGAAAATACAGAGGATGATTGCTAGGGCCAGCTTTCGGCAGAGTGAAGCAGAGGACCATGCTTGGTCCTCTTCTGTGTTAGCTGTGGAGCATTTTGGAACATCCAGAGATCATGGAAGGTTCCACATAAATGCAAATATTTTCTGTTTGTTCCCTCATTTACCTAGTACAAATCCTGTAAATGTGAGGGTATGGAAGATATCAGCCAAGCCTGCACCTTGAAGCAGGCTCCGTGACCACCATGAAGTGTGTCCACGCTGAGTTCGAATCGCAGTTTAGATATGTAATGTTCCTAGTTCTACTCCCCAATACACTGAGGGGCACGTTAGGGGTGGGCAGGTCTCCTTCAGGCCATACAGGAAGGAGACATAAGAGACTGCAGATGCTGGAATCTGGAGCAAAAACCCACAGATGCTGCTTGACCTGCTGAGGTCTTCCAGCGGTTTATGTTTTAGGCCATACGGGAAGCTTAAGTGCAAGATGAGGGTCTGCGGTAAGTGGAATTCATCCAAACTTTTTGACAGTCTGATGAGCTTGTGTTGTTTCCATTAGGAAACCGCTGGAGCAGTTGCATATTTTCACTCAAGGAATGCTGTTTGAGGATCTGAGTTTTTATGAATCAAATCCAATAAAAGCTCTGACAAATAAAAGTTGAGCTGCAGCTAACTTCTGTGCCCAGCGTTGTGAGGAACACTAGGACTGAAACAAAGGCCAATTTTTCAGAATTTTCACCACAAGTCAGCATGATAACATGCAGCACAATCTCCTTCCAGCCCAATGATGGGCCTCACCCTGGCTATCAGCCACAGCTGGGGCCGCCTTAACTGCCAGTTTCAAGTCCAACATTTTGTTGGCTTGTCAAAGATTGACAGTTTATGTCGATTAGCGCAAAATTATGGGCTGTTTTCCGCTGTGGACTCATGCCCACTAAGAACTGGGCTGAGAATGCTCAAGTCAATTTCCCTAGGATTTTCAGTCAATTAGGTTTTATATTCAATTAATTAACACAGCTGTCAGAGAGAGAACACTTCTTCCCATCAGCATTGGCTTGATTTGAACCAGGTCCCAATGGTGAAGGGACTGTTCTCAATTCAACCGCTTTAAATGTTTCAGCCCACATTTTGCAGAATTGTCTGGTGTTATTTGTGAGCTCATTCATCACAAGCTCTGAAAACAAACTAATTAAACAGCTTCATTTTGGATTTCTGCAAGAAGCAAGCCATGGAGGTAATTACTGTAAATAAAGGAGGAGAAACCGTTATCCATCCTGTGCAGTAATAAGCCTTTCCTGCCAAGTGGTCAACTGCTCCTTGGGCTGGTACTCATACTGAAAGCCACAGATGAGTTGGGGCCAGCCCTCCCAGTTGGAGAGGCGCAGCTGAGGAAGGTCAAGACAGAAACACGAGTGGCCCACACCAACTTAGTTTACAGGAATTGTACTGTACAAACTGTTATCTTAGAAGTGCAGTAATAACATTCTGTGGGGTTTTTCCAATTTCCCCACTATAAGAGTCCTAGAATCAAACAGCATGGAAACAGACCCTTCTGCCCATTGAGGCCATGCTGACCGTTGAGCACCAACCTACATTAAACCTATACTAATCCCACTTTATTTTTCCATTTATTCCCATCAACTTTTCCCATTTTCTGCCGCTATCACTACACTCACCTACACACCAGGGGCAACTTACAGTGGCCAATTAACCTACTAACCCCTGTGTCTGTGGGATGTCGGAAGAAACCGGAGCACCCAGATAAAACCTGCATGGTCACAGGGAGGATGTGCAAACTCCACACAGACAGCACCAGAGGTCAGGATGGAACCTGGGTTCCTGAAGGCATGAGGCAGCAGCTCTATGAGGCATCATGTATCGAACCTATTTTCATCCAGTCCTGCATTATAGTTACATGATAAGGCAGGATTTCAGAGCATAAAACACGGGTTGTCAGGAGCCAGCGCTCTCCAGTGGTTGAAACCTCAGCCAACTGTCAGCCCCTGGATATTGTTACAAAACTTCCCAAAGGTCCCAACCACTGCAGCTGCTTCTTCATTGAACTTTGCTCCATCCTCAGCATAAAAGTGGGGATGAGGAATAAATTCTGGCCTTGCCAACTATCACCACATCCCGTGAATAAACAGAAAGTACCATGATGGTTCTTAGTAGAAGCAGAAGATACTGGAAGTACTCAGCTGGTCAGACTGCATCTGTGGGAGGAGATGGCTCTTCCACCACTTTATCAGCCCACATAGAAAGTCACTGCATTCCTTACTGAGCACCATAGTGTTCAAGCAGAAAGTGAGGACACACTGCTGTCTATAAACAGATAATGGTCCTCGGAGAGGAACAATGTTTCAGTCTATCGAAGGACAGCCTCTTGAAATGATTACTAACAATTTTACATTGCTAATGATGCGCAACATTTGCAGACATCTGTAAATCAGTTCGATGGACACTAATATAATGTGACAACCCACCCAATCCTAGGATTTTAAAATCTTATGGAAACCTTTATGTTATTCATCAGTAAATAGAAATCAAATAAAAAATACAGATTGGTCTAGGATGTGAGATGCTAAATCTGTTTCTCCTTCCACGCATGCTGCCTGGCTCAGTTAAATGTTTCCAGCATTTTCTGTTTTTGTTTTACATTATTCAATCCCCACATCCAAATCAATTTCCTTGTAACATTTCATTTTCTTTACAGAAACTATTCTTTACTAAGAATATTTCCAAGATATTTTCACTCTAATTTCATGGCTTCAGGAGGGAGTAAAAAATATTCCCTCAGGGTGCAGGAGGACCAAGTCATCCAAGTACTAAAACACACGTATTCATTTTATTCTGATACTCTCTTATTTTATTCATTCACACCAGTTCTACATGGTACCTTCTGGTTGTGCAGGAAAATGATAGGCTTCTTCTGTGATGTGACACAGTATCACAGTTTAATAAATATTGCATTCAGAACATCAGAAACAGAATCTGCAGTAGTCCCCAGGGCCTGGTCCACCATTCACTAAGATCACGACTGATCTTTCCCTAAGCATCACTTTGCTATACTTATCCCACATCTCTCCTCAATTCCCTTACCATCTAAAAATCTATCCATCTCTGTAATGAAAATACTCAGCCTCTGAGCCTCCACAGCCCTCTGGATTAATAAATTTCTTCTCATCTTGGTCCTGAATGACCACCCCCTCATTTGAGAATCTTATCCCTTTTCTAGACTCTCTATCCAGGGGAAAAAAAAATCATCCTTGTGATTACCCTGTCAAACCCTGTAAACATTTTGTACATTTCAATGAATCATCTCAACAAAAGGCTCAGCCTGATTAATTGTTCCTTATAAGACAATCCACTCACATTGTCCAAATCATTGTCATAGGAAATAAGTTAGTAATCATACCATTATTCCAATTTCTTTCAGGTCAAGTATTGGCCTTAATTACTTTGAATAATGAAATACAGTTACATTGACCAAGTACCTAGAGCAATTCTTTCGTATAATGCAATGCATCTGGGAGTACGTGGTAACGGTGCATTATAGTGAGGTATACAGTGAAGTTATGTCACAATATATATCAAGATACTGACAGCTTGGCAGCTGCTAAAGGCAAAACATTTTAAGAGCTCAGTGCTTTCAAAGGGGTTGTAAACTCGATCTGAAACGCTGCAACTGTTTGGCCAGAATGAAAATCGGAACTGGTCGGAGAATATGGTGATACCCTTCACTCATGTGTTGTGAGATTTTCTAACTGCCATTTCTCAGCATGTACAAAAATGTTCAGCTGATTCTAATGGGGTCAAATAAAGCCAAAGATCTTTTATTTTGTGATTCCATTGCAACTTCATGTTAAAATTACAATACATTTGAAGCTTTCTTCCTTGCCTATTCATGGCTAGCGGAATGGTTCTATACCCTCCAGTAATCGTACTTTTTCCAAATACGAGCTTTGAAATTAAACAACGACTGAATAACTTACTGGAGTCTCATCACAAGTGAAGTCCACCTGAACCTCGCCTGATACTCACACAGGTATTCATGTGCTTTGGTTAATGAATGGCAGTCAGGAGCAGAGCCCCAAGCCACTTAACCGTACCTCTAACTGAAGACTGTCTGTCCCTGTGCCAAACGACATAGTTGATACAGCATTTGAGATCAGCTATTCACCAGCTAATTTCTCTAACTTCTGGTAACCCCTCCCCTTCTTTTTCTCCTGCCCCCCCCACTCCTTTGTCTTCCCTTATTCCTATGGCTCCCTTCCCCCGCCTCGATGACCTGCCCATCTCCTCTCCTCCCCTCCCCCATCCTTTATTCCATGGTCCACTGCCCTCTCCTACCGGATTCCTCCTCCTTCAGCCCTTTGCCTCTTCTACCCATCACCTCTCAGTTTATCACATCTTCTCCCCCTCCCCCACCCACTACCTTCCCCCTCTCACGTGGACTCACCTCTCCCCTGCCGGCATGTGCTCCTCCCCCTCCCCCTCCCCCCACCTTATTCTGGCTTCTGCCCTCTTCCTTTCCAGTCCTGATGAAGGGTCTCGGCCCGAAACGTCGACTGTTTATTTCCCTCCATGGATGCTGCCTGACCTGCTGAGTTCCTCCAGCACTTTTTGTGTATTGCTCCAGATTCCAGCAACTGCAGAATTCCTTGTGTCTCAACGGAAGAACTCTCTCTCGATACTGTTCTTAATCATTTGGGAAATCAAGAGTTGTGACAAGAATCAGTTTTATTAAAAAAAACCTGCAATGGTCTGCTGTCCAAGTGCTGATGGGGTTACAAGTGCTGTCAGCTTTTCTTAAAAGATGACAGATCGTTCAGTCCAGCTCTTAGTAATGGGTTATTCCAGTCGGCTGATTTTTGAAGTCAGCTGTTTCATAACTCGTGCCATCACTGTCACCGCCAGCCCCACAGCTTCACCCTTTCCCCACCCTACTGCTGACTCAACAAAGAGCCCTGACCAGCATTACCAAGCAGTGAAATAGCATTCATTAAAGCAAATCATTGTTAAAAGAAACACTTGCCCAATTGCACTTAGTTTGTATGCATTAAAACAAGGTTGCATTTAAATCCGTAATAACATTGCAAAATTGGCCTTCCATATATAGAGATAGATACAGATATATCTAATGTCTACATCTATCTATATCTACTATCTCTTTCTCCTGCCACTCTGCAGGTTCTGCCTCATGACAGGTGAGTGAAGGGGCTGTGATGTACAGGTGGTCCCTGAGATAGCTGGTCCACTTCGTGGATATGATGCTTGTTGTATTCGGTAATCTCGACCACATATGAGGTAATTGAATCTATGTCACTGCTTTTGGTCTTTAGGCCTTGATTTCCGGCATCAACACCCACAACTTGTGATCTCACTTTCTTTGGCATTTTCTTCCGTTCTCCCCCCCCCCCCCCCCCCCCCCACTGATACAGGACATTTCTCCTACTTTCCTCCTCCACCAACAAAGCCTTCAGTATGTCATCTGAAAGAGCCCTTGCTCTTCAACCTTTGACTCAGCCAGAAAGTATCATTGCAAGGAAATTACAGAGGGTCCAGTTGTCTGCTAAGTTTTAACATTCACTGCAGAGACTACGGCCACAAGAGGAGAAATGGGATTGGGGAAAGGGGAAGGTGTTGGGTGGCAAAGAGTAGGTGCAAACAATATCATCAGTTAGCACAAAACAGACTCCAGTAAAGGAGAAATGACCATAATCTGTTGCTAGCACAGGGAAAAAAAAACATTGATGTCATTGCAGGGCCTAGTCTGAAGTACCTTAATGTTCACATGGTCCTCCTACTGCAGTCAGAGTGAGACTTCAGGCATGGATGTTCCTTCCTCATAGAGAAGAACTTCCAGAATCTGAGGAAGACAGGAATAGTCTGTGTTGCATTGGCACCTCCCCAGTGCAGACGAGTGTGGTTTTGAACAACTGATAGACCAAGTGGGTTCTCTGGTCAAACTTCTCTCAGTGCAAGTACTAAAGTCGTTACCCTCCTTCATAACGCGGGCATTCAGAGTTTTGAGCAAAGCTGTTTTGCCTTTGGTCAAAGTAAGTCATTCCTTGTTGAGAACTACTACTTTATTCTGCCTTTACCCAAAGCTCAACAACTGCTTCCCATTATGTTTAAGAGGCTTAATCCAAAAGAAATCAGGACCTCATTAACAAATGTAACTTGGGACAACATCAGGGTACAATTGCTTTGTGGACCCAGAGGAACACTTGCATTTCTACAAAAATTAATCTTAAACTTACCTAATAAGCTAGATATCCACTGGGCTTTACTACACAGTGCCCATGGCGGACATTTCCATCAGTAAACATCTGAAATGGAATCAAGTTCTGATGATATCATCAGGCCTCAATTTGTAGTTATTCTTTGGGGTCCCATTCAAGTCAGAGAGGCACCTTACTGCCCCAAAATGTGATAAATTGGACAAAAAATGGTTGGGGAGATTGGGGAGGTGTGTTGGGGATGGGGGGAAGAGTTGGGAGAGCAATACTTTCAATGCTTGGATTTTAACAACTACACTTTCTACAGGTTAGCACCAGTCATAGGGAATTAGAATCCTCCCCAATATGTTTATTTTTTCCTCAAGGATAATCCTCATGCTGCATTGTTGATGAATATAGCATTATTAACAGTGGTCATCTTGACTGTATTTTTACTCAGAATACAGCATCAAAGTGAGATAAATCTTGAAGAAATATTTAGATAAACTCTCTCAGAATTCAATGTAAATAACTGCAACTGTATGTGGATTAATGTAGAGAAATATTCACCTGAAATATTTATCCAGCTGTCATAGTACGAAAAAGGCAATCTTGCTTAAGTCTTCAATAATTATTTTCTTCTTAAATTTGTCTTTCAAACTAAGTTCAATAGTGCAGCCAGCAACATTTTCTACAGGAAGACAGTGATAACACTTCCAAAAGTACTTAATTGGGCGTAAAGTGATTTGGGGTGCACTGAGCTCATTAATGGCATTATTTTAATGTAAATCTTTCTTTCACTGCATACATTCGTTATGCTTTGGATTTACCCTCCTGGGTGGAATTGTAACAACTTTAAAAATGCTCAGACCAATTTGGTACTATTTTCTCCCAGAAATCATGCCTCTGTCACATCATTGATGTGAAGTGCTCTCAAGATGCCTATCATACACGTCTCCAGTCAGTAACTGTGTATTCATGTAACGGATTGCAGAAGTGGCCAAATAGAACTACTTGACAAAATGTTCGGCTGTCCCCTTTGTAAGCTCGTAAAGGTCCTGCACAGCTTCTGCTGTAAAACAATTGCTCATCTGCATCTCACCACCTCAGCTTTTTGAACTGCTGCCTGGTTAGAATTAATTTTATTTGAGGGAATGAATGGAAATAAAAATCCAAAAAGATATAAAACTGGATGGTAATTTGCTATCATTCCTTCTCTGTAATTGTTGCCGATGCCTCCCAGCCAACGACCCCCATAAGGTACAACAGCCACATCATCCCCCAGTATAAAAGGTACACCTTTTTGATCCATAATTCCCACCTAAAGACCTGTACATCAGGTTGCTTCCACTGTCTATGCTGCCAGGGCTGCTCAAGGCCACAGACAACGAACACCTTTCCCCCTTCGTTCCACATCATGAGATGAGCCACGAGAAGATTGGATGGAGATTAATGTCCATGGATGACCTCAGTGAGTGCTACTGGCAGAAGCATTAATTACTTTTTCCAGTTATTGTAATTCATGACCTCCTGACAACTAATGAAAGGTTTCCAGAGGCAATCTCCCGACATTACAAGTGGCTCATTTGCATTAAGTTTCAACACTTTATACTTTTTTCTACTTCTCTTTCTTCAGAGTAGCGAAGAGACTTGTCCAGCTCCCTGTAGAATGTCCTGCCCTTTCTTCTTCACTAAGCCTCAGTTAAGGTTCCAGCAGCTCACAGACAATGACTGCACAATTAAGAGCCCTGAGAAAGACACGGAAGCTGAACAGACAAGGTTGACTCATCCCAGACACAAGTGAGTGATGTTACCGATGCTAGAAATGGGATCCTTCCAGAGCCAAAGAATCTTTGATTTGGGAGGGGCTCTAGGGCAAGTGGCAATGCAGAAGGACTTTTCCTCTTTCAACACTGGATCAGGTTGGGCATTGCGTGCAGAACTGTCGTTGTTGACCCACGTCTGCCATAGTCCTGCAATTTGATCAGGGCATGCTGCCTTGTACTTTAACGTATTCTGTTTCCACTTCATCATATTTGCACTAAGATTTCATTCCCAAAGGAATTTGGACTTTCCATAAATCAACTAGTACTCCTAAACTCTGCTCCCAGCTTCTCTTCCTACCTCCATTCAACACAGTTCTTGTATTGAGGGCAGGCATGATAGTATAGCGGTTAGCATAACGCTATTACAACGCTAGCGACCGGGGTTCAATTCTGGCTGCCGTCTGTAAGGAGTTTGTACGTTCTCCCTGTGTCTGCGTGGGTTTCCTCCGGGTGTTCCGGTTTCCTCCCACATTCCAAAGATGTACGGGTTAGGAAGTTGTGGGCATGCTATGTTGGCGCTGGAAGCGTGGTGACACTTGTGGGCTGCCCCCAGAACACTCTATGCAAAAGATGCATTTCACTGTGTGTTTCGATGTACATGTGACTAATAAAGATATCGTATCTTATTATGAATCTCAAGTACTGAGTGTCATTCCTGAGTACTCTATCTCTCACCACCTCAAGTGCCATGGACTCTCTTATCTCTGACACAAATGTTCCAAAGTTCCTTCCATTTGTATTTCCCGCTTCCAATAGGCCTCACTTTTGTTCCCTGACCCCAACACTTCACCCCCCAGGCTGTGTCCTCACCTTCTACTGTCCACAAGGTCCTTGATCCACTTTCCCTTCCAAATGCTGTCACCTCCTTTTTCCTCAAGCCCCAGTCAGAGCCTCCAAACTACTTGTGCTCTTCCTCCGGTGTAGAGTGGAAGAAAGAATTCACAATCTCACAGTGATTCCATCCAAGGTGCAAATGATCATAAACTGCAGTCAGACCATAGATACTCTGCAATAATAACAACACAAATTTCCCAGCCCCCACGCCTAGACCCCCACCTGACCATGGGACAACATGTTTAGCACTCACACAATCATTTGGTGTGAAGCTGTTTTACACTGGATAGGTTTTTAAACCAGAAGACAAAAGACTGCAGATGCCTGGAACCTGGAACAAAACAGAACACTGGAAGAACTCAGCGGGTCAAGCAGCATCCGTGGAGGCAAAAGATGTAACGTTTCGGGATGAAACCCTGCTCAGGACTGAGAGGGAAGAGGAAAGATTGTCAGTACACAGCAGTCCAAGAGAGGGGTGGGGTAGAGGCTGGTAGGTGACAAGCGGAACTTGATGGAGGGGAGATGATGGAGAGATGGGAACGTGGGGGAAGGGGAAAGGAGATGGCAAAGATGGACAACAGAAGAATAAAAGCGGATGATCGTGAGCCTGTGTGGGGAAACAACACCAGGGGTCTGGGCAACCTGAATTTGGAAAATTCAACGTTCCTACCATTGGTGTAAGCTACCCAAGTGGAATAAGAGGACACAAGAGAGACTGCAGATGCTGGAAATCTGGAGCAGCACACAAAATGCTGGAGGAACTTAGCGGGTCAGGCAGCGTCTGTGGAGGGAAATGTCCTGACGAAGGGTCTCGACCCAAAACGTCGACTGTCCATTTCCCTCCACAGACGCTGCCTGACCCGCTGAGTCCTCCAGCACTTTGTGTGTTGTGCTAGTGGAATATGAGATGCTGTTCTTCTAATTTGTGTTTGGCCTCTCTATAGCAACGGAGGAGGCCGAGGACAGTGCGGGAGTGGGAAGGAGAGTTAGGATGACGTGAGACCAGCAGCTCAAGGTGGCTGTTGTGGACAGAGCCCAGGCGTTGCCCAGTCTCACTGTTTCTCCAATGTAGAGGAGGTCATCTGGGTGTTTCTCCCACACACTCACCCATCCACCCACATTCCTTCTTCCTTTGTTCACCTTTCCCATCTCCAACCCCTCCCTACACCCCCACTTCACCACCACCTGCTTCCATGTATCACCTACCTGTCTCTATCCCACCTCCCTCGTACTACTGTCTAATGGCAATCTTTCCCTTCCCCCGATGCAGGGTCTTGACCCTAGAGGGGACAGAAAAGCTTCACCAGGATGTTACCGGGACTGGAGGGCTCAAGTTATAAGGAGCAACTGGACAGGCTGGCACTGTTTTCCCTGGAGCAAAGGAGGCTGAGGGGTGACCTTATGGAGGGTTATAAAATTATGAGGGGCACAGATAGGGGAGATTGTCACAGTCTTGGGGAGTCTAAAGCCAAAGGGCACAGGTTTAAGGTGAGAGGGGAAAGATTTAAAGGGAGTCTGAGGGACACATTTTTCACGCAGAGGGTGGTGGGTGTGCGGAATGAGCTGCCAGAGGAAGGGGTAGAGGTTGGTACAATTACAGCATATAAAAGACACTTGGACAGGTACATGGATAGGAAAGGTTTAGAGGGATCTGGGCCAAACACAGGCAAATAGGATTAGCTTAGTTAAGAACCTGGATCTGCTTGGGTGTGTCGTACCAAAGAGCCTGTTTCTGTGCTGTATAATTCTATGAATCAATAAATCTACAAAACCTTTAGCCTCCACAGACGCCGCTTGACCCACCGAGTTCTTCCAGCATTCTGTTTGTTTGGTTTTTAACCAGCTCAGCTTGAAGAACATCTACCCTTGGCCTTGGTTTCTCTGCCTGGTAAGGAGTCAATTCCCTTTATAACTGTGAGCTGCTCAGTCATATCTCCCCTTCATCTCCTCAGCTGCAAGAACACTAGCTGCTTTCCATTAGTTTCCAATGCTTTGCGTCCAGTGCTATCATCTTCCAATGCTTGTTGCGTCCCAGATGTATAAAACCCATTACATGTATCTCTCAGTTTCATCACCAATCACCATCTCCCACCTGTTTCTGCTTTATCCTCATTGATTAACCTTGAGAGACTTTCCTTCAAATACTCTCCGCAATCCAACATCCCTTTGAAAGTTGTTTTTCCCTCATCTCTCCAAAGACCAGCTGCTAACCTCCCCCCCACCCCCACAAAACAAAGCTAGTATTGAGCTGGTCAGTGGTGTGTCATAGATAGATCAGGTTAGTTTATTTGTACATTTTCAAATGCAGATCCTGATAGATGTCAGGTCCCCAGAAGTAGTTGAAATAAAAAAAGGCTGTGCAAGATGTGAAGAGAAAAGGTGGTTTATGTTTAATATGGGTGAATAACGTTAAATGTTAAATAACAACATTTAAAAAACATTTGGATAAGTCCATGGATAGGAGGGGTTGAGATGGATATGGGCCAAACACAGGCAAGTGGGACTAGCTTGGTGGGCACCATGGTCAGCATGGACGAGTTGGGCCGAAGGGCCTGTTTCCCTGCTGTATTACTCTTTGACTCTATGACTATGTGTTAGGAAGTTCAAAGTCATTGTGCAGGGAACAATTAACTGAATGCCATTAAATCTCTTACCTCACAATGCCTTTATCAAGACTGAGGGGGATAAGACAATCCAGTATATAGTGATAAGGATCCTGAAGTGTACTGAGGAGTGTTTAGGCAGAGATATAATGGTCCAACACCTCATCTACTTGAAGGTAGTTGGTGGAAGTAAGTTGAAGCCTCGTCATAGTCAACAATACAGAGACCTAAAATGAACAGACCAGCTACAGAGAGGTGCTGGGTACAACTCCTGAGGGCAGTGGAGGCTTATAGAGTCATAGAGCACTACAGCACAGACACAGGCCCTTCGGCCCAACCAGTCCATGCCAACCACCTTGTCCACCTAGCTAGCCCTAATTTCCTGCGTTAGGCCCATAGACTTTCAGTGACTTGAGTATATTCGAGACAGAGGTTGATGCATTTTTGGACATCAACGGGTAAGGAAAGTGGTGCCAAGGTAGAAGGTCGATCATGATTTAATTGAAAGGCAGAGCAGGCACGAGGGAGTGAACGGCCTACTCCTGCTTCTTATGTCGCCGTCTTCCAGTGAGGTGGCCCTGCAGGATGAGATTATAAAAGCGGCTTTCTCTGTCACACCACAGCACCATTTCGGCAGCCCAGCCTTGCAGTTGCCTGCAGGGGCATGAAACAAGTTTCGTGCAATGGCAAGGCATCTCTACCACTGACTTGCCAATGACCCAGGATTGAAGATATTTTCTCATCTCAGAGCCAGGTTAGAGTATCGGACCTGAGATACTGGCCACTACAACGATTAGGCTGGCCTTTGATAACTCCAATCATTCTTTCTTTGATGCAATGCCATGGAAAGCAACAAATGGGGAAAAAATATTGAAGGCTGTCAAATGACTGAAACAAACTAAGCTTTGTGTTATACTTTACACACTGGTATATTAAAGTGAATGTCTTTGTCACATCAGAGTGGGCTACATCTCAGACATGTTTGGAGTCAGTGCAAAGTGCTTGATTCTTTTGAGATGGACATTTCATAAGATCTTTGCTTTCCATCAGCAGAAAACTATTGTACTATGTAAACTGGAAAAAAACCCTCACCTATTTCCCACCTTACACTGGTAGATTTGGCAGCTGGGCATCAAACTAAAGCTTTTAATGTCATCTCCTGCTCTGAACAATGGAACTCCTCAAGTCTTTTAACAACTTCCCAGCCCTTGAAATCCAAGCCTTACGCCACCTAATCAATGATTTCTGATTTACAATGATCTCTTTTATCATTTGACCTTCCTAGCATTCTGTTTTAGGGATTTAGGTCTTTGTTTCTTCAATAAATATGAAATTAGGAAATAAGACAGCTTTTCCAGAAACTTAATCCAAAATAAGGTGTCTTTGAAACCCGGTCTCCTTCAAACATCACCATAGAATCTCAGAAACTCATAGCAAAAGAGGCCACCATTCAGCTCTTAGTGGACATGCCAACCAGCAATTGACTTCCTCATCACTCATGAGTATCCTTGCAGCACTTCAAACACTCATCCAGGTACTTTTAAAATGTGGTTGGGGTTTTTGCCCCAATATCCTTTCAGGCAGCGGCTTCTCAGTAAGTGACCCATGCAGTAAAATTACATGTTTTTCTCAAGTCCCTTCTAATTCTATAATTTAACTTAAATCTATGCCCCCCTAGTTACTAACTTCTAAGCTAGGGAAGATAGGTCCTTTCTATTTTTCCCTGACTAGGTCTCTCAATTTCATACATCTCAATTAAACCTTTCCTTTGTTCTGAAGCAAACAGCCCCTGGTCTAGACAATCGTTCCTCAAAAGTACAATTCTCCAGTCCAGACAACATTCTCGTAATCTCCCCTCCGTCCCCTCGAATGCCATTGCGTACTTCCTGTGGTGTGGTGAACAGAAATGCGAACAGAACTCCAGATGTGGCCTGACCCTTGCTTTATGCAGTTCTGCCACAGCCACCCGCTCCTGTATTCAAACACGCAGCCAATGAAACAGGTAGCCCATTTGCCTCCTTAACCAGCTGCTACCATCAAGGATTTGTGGACATGCACTCCTAGGTCACTCCTCTCTTCTATGCTTCAACACACCCAAAATGCTGGAGGAACTCAGCAGGTCAGGTAGCATCTATGGAGGGAAATAAACAGACTGCCAGTCCTGATGACGGGTCTCGACCTGAAATGTCGACTGTTTATTTCCGTCCACAGATGCTGCCTGACCTGCTGAGTTCCTCCAGCATTTTGGGTGTGTTGCTCCAGATTCCAGCATCTTCAGAATCTTTTGTGACTCCTTTCTTCCATGCTTCTTGGTAGCCTATCACTTTGTGTGTATTTGCTTAACTTTATCACCAGTTGTAGCCCCACCTCAAATGCATAACTTCACTTCTCCAGACTGAATTTCATTTGCAACCTTGATGCCCACTTTATTTCTTCCTGAAGCCTAAAATTTTCTTCCTTACTACCAACCACACTGGTAATTTTGATACTGTCTGCAAACCTCTTCAGCATGGACACTCTATTTAGGTCTATGCCCCGTGGACCCCCATTGCCTACAGCCCCCCAGTAATTCATTTTCCCAGCAACCATTACCCTTTACTTTCACAATTTTTAATCCAGCTTGCAACTTTCCCTCGGATTCCATGGCACAGCAGGTAACGCTGGTGCCTCACAGCTTCCATGACTCACATTCAATTCTGACCTCGAGTGCTGTTGGTGTGGAGTTTGCATGTTCTCCCTGTGACCACGTGGGTTCACACTGGCTGCTCCAGTTTCCTCCCACATGGCAGAGACATGTGGGTTGGAAGGGTAACTGCTGACTGTAAACGACCCCCACTGTAGGCAGCTGATAGGAGGATCAGGGAGGAGTTGATGAGCATCTGAGAGAGAGGGAAATAGATGAGAAATGGTATTTATGGAATTGGTCTTGGAGCCAGTATAAAGTTCATGGGCTGAAAGGCTTCTACGTAATAAGAAAATATGGAATTCTGAGAAATTATGAGAATCTATTCATCATTAAAAGGAACATTAAGTTCAGCCCAAGTCCTCGATGATTATTGCATTTTGTTAAAACCCCTAAACCAGCATTTGGACAACATCAATATTCATATCGGTTCTAACTATAAATAACTGCAGTTTACCAAACAAGGAGTCCTCAGTGATGATTACTAATCATCAGAAGCTGAGAGTTGTGGACACAGCTCAGCACATCACAGAAACCATCCTCCCCTCCATGGACTCTGTCTACACTTCTCACTGTCTTGGTAAAGCAGCCAGCATAATCAAAGACCCCACCCACCCCAGACATTCTCTCTTCTGCCCCCTCCCGTCAGGCAGAAGATACAAAAGCCTGAAAGCACGTACCACCTGGCTCAAGAACAGCTTCTATCCTGCTGTTATAAGACTATTGAACAGTCCCCTAGTACGATAAGATGGACTCTTGACCTCACAATCTACCTCATTATGACCTTGCACCTTATTGTCTGCCTGCACTGCACTTTCTCTGTAACTGTTACACAATATTCTACATTCTGTTTTACTGTATACTACCTCAATACACTGTTGTGATGAAATGATTTGTATGGATGGTATGCAAGACAAGTTTTTCACTGCACCTCGGTACATGTGACAATAATAACCTAATTTAATTTAACAATTTAATGTCTCTTAATATCTAGTTCTATTGACAAATATCAGAAGACTAACCTTGACCTTAAATAATGAGTGTATAAGAAATGAAGCTGACTCTTGGATTAGTAACAGAAAAGGCAGAGAAAAATCTGCAAAATACACTAGTGTGCTCTTTACTAAATGCATGCTGGCATGCAGCAGGACTGCAGAAACTTTAATAACTGATATACTTAACTCTAATAACTTATAAAAACTTTAATAACAATCATAACTTGTGGATGTTTACATTTATACTAATGGTGAAATATTGTCCATTTGGGAATTCTAATAGAATGATGACAGGGCATCTGGTTTTACAGATAATCAACAACTGTACAGTCTGAAGTATTCATCATGATCATCAAGTCTGCAATTAGACCGCAATCAGTGAGGATAGGCAGCACAAACCCTGCCACAATTATCCTCAACACTGGTGCCCCACAAGGCTGCGTCCTCAGCCCTCTACTCTACTCCCTATACACTCATGACTGTGTGGCCAGATTCTGCTTTAACTCCATCTACAAGTTTGCAGACGATACCACTGTAGTGGCTGTATCTCAAATAACGATGAGTCAGAGTACAGGAAGGAGATAGAGAGCTTAGTGACATGGTGTCATGACAACAAACTTTCCCTCAATGTCAGCAAAACAAAAGAGCTGGTTATTGCTTTCAGGAAAGGGGGCACATGCTCCTGTCCAACTCAATGATGCTGACGTCAAGAGGGTTGAGAGCTTCAAGTTCCTAGGAGTGAACATCACCAATAGCCTGTCCTGCTCTAACCACGTACACTCCACAGCCAAGAAAGCTCACCAGTACCTCTACTTCTTCAAAAGGCTATAGAAATTTGGCATGTCATTGACCATTACCATTTTTTATTGACGCACCACAGAAAGAATTCTATTTGGATGCATCACAGCTTGGTACGGCAACTGCTCTGCCCATGATCACAAGAAATTGCAGAGAGTTGTGGACACAGCTCAGCACATCACAGAAACCAGCCTCGCCTCCATGGACTCTGTCTATACTTCTCGCTGCCTTGGTAAAGCAGCCAGCATAATCAAAATCCCACCCACCCCGGACAATCTCTCTTCTCCCCTCTCCCATCAGGCAGAAGAGACAAAAGCCTGAAAGCACGTACCACCAGGCTCAAGGACAGCTTCTATCCTGCTATTATAAGACTATTGAACGGTTCCCTAGTACAATAAGGTGGTCTCTTGACCTCACAGTCTACTTCATTATGACCTTGCTCCTTATTGTCTACCTGCACTGCACTTTCTCTGTAACTGTAACACTTTATTCTGCATTCTGTATTGTTTTACCCTGTACTACCTCAATGCACTGTTGTAATGAATTGATCTGTATGGACGGTTTGCAAGACAAGTTTTTCACTGTACCTCAGTACATGTGACAATAGTAAACCAATTCCAATTCCAAGTGGGGAATCCAATGTAGACTCAGATTTCCATGCCTGAATTCCCAAAGTCTATTCTCTATATTCAGAGCTTCGATGGAAGAGGGAGACTGGAAAATCATTTTAAAATATCCCCTGTTATATCCTTTTTGTTTACCATTCAGAGACTGACATGTTGGGCTAGAACTTCTATGGCATTATACAACCTTAATGTGTCACTCTTGAGCTGAAAGTTGACCATGTTTATCCCACTATTTTCAGCCTGGCTTCTAAGAGTCTCTGGCCCATTTATGCTCAAAAGCCCCTGGATAAGTGTGGTGACGTCCAATGATAAGCAATGCACATCTGAGTTATTGAGTTTTCAGTGAGCCATGCCCATGTATGGCCTGTGAATGCGCAGGCCACTCATGCAGAGTTTGCCCTCTCACTGACTTCACCCATTGGGTTCAATTCTGCCCCCTTACCACTGGACCCCAACTTGATGGCATACCCAACACTCCCTGCACCCTCCCACATACTGATCATGGCCTCAGCCCTCCCAACCCCTCAGTGCTCTGATCCAACTTCCTGATCTCCTTCCCAGCAGCCAAATGAAGAGAGGACCACCCAGCCCAAAGACCCCCTTCCTCCATGAAACCTACGCTGTGACTTAACAGAGTTCCTCCATAATGGCCAAGATAGCAGAGGAAAGATTTTTGAGCACAGGAGTGTAAAGTTGATTTTATTGTGCATAATGATGCGAGTCTCACTATTGTCAGAATATTGTAGAAGGAGGTTCACATACAATACATGCACTTATCCCCAGAGCATCATCATCTTAAATCACTAAATTGGTTTATTATTCTCACATGTACCAAGGCACAGTGAAAAACTTATCTTGCACACCATCCATACAGATCAATTCATTACACAGTGCATTGAGGTAGTACAGGGTAAAACAATAACAGAATGCAGAATAAAGTGTTACAGTTACAGAGAAAGTGCAGTGCAGGCAGACAATAAGGTGCAAGGGCCATAACGAGGTAGATTGTGAGGTCAAGAGTCCATCTTATTGTACTAGGGGACTGTTGAACAGCCTTATAACAGTGGGATAGAAGCTGTCCTTGAGCCTGGTGGTACGTGCTTTCAGGCTTTTGTACCTTCTGCAATTTCTCCTTGGGCTGTTCCAGTTACTTGTGTTACAGAAACCATATCCAGTGGACTTGTATGAAATGATTCCACTTTATAAAAGTCCAGTGATAACACATTTAAAAGAAGAGCCTGAACACCATCACTCATTGCTCGCTGCATACCCAGTTCGGAGTATTTTTTTGGTGGCGGGAGCGGGGATTGAAGCTCAAGGCTAACGTCAGTGCAGTCATTTTCCTGCAGGGAAGCTGCAAATATCAGGTAGTGCATCAGCAGACACACAGCCCCAACCTACCAGTCAGAACAGGCACTCTCTGTAGAAGGTCACTCACTGCATGCTATCAGCTGTAAAATCCTTGCAGCAGGACACACAACAGAAAGAAGAAAACAAAGACCAAACACTTGCCCTTCATTGTCCAGGGCCACATAGAGTGGGGAAGAAAGCTAGTTCTGGATGTCTCAGACGATCCCTAAACACACACAAAACTGGGAGTATTAAAAATTATCTACCACATGGGAATTTCCACTCTAGTTTACAAGTAATGCCCATCAGGCAGAAGATACAAAAGTCTGAAAGCACGTACCACCAGGCTCAAGGACAGCTTCTATCCCGCTGTTGTAAGACTATTGAAGAGTTCCCTAGTATGATAAGATGGTCTCTCGACCTCACAATCTACCTCGTTATGACCTTGCACCTTATTGTCTGCCTGCACTGCACTTTCTCTGTAACTGTAACACAATATTCTGCATTCTGTTTTACCGTATATTGCCTCAATACACTGTTGTGATGAAATGATCTGTACGGACAGTATGCAAAACAAGTTTTTCACTGTACCTCAGTACATGTGACAATAATAAACCAATTTACCAATTTAATTTACCAATTTTCCAGAACATCAGCCTAATTACAAACCATTCAAAACATTGTTCACATACTCTAATCATAAACTTTCTGATACATCTTTATTTAACTCATGAAGACCTACACTAAACATCCAACTGATTCAGCCTCAGTTTATTCTGAATCATCACATACAATGCTCAAGAAATCTTGCAGTGATTCATTGGCGAGAGGTTTGCAGTCTATGGGATCTAAAATAAGTTGTCTAAAATCACTGCAGTATCCCTTGTCAACAGATAGAGTGAAATCCCTGCCTCCCCCTAATTTCTGTAAATTCAAATTAAGTGCAATTTCAGTATCAGCCTGACAGTATGCCACTGAAGATTCTTGGAGACAAAATAAACAAATGTTAATCCACTGCTTACATCTTCGAACTTCATAACAAGTACTTTCTGAATTACCTCAGTCACAGAAAGCTGGAAACTTGCAAACAATTTTCTCATGTCTATTTTTATGTATTAATAGTTGCACATCGAGTTATAGCACTCTGTATTCATTCTACTTCAAACCAAAGGCATTGGAATCACAGCAATCCGTTTGCAACAATGGGTAGAAAGTGACCAAGTTCTGACAGATGCAAAAAGCATATTTTCAGTTATATAACAAAAATGGAATTTTAACTCGATATACACATCTCACCTCTGCTAAGGTGTCCATTCCACATCATCTCTTCTGAAAGCACTGACTTTCAATTTAAGGAATTCAGTCCTCACTTTCTGTCAGTTCCTCAACAAACATGAATCTTTTTAAACTAAATGTTCGTTTCAGCAGGAGATCTACAGAATGAAATGAGCTGAGCAAAAGTGACACTCCAGCATTTTCAGCAAATTTTGCCATGGTGAATTACCCTCAGAAAATCCTTCATCTCTTGCCCTTGAAGCAATTATTATACATGGAAAACTGGATTCTTGTGCACAGATGGCAAATAGTCACTTTGTACTGACAACTAACAAAGTGACATGCCGAGCTGTGCCTGACACCACAAAATGCGTAGGGTTCTGGAAACATAAGCTGCAAAATAAATTGCCACCATCTTCCTCAGTTTCTGGCAATATAGCTTTGTTGCTTTTATAACTGTTTCTGAAGTAATCAATTATCACGTATAGAAAACTAAAGTTGGCTTTGCCTTACAGTCCTTCATTTACAACATTTGCTGTTAATTAAAAAAAATAAAATGCCTTGCTCACATCAGTTTCTTGCCCCGTCTCTCAATGTTTTAGTGCTCAGTTTTAATCCCATCAGCAGTAGCATTAATTAAAATAAATTCTGCTGGCCCATTACCGCACTGCAGGTGACCGCCGCGTTACAGAGGGGGAGGGTTTGCATTCTCAGAAAACCGTCCGTATCACAATATTCCGCAAGGTGAAGCCACATCATCTGCACACACACCAAGAAATGTGAGCTGAAAATAAAATAAAAACTGACACATAAATTCCATAAGAGCGCAATTTTTATTCTGTATCTAAGATTTTTTGGTAGTGATTTATGAATCCCATCAGGGTGAATATTTCCATTACCCATACTGTTAATGCAGGGGGTCGTCTGTATTAAGCTATCAACGCCAGATGGATTTTTGAAAAATTGGCATCTGAAAAACAAATCGCACAATTAACCCCTTGTTCTTATGAAACTTTATTTTCCCTTTTGCCTCCTAATCTGCCGACTTTAAGTGAAGGAGGTCTCAGGTCTGAGACCAGGTTGGCCTGATGTGGGATACAAGGCTGTTCCCAGTCAGTCTGGACTCTGTTGTTGGATTCCCTGAAGAATGCACACTCATGCAGGATGACAGGTGCAGCACCATCTTTCACTCAGTAAGTCACCAATTATTGTGTGCACATGTGCAGAAGTCCATGATTTACTCAGGTTTAAACAGCTGAGTGCTGGCAGAATCACCACTTCCAGCCAGCTAGATTCACTTCATCACCTTTGCTGGACTTGTAATAAAAGCCAACATCTCATACAGATGCTGTCTATAGATCATAGCATTAATATCCATCAATCCCAACTCAAAGAACAGGTAATGCTCGTTCATGTCAAACAGAAGGGCCTCCCAAGAGCAACAACCACACTGTCTGTAATGCTACAATCCCTCAACACAAGAGGCGTAGATGGGAACCACATCTGATCCTCACCCAGCCATGTGGCTGTCTCCAGTCAAGGGAATGGGTGTCAATTCAGGCAAACAGTTTTAATTCTCCCCCTTTGTGAAGGATTGTTTCTTTAACAAAAAAGTATCCTGATAGATACAAGCCTTTGAATGAAATACCCAAGTGAAACATTTGCAGCATTTCAAAGAAGTTGCAAGACTGGTTTTCATGCTTATTTTTACGTTGAGTTGTGAAACATTTTTTCTACTTGGGGAAGAACTCACAGCTTCATTCTTAATGGAGTCTCTACATCAGTGAAATGCAGGCCAGTGTGTCTTATTTCTTACTTTTATTCCCATTCTCTTTCAGGCTTCCTAATAACACAGCTCCTGCTAGGTCTCCACAGTCAGAATCAGGTTTATTATCTGACTTACATGTCGTGAAATGTGTTGTTTTGTGGCAGCAGTACAGTGCAAGACATAAAATTGATATAAATTACAAAAGAAATAAATAAATAGTGCGATAAAAGGAATAATGAGGGAGTGTTCATGGACAGTTCAGAAACCTGATGGTGGAGGGGAAGAAGCTGTTCCTGTGGGTCTTCAGGCTCCTGTACCTCCTCCCTGATGGTAGTAACCAGAAGAGGGCCTGTCCCAGACGGTGAGGGTCCTGAGTGATGGATGCTGACTTCATGAGGCACCGCCTCTTGAAGATGTCCTCGATGGTGGGGAGGGTTGTGCCCATGATGGAGCTGGCTGAGTCTACAACCCTCTGTAACCTCTTGCGATCCTGTGCATTGCAGCCTCCGTACCAGGCATGTCCTGACCAAACCATATCCTGAAGTCAGAGTCACACAACTCAGAAACAGGCACTTCAACTCACCATAATTGTGTATTCATCACAGTTTGTTCTTCCCAGATTCAGATTCCCATCAACTCCTCTCAGATTGTACCACTCACCTACACACCAGGGGCAATCTGCAGTGGTTAATTTTAAACACTTCCATAAGGTCACCCCTTCATTCTTCTACTTTCCAAGGAATAAAGACCCAGCCTGGCCAACCTCTCCCTCTAGTCCTGGCAACATCCTCATAAATCTTCCCTGCACTCTTTCCAGCTTAACCACACTTTTCCTATAACAGGGCGACCAAAACTGTACACAGTGCTCCAAGTGCGGCCTCACCAATGACTTGTACAACTGCCACATAATGTCCCAACTCCTATGCTCAATGCCCTGACTGACGAAGGCCAACGTACTAAATGCCTTTTTCCCTACCCAAGGGAGATGTGAGACAACAGCTCTGAAGCTGCCTCAATGTGCTGCCCTGCGAACTGTAAAGAATAGATACGTCAAAGTGGAGCAGGGAAACGGCGTCTTAAATTCTCCCTCACTTATGCAATGGTCAACTTAATTTCACAAATGGTCCTGCACTTCCTTGACACTATATGGTGATGTTTCAGTAGGCAGTATGTTTCGGTTTATTCTTAAAAAATGATTTAACTTTAAACAACATTTCATAATCAGTCAATGAGAATTAGAGTCATACAGCACGGAAACAGGCCCTTCGGCCCAACTGGTCCATGCCGACCAAGGCGCCCCATCCAAGCTAGTCCCATTTGCCGGCGTTTGGCCCATAACCTTCTAAACTTTTCCAATCCATGTACTGTTCAACTGTCTTTTAAAAGATTTTTATTCTACCTGCCTCAACCACTTCCCCTGGCAGCTGATTCCACATAGATACTACCCTTTGTGGAAAAAGTTGCCCCTCAATTTCCTCTTAAATCTCTCCCCCTCACCTTAAACCTATGTCCTCTAGTTCTTGATTCCCCACCTCTGCAAAAAAGAGCATTCACTCTATCTATGCCCCTCATGATTTTACACACCCCTATAAGGTCACCTCTCAGTCTCCTATGCTCTAAGGAATAAAGTCCTAGCCTGTCCAACTTCTCCCTATAACTCAGTTTCTCAAGTCCTGGCAACATCCTTGCAAATCTTTTCTGAACTCTTTCCAGTTTAATAGTACTTTTACTATAGCATGGTGACCAACGTTGAACACAATACTCCAAGTGCAGCCTCGTAGCGACCTGTACAACCGCACCATGACCTCCCAACTTCTACACTCAGTGCCCTGACTGATGAAGGCCAGTGTGCCAAAAGCCTTCTTCACCACCCTGTCTACCTGTGACTCTACTTTCAGTAAACCATGTACTTGTACTCCAAGGTCCCTCTGTTCTACAACACTCCCCAGGGCCCTGCTGTTCACTCTGAAAGTCCTACCTGGATTTGACTTTCCAAAATGCAACACCTCACACTTATCCAAATTAAACTCCATTTGCCATTCGTCGGCCCACTTACTCAGCTGATCAAGATCCCCTTGTAATTTTTGATAACCTTCTTCAATGTCCACTATACCACCTACTTTAGTGTCATCTGCAAACTTACTAACCATGCCTTGTACATTCTTATCCAAATCGTTGATATAGATGACAAACAACAATGGGCCCAGCACCGACCCCTGAGGCACACCACTAGTCACGGGCCTCCTGTCCGAGAAACAACCTTCCACCATCACCCCCTGCTTCCTACCATCAAGCCAGTTGTGTATCCAATTAGCCAGATCTCCCTGGATCCCATGGGATCTAACCTTCCAGAGCAGCCTATGAACCTTATCAAAGGCCTTACTGAAGTCCATATAAACCATGTCTACCACCCTGCCCTCATCAACTTTCTTAGTCACATGATCAAAAAACTCAGTCAAGTTCCTAAGACATGATCTCCCAAGCACAAAGCCATGCTGACTACCCCTAATCAACCGCTGTCTTTCCAGTGTACGTATATCTTATCCCACAGAATCCTCTCCAGTAACTTACCCACCACAGATGTTAGACTTGCTGGTCTGTAGTTCCCAGGTTTTACTTTGCTGCCCTGCTTAAATAAAGGCACAACATTCACTACCCTCCAGTCTACCGGCACCTCAACCGTGGCTAACGATGATGCAAATATCTCAGCCAGGACTCCCTCAATTTCTTCTCTAGCCTCCCACAACTGATCTACATAATGATGTGGAGTCAGAAGTGGAAGGCTCCGTGGATTCTTCCCACTCACTTTTTGTCTGGACCTCTTCTCTGTACCAGTGAGTAGTTTCATTGCACTGTCAGGTCCATTATCTCATCTGCCACTCCACCTGACGTGTGGGTAGAATTGCACTATATATCATGTAAAATATGTTACAAATAATGATGAGCTTTCTCAAGGGGAATGAGATCAATTATAGATATGAATAATTACAAAGTGGAATTTTGTCAAATGTTCCGCATCACTTTCAAGATCAGTATCATCAAGGAAACAATTGAGCGTCACTCTTAATCTCCAGACCATATGATTCTTAAACTGTACTGTATATTCCACAACACATCCAACTTTCAGGAGTCCATGCAGGATTCAATTGACTTAAGGCTGAAGTGGTGTTTGGACAAGCAACAAAGAAGAAAAACAAGCTTCATTTTGAAAGGAGTAAAACTACAAATGTTGGAACTCTGAAAGAAAGCAGCATGGGCAGGCTCGGTAGTGTAGTGGTTAGCGTAACGCTATTACAGCAACAGCGACCCCGGTTCAATTCCGGCCAATGTCTGTAAGGAGTTTGTACGTTCTCCCCGTGTCTGCGTGGGTTTCCTCCGGGTGCTCCGGTTTCCTCCCACATTCCAAAGACGTACGGGTTAGGAAGTTGTGGGCATGCTATGTTGGCGTCAGAAGCGTGGCGACACTTGCGGGCTGCCCCCAGAACACTCTATGCAAAAGATGCATTTCACTGTGTTTCGATGTACGTGTGACTAATAAAGATATCTTAACGTAAAGCATTTAAAGGACATTTGGACAGGCACATGGATAGGAAAGGTTTAGAGGGATATGGGCCAAATGCAAGCAACTTGGTCAGCATGGATGAGTTGGGCTGAAAGGCTTTTTCCCCTGCTGTGTAACACCATGACTCTATTTAGTAAGTATATTAAGGGCAAAGTATAACCAGGGAAAGAGTAGGGCCCATTGGGGACCAAGCTGGCAATCTGTGTGAGGAACCAGAGGACTCTAGCCATGGATGAACCAGGAGATCCACTCCCTACTGAAGTCGAGGACTGCTGCACACAAATCTGGTGATCCTGATCTGTACAAGAAATCAAGATATGACCTTTGGAAAGCTATCAAGGATGCCAAGAGGTAATACCGACTCAAAATAGAGTAGATCAGCCGTCAGTTATGGCAGGGCTTACATGCCATAACAGGCTACAAGACGAAGTCGGGCTGCACAGTTAACAACAGCGCATCCCTTCCTGATGAGCTTAACGCATTCTATGCATGTTTTGAACAGAAGGGAAGTGGATTGTCACCACCCACCCTGACAGCTTCCAATGCAACTGAACCCGTGGTCACCGTTGAGGGCGTAAGATCAGTCTTCCGGAGAGTGAACATGAGGAAAGCATCTGGCCCAGATGGTTTCCCTGGCCGTGTGCTCAGATCTTGTGCTGATCAGCTGGCAGAAGTACTTGCAGACATATTTAACCTCTCCCTGCTTCAATCTCAAATTCCGAACTGTTTTAAGAAGACCACTATCATCCCAGTACTGAAGAAAAGCAAGGTAACTTGCCTCAATGACTACCGACCAGTGGCTCTGACATCCACCATCATGAAGTGCTTTGAGAGGTTGGCCACGGCACAAATCAACTCCAGCCTCCCAGACAATCTCGACCCACTGCAATTCACCTACCACCGAAACAGGTCTACAGCAGACGCCATCTCCCTGGCCCTACATTCAGCCCTGGAGCATCTGGACAGTAAAGACACCTGTGTTAGACTATTGTTTATTGACTACAGTTCTGCCTTCAATACAATAATCCCAAGCAAACTTGTCACCAAACTCCAAGACCCAGGACTCAACACCTCCCTCTGTAACTGGATCCTTGACTTTCTAACAAACAGACTGCAATCAGTGAGGATAGGCAGCAATACCTCCGGCACAATTATTCTCAACACTGGTGCCCCACAAGGCTGCATCCTCAGCCCCCTACTCTACTCCCTATACACTCATGACCGTGTGGCCAGATTCTGCTCTAACTCCATCTACAAGTTTGCAGATGATACCACTGTTGTAGGCCATATCTCAAACAGCGATGAGTCGGAGTACAGGAAGGAGATAGAGAGCTTAGTGGAATGGTGTCAGGACAACAACCTTTCCCTCAATGTCAACAAAACAAAAGAGCTGGTCATTGACTTCAGGAAAGGGAGCGGTGTACATGCACCTGTCTACATCAATGGTGCTGAGGTCGAGAGGGTTGAGAGCTTCAAGTTCCCAGGAGTGAACATCACCAACAGCCTGTCCTGGTCAAATCACGTAGATACCACGCCCAAGAAAGCTCACCAGCACCTCTACTTACTCAGGAGGCTAAAGAAATTGGTTTGTCCCCTTTGACACTCACCAACTTTTACTGATGCACCATAGAAAGTATCCTATCAGGATGCATCACGGCTTGGTATGGCAACTGCTCTGTCCAGGACCGCAAGAAACTGCAGAGAGTTGTGGACACAGCCCAGTGCGTCATGGACACCAGCCTCCCCTCCTTGAACTCTGTCTTTACCTCTTGCTGTCTTGGTGAAGCAGCCAGCATAATCAAAGACCCCACCCACCCGGGTCATTCTCTCTTCTCTCCTCTTCCATTGGGTAGAAGATACAGGAGCCTGAGGGCACGTACCACCAGACTTAAGGACAGTTTCTACCCCACTGTGATAAGACTACTGAACGGTTCCCTTATACGATGAGATGGACTCTGACCTCACGATCTACCTTGTTGTGACCTTGCACCTTATTGCACTGCACTTTCTCTGTAGCTGTGACACTTTACTCTGTACTGTTATTGTTTTTACCTGTACTACATCAATGCATTCTGTACTAGCTCAACGTAACTGCAGTGTGTAACGAACTGACCTGTACGATCGGTATGCAAGACAAGCTTTTCACTGTACCTCGGTACAAGTGATAATAATAAACCAATACCAATACCGATCCCCAGGGCCTGATGAGATGGAGCACAGAACATAGCACAGCACAGAGCAGGCCTTCTGGCCCACAATGTTGTGCTGACATAGCTAATCCCTCCTACCTACAGAATGCCCCTATCCCTCCATTTTCCTCTCATTCATGTGCCCATCCAAGCCCCTCTTAAAAGCCCCAATAAGTTTGCCTCCACCACCCGATCAGGCAATGCATTCCATGCTGCTGTAGCATCTCCTGTAGCAGATGTCTCCCATGCTGCAATAGGAGAAAAGGGAGGAGATCGCTGGGGTCTGAAGAGAGATTTTTAAATTTCCATTGGCTACAGAAGGTGTCAGAGCAAAAGTGGTCCTTTTATCTGGGAGGAGCATCAGCAATAAGCCAGGTAATTACTGGCCAATGAGTCTAATGTCAGTGGTAGGGAAGTTACTGTGCTTCCAGGGGGCAGGGTTAATCTACACTTGGAATGGCAGGGATTACTCAAGGACAGTCAATATGGTTTTGTTAGGGGGAGAACCTCTCTGACCAATTTGAATGAATTTTTCAAAGGGACAACAAAATTCATTGATGAGGGGAGTGCCGTTAATGTAGTAAGGCCTTTGACAAGGTACTGCATGGGAGACTAGTCCAAGGGTTTATAACCCATTAGATCCAAGGCAGGTTGGCAAATTGGATCCACAACTGGCTTGGAGACAAATGGTGAAGATGGGGAATTGGTTGTGTGATTGGAAGCGTGTGACTAGTGGTGTACGACAGGGATCGGTGCCGGAAATGTAGTAAATGAATGGTAGGACCCAAGGGTGTACATTTCCAAAGATCCCCGAAATGGTAGCGCAGGTAGATATGGTGGTAAAGAAGGCATAAGAGATAGTTTAAGTATTGGTATTGGTTTAATATCATCGCATATACCGAGGTACAGTGAAAAACTTGTCTTGCATACCGTCCGTTATTTGCCTTCATTAGCTAGAGTACAGACTATAGGAGAAGGCACATTATGGTCTTATAAACCTTAATAAGATCACAACAGTGTGCAGTTCTGGTCATCAGAATGTAGTAGGGGCATGATCGCACTGGAGAGGGTGCAGAGCAGATTGCCGGGGGTGGAGTATTTCAGTTTTGAGGAAGAACAAGACGGCCTGTGTTTCCCTGGAGCGAAGGAGGCAGAGGGAGCTGATAAAACCATGAGGGTCAGAAGTAGAGCAGACAGTAGGAAGCTTTTCCCCATCGCAGCAGTGTCTAAAACACAAGGGCATAGGGTTGGGGTAAAGGATTAAAGGTTTAGAGGGAATTGGAAGAAGAACTTTCTCACCAGATGGTGGGTGGAATCTGGGATGCACTGCCGGAGGGTGGGGTGGAGACAGAGACTCTCACAATATCTAAAGAGTATCTGGACGAGCACTAGAATTACCATGGCAAAGGCGGCAAAATGGTACATGGGATCAGAATGGGCAGGTACTTGGCTGGTGGGCTGAATGACCTGTTTCCATGTTGTATGAATCTACACCATGCTTCACCACAAAACTATTTTATCCACCGATTCCTTTCATTCAGAACACGCATTCACTTTTTTCTTGTTCTCATCACATGCCTACCAGCAGCATCCCCTTCTCATCTACTGGTTTCTGCAGGATCTCCGAGCTCCTTCTTCTTCCCAATCCCAACACACATTATCCAACGGGTTTCCCAGTCTCTACTGGGTTAGGCAGTCCCGAACAAAGGAAGAGAAGGTCTGGTCAGTATCCCAGCCGGGGAGGCAGGCACTATTCTCTGGTGGGCCTTGTGAACTGGAAACAGCAAAGTCAAGAACATCAGTAAAATGGGTCTCCGCCTGGATTCTCTTTTTTTAATTCATACACGAGATGTAGTGTTGCTGTCTGGGTCAGCAATAAACACCCATCCCCAAGAAGATCTGAGCTGCCTTCTTGAAATGCAGCAGTCCTAGTGGTGAAGATGCTCCCACAAGACAGCAAGGTAGGCAGTTCCTTTTTTTTAATCTCTGCTGGGACAAAGTACGGACAACATTGTTCCAGATCAAGATCGTACGTTACTCGGAGGTACAATTGCTACAGCTGGCCTTCTTCAAAGCGGTAAGAGTTTGCAAGGTTTGATGGACAGATGGGATGCGTGGGCGGGTTTGCTCTTGAAGCAGCTTTGGTAAGTTTCCTTGTTGTATTTTTGCAGATTGCATTCAGTGCAGCAGTGGGGTGGAGGGAGTGATGATGCCTCAACCAAGCAGGCAGCTTTGCCTGGACGCTGCTGAGCTTTTGGCGTTGTTCGAGCTACACTCATCCAGGCCAGTGGAGAGGATTTCATCACATTGCTGATTTGTGCCCTGTAGATGGTGTATTATTAAGTTAGGAGGTGGACCACTTGCCACAATGTACCCCAGGGTAAAAATGTGTTCTCATTGTATTCACTAAATGATCAATAAACTATTGTATGAATGGAGGTTCCACCAGTAGATCCAAATTCTGGAAACAACATCTAGCCCACATACGTCCCTATATTTACTGTGACTGTTTAAGGACAAATTTCTACCCCTTCTGTTTGCCGCAGATTTTATATTTCAGCTTAATGGTGAAACCCAGAATGTTGCTAGTGATTTGGCAATAGTGGTGACATTGAACATCAAGTGGTACTCTTTCACCTCTTTCTGATTATAGAGTCTATGCCCGGCTGGTGAGTGACACAAGTGCTGTTTGTCACATCTCAGCCCAGGCCAGAATGATATCTCCACTGGTCCTGGCGCACAGACTGCTACACTCTCCGAGGAGTTTCAAAATTAATTGTACACACTGCTATCATCAGCTTAACTCCCCCAACTCTGCCCATTTATGACAAAAGGTTACTTGAAGCAGAATGAGGTTGAGCACAGGACATTTTTGAAAATCAAGTCCTTAGAGGCAAAACACACGGTCCTTGGACAGCAGTGATCCCTGCCCTCCTCTCTCCTTCCAAGACTATCTCCAGCAGACATCTCAAAGCAACGAAAAGATACCACCAACTCTGTCTCTGCAAAGACATCACATCCATGGGCAAGGTTGACATGCATGGCCTGGTTATACTTCAGGAGTGGCCTAAAATGATCCAGAAATGGTCATTATTGTTTCTCTCCAGGGAAGACAAAGGTTTTTATTGCTTAGCATGAGAAAAGGGAAATTATGAGACTGAATTTCTCAGCCAACATTTGAAAACCTTCAAAGGAATGTTCTGACTTGCCCAGTAAAAGTTTACACTGAACATTAGATGAGCTATACTGTCGATATAATATTTATTTTTTATTAGTCACATGTACAGTGAAATGCATCTTTTTGCATTAACAACCAACACAGTCTGAGAATGTGCTGCGGGCAGCCTGCAAGTGTCGCCACGCTTCCAGCGTCAACATAGCATGCCCACAACTTCCTAACCCGTACATCTTTGGAATGTGGGAGGAAACCGGAGCACCCGGAGGAGATCCATGCAGACACGGGGAGAACGTTCAAACTCCTTACAGACAGCGACGGAATTGAACCCGGGTCGCTGGTGCTGTAATAGCATTACGCTAACTGCTACACTACCGTGCGGTCAAGTTACCAATCATCTCAAACCATGGCCAAAGATTAAGCGTGGAGTACCTCTAAATTTCCAATATGCAAAATTGGCTTGTGAGGGTCGATCTGTGACAGGAACTGAAAAGTGTTCTCCGTCTGTAGACCTGCCAACTCAATGGATATGCCTCAAATAATAAATGTACAAAACATTAAACATCATTTCAGTGCAGTGGGCTTATCCCAGCTCAGTCTAAGGTCCTTGCTCTCCCCATTTCCTAACCACTGACATCACACTGTAACATCAGTCCAAAGGAAACATATACCAGGATTGCAGGGGGAATTCATTATTGATGTCCACAGTTGAAAGGTCAAACACATTTTATTATGCCTCGATGAAAGTTTATTGACAGAACTCTAATCTAAATGAGATGCTCTAATTCATCCACTAATTGTACCCTTCTTGTATGTATGACATATCCCAGCAGTGCAATGAAGGACATGACCATCTCTGACATACTATTCAGTTTTAATGAAGCAGCCTGCCTCACCTCAGCCTGAGAGCTTTCTGTTCTTTAGACTGATTGAAACTTCCACCATTTAAAACTTTAATTAACTCCTTGAACAAACCTCTGAGTTGCTCAGTTACCAACATACATCACTAATCACATTCAATTTAACAACAAAGCACATTTCATACTGTAATACAATTACAACCAGGAGCTTGTTAAATGTTTAAAATATCCATGAATATTTTTCAAAATGTACAATTTTTACAAGAATGGCTTTGAATATAAAAAAGGTGATGAAAGATAATAGCTTACAAATGACAATAAGTTTCCAATTTTACTATTGAAACGGCATTTTCAGGACTGAAGAGCAACAGAATCTGTACAGAGATGGCATGAACAGTGACAGTGATATTTGTAACAAAATGATATCAATGGCATTACTGAAATTACTAGTGGCACTGTGATATCATTAGTGACAGATGTATCCGTGAGACTGATGCTGTCTGTCTAAATAAGCATGAGGAAATATCTAGGAGGTGCCTATGAAAGGAAATCCTGGCTGCAACTGATTTATTAACTGCCCATTCCGTTCTAAAATCTGCACATTAAGGAATTTATGACTTCCCAAATTCACATCTTTTTCTGGAAAATTTCCTCAGTTCAAAAAAATAATTGTATTGAAGCACGATAATAATTTTCTTTTAATGAGTGCAGGATTAATTCAGATCCAACTTCTGAAAACTTCAGATAAATTTTTTTGCAAGAACCAAAAAACTGTCCTGGAGGTACTTGCTGCAGTATAGTTCCCTCTACTGGCACAGTGCAGAACTGCAGAGTGGCTGCTGTTTCAGTTTGCGGTTGATCACCAAGTTTTCAACTCCTTGCAGAACAGTCTTAGTACTTTACCACAAGTTGTTTTCTCAAGATTAAAATCATACGTTTTTGTATATAGTTTCCCTTAGTATTCTCTCTACGATATTTACTCACTTTCCTCTGTTACCACTATAGGATCATTGATATTTACTTCACAGAAGGAGGCCATTCAGTCCACCAACACAATGCTAGCCATGACCCACTTCCCAGCTCTAGTTTAATGCTTGTTGAATGGGATGAGGGTTTCTGCCTCCAACACACTTTCAGGAAGTGAGCTCCAGACTAACACCCTTCAGGTGGAAGACATTCATCTCAATGCCCTTCTACTTCTCGTCATATTATTTTACATCTTGGTTATCAGAATTAGAAACATAGAAAAACTACAGCACAATTCAGGCCCTTCAGCCCACAAAGCTGTGCCGAACATGTCCCTACCCTAGAAATTACCAGGCTTACCCATAGCCCTCTATTTTACTCAGCTCCATGTACCTATCTAACAGTCTCTTGAAAGACCCTATCGTATCCGCCTCCACCACCGTTTCCGGCAGCCCATTCCCCGCACTCACCACTCTCTGAGTAAAAAACTTACCCCTGACATCTCCTCTGTACCTACTCCCCAGCACCTTAAACCTATGTCCTCTTGTGGCCACCAATTCAGCCCTCGGGAAAAGCCTCTGACTATCTACCCTATCAATACCTCTCATCATCTTATACACCTCAATCAGGTCCCCCCTCATCCTCCGTCTCTCCAAGGAGAAAAGGCCAAGTTCCCTCAACCTGCTTTCATAAGGCATGCTCCGCAGTCCAGGCAGCATCCTTGTAAATCTCCTCTGCACCCTCTCTATGGCTTCCACATCTTTCCTGTAGTGAGGTGACCAGAACTGAGTACAATACTCCAAGTGGGGTCTGACCAGGGACCTATATAACTGCAACAATACCTCACGGCTCCTAAATTCAATCCCCCGATTGATGAAGGACAATACACCATATGCCTTCTTAACCACAGAGTCAACCTGCACAGCTGCTTTGAGCGTCCTATGGACTCGGACCCCAAGATTCCTCTGATCCTCCGCACTGCCAAGAGTCCTGCCATTAAGACTATATTCCACCAACATATTTGACCTACCAAAATGAACCATTTCACACTTATCTGGGTTGAACTGCATCTGCCACTTCTCAGCCCAACTCTGCATCCTATCTATGTCCCTCTGTAACCTCTGACAGTCCTCCAAACTATCCACAACACCCCCAACCTTTGTGTCATTAGGTTTATTATTACTGACATATGATGTGAAATGTGTTGTTTTGCGGCAGCAGTACAGTGCAAAGACATAAAATTACTGTAAATTACAAAATCAATAAACAGTGCAAAAAAAGGGAATAACGAGGTAATGGTCATGGGTTCATGGACCGTTCAGAAATCTGATGGCGGAGGGGAAGAAGCTGTTCCTGAATCGTTGAGTGTGGGTCTTCAGGCTCCTGTACCTCTTCCCCGATGGTAGTAACGAGAAGAGGGCATGTCCCAGAAGGTGAGGGTCCTTAGTGATGGATGCCACCTTCTTGAGACACCTCTTCTGTTCCTGTGCATTGGAGCCTCCACACCAGGCTGTGATGCAAAAACAAGCTAGTTCTTTCCATTCACTCTGCCGGCATTCCTTCTAGTTTGATACACAATTAAGACTTTCTTTAGCCTTTTAGGATTAAAAGTTAAACCTAGTGAAGCCAACCTTTGCTCATAGCTAACCCATGCCTGTATGCGTTCCAGGTCTTGAGTGAATCAACATGAGGGATGTTCAGAGTTAGGCAAGAGAAATCTGGAGAACTCCAAGATGTGTGTTTGGTTTATTCAAGGTCTTCTTAGACTTTGCCCATGGAGTCAACGTATCTAGTGTGTCATACAGTGATGATACACTTACACACGTATTTCATTGCTTCTCCCTTTAAAAATGAGTGAAACTGGTTTAAAACATTTATAAATTTACAAGTTTAACCTATTAACTAGGTTTGATGTTTCCTTTGACTTCTAACTGAAGTGGTCTAGAAGATTCTGAAGAAGTTGTTGGTGTAGCATCCACCCCTGGACCCATGGAGGAAATCACTTGCATTTTCAGTCAGGTTCTTTGCCAGTGGTCAGACTCAGTTTTGGAGTACATACAAACTCGAATGTTAACGGTTAGTGCTGCTTTGGATACACAGCAATGGGTGCTGCCAATCACTCAGTGCAACACACCACATAGTTTGAATCTGTTCAACAATTCCTCCATCTGAGCCTGCAGCATGCGTGGCACCCGTCCGGCTCAGCGTAAATCGGTTCGATGGGGACTTTGTGACCCTTCAGACTGGCACACACATCTTTGTTCAGATTGGCTATTGCTCAAGAAGCACATCTGGCTGCAGCTGCAGGACATTCACACTGAATACACTCCTGCAATCCACTTTTAATTCTTTCAGCCAATCTTTACCTCAAGGTTGCTGTGTTTGTGAAGTCAGCTACATCTACTTGGTGGTATCCTGGTTCCATCCACCCGCTTCACACACAGGTTTCCCCACTGCCCCATTTGGTTCCAACTGTCGTTCACCTCTCCCCCAGTGGTTCCCACTCTCACCTCCTTTACTTATCTGAATCCAACACTGGGAGCCCTTTGTGTTCCTGCTGATCTCCCTCCACCCTTCACCTCCCCTCCCCTCCCCGCGCTCCATCTGTTGTGTTTTTGTTTCCTCCATCTCTCTCTGTCTGCCTCCATCTATCATTCACCTCCCACTGTCTCCCAACTCAGTCCCCACTCCCCTCCTCTACCTGCCTGTCATCTCACACCCCTCCTCAGTCCACCATCACCTCAGAATCCTTTCTCACCACTCCCCTTCTTCTCTCGATTCTGATAGCTCATACATCTTATCATAACCACCAAGGTTCCCAGCATATCTGGATTAGATGACAAAGGAGGCACGCCAGTGGCTTTGCTTCGTTAGCAGTTTGAGGAGATTCGGTACGTCCCCAAAGACTCCTGCAAATTTCGACAGATGTACGGTGGAGAGCATTCTGACTGGTTGCATCACCGCCTGGTACAGAGGCTCCAATGCACAGGATCACAAGAGGCTGCAGAGGGTTGTAGGCTCAGCCAGCTCCATCACAGGCACAACCCTCCCCACCGTCGAGGACATCTTCAAGAGCCAGTGCCTCAGGAAGGTGGCATCCATCACTAAGGAACCTCACCACCCGGGACATGCCCTCTTCTCATTACTACCATCGGGGAGGAGGTACAGGAGCCTTAAGACCCACACTCAACGATTCAGGAACAGCTTCTTCCCCTCCGCCATCAGATTTCTGAATGATCCATGAACCCATGAACACTACCTCGTTATTCCTTTTTTGCACTATTTATTTTGTAATTTCTAGTAATTTTATGTCTTTGCACTGTACTGCTGTGCAAAACAACACATTTCACATCATATAAGTCAGTGATAATAAATCTGATTCTGATTTGATGATTTGTACATTACTTCAAACTGGAGTCCCATTACTGTGCAACAGGTAGGCATGATAAACATGTTACACTGGAAGTTTGGAAGCACTTTTCCATCACCGTAGCTAGCTGGAGTGCCTCTGAGAAGGTGAGAGGATGAATAAACTCAGAACGTTCGTTCCTGGACTTCATATATCCTGCAGAATCTAACATATTAATCAGGCAATCTGCACACTCCAGACAGATACTACTTTATGGTAAAGAACTTTCACACCATTTAGAAGGATTGGAACCAGACTGCGTGTTTCCACTGGAAACTTTTCTCTAGCCTTTGTAAGTCATCAGTTAGGCAGCAGCAAAACCACCCAGTATGGGAGTGCCTGAGGGAGAGCATGGAGACCTCATGAGATCTGGCTCTGCTTTCAAAGTGATTCAGCTAAAATCCATGAGAATATCTTTTTAAAAGAGTGACTATTTTGATTCTGTTCCCCCGTGAAGAAGTTCTGACATTTCCCCTGGTCTATTGTTGCTCACCAGCATCAATAACCCAATGTGATCATCGTGGTCAGAGTTAAGTTAATAACTACAAACATATTTAAAATAAGTTGAAAATATCCTGAAATCCAGGTATGTGGTCAGCATGTGGGATGAGCTACTAGAAGAAGTGGCTGAGGCAGGTACATTAACAATATTTATAGAACATAGAACATTACAGCATGGTACAGGCTCTTCGGCCCAAAATGTTGCGCCAACATTTTATCCTGCACTAAGATCTATCTAACCCTTCCCTCCCACATAGCCCCCTATTTTTCTATCATTCATGTGTCTATCTAAGAGTCTCTTAAATGTCCCTAATATATCTGCCCCCACCACCTCTGTCAGCAGTGCGTTCCACAAACCCACCACTCTCTGTGTAAAAAACTTACCTCTGACATCCCCCCTATACCTTCCTCCAGTCACCTTAAAATTATGGCCCCTTGTGTTAGCCATTTTCACCCTGGGAAAATGTCTCTGGCTGACCACTTGATCTATGCCTCTTATCATCTTGTACACCTCTATCAAGTCACCTCTCATCCTCCTCCTCTCCAAAGAGAAAAGCCCTAGCTCACTCAACCTGTCCTCATAAGACATGCTCTCCAATCCAGGCAGCATCCTGGTAAATCTCCTCTGCACCCTCTCTAAAGCTTCCACATCCTTCCTATGATGAGGCGACCAGAATTGAACACAATACTCCAAGTGTGGTCTGACCAGAGTTTTATACAGCTGCAACATTACCTCACTGCTGTTGAACTCAATACCCCGACTAATGAAGGCCAACACACCATACGCCTTCTTAACAACCCTATCAACCTATGTGGCAACCTTGAGGGATCTATGGACGTGGACCCCAAGATCCCTCTGTTCCTCCACACTGCTAAGAGTCCTGCCATTAACCTTGTATTCTGCCTTCAAATTTGATCTTCCAAAGTGTATCACTTCACACTTTTCTGGGTTGAACTCCATCTGCCACTTCTCAGCCCAGCTCTGCATCCTATCAATATCTTGTTGTAATCTACAGCAACCTTCTACACTATCCACAACACCACCAACCTTTGTATCATCTGCAAACTTACTAACCCACCCTTCCACATCCTCATCCAAGTCATTTATAAAAATCACAAAGAGCAGGGGTCCCAGAACAGATCCCTGCGGAACACCACTGGTCACCGACCTCCAGGCAGAATACGCTCCATCTACCACCACCCTCTGTCCTCTTCGGGTGAGCCAATTCTGAGCCAAGTTTCCCTGGATCTCATGCCTCCTGACTTTCTGAATGAGCCTTCCATGAGGAACCTTATCAAACGCCTTAATAAAATCCATGTACACCACATCCACTGCTCTACCTTCATCAATGTGCTTTGTCGCATCCTCAAAGAATTCAATCAGGCTCGTGAGGCATGACCTGCCCCTCACAAAGCCATGCTGATGTCCCTAATTAGCCTATGCTTCTCTAAATGCCCATAAATCCTGTCCCTAAGAATCTTCTCCAGTAATTTGCCTACCACTGAAGTAAGACTCACTGGTCTGTAATTCCCAGGGTTATCCCTACTCCCTTTCTTGAATAAGGTACTTTCTTAAAAGGCACTTGGACAGATACATGGATAGGAAAGGTTGAGAGGGATATGGGGAAAATATGGGCAAATGGGACTAGCTTAGATGGGAATCTTGGTCGGCATGGACCGGTTGCATCGAAGGGCCTGTTTCCGTGCTCTCTGACCCTATGAATCAGCCCACTCTTTCAAATGGAGTCTTTGTTGAATGGTTAAGCTCAGAGAGGGAGAATATGACTTAATAGAGTTAAGTTATGTTCTCCCTCTCTGAGCTTAACCATTCAACAAAGACTCCATTTGAACAGCCACCTTGCAGAAGCTCTGCCAAGTCATTCAATCAAAGTCACAAAGCATTTAATTAGGAAACATCTTTTAAAGATCAGTGAATCCATTTTAAAATAGCATTCACCTTGACAGTAATTATAATTGAACAATAACACATTGTCCATTATTGATCATGTAACCTTCAACTGAAGAGGAAGTATCCTCGATTTACTCAGGAGATCCAGAAATGCTTCATTCTTTTCTTGAAATATAACCCCTGATGTAAAATACAGCAACCAATCGGTACACAGTAATGTTCCACAAACAGGAATGACAGATAGCAATAAACTATTATAATGATTGAGGGATTAATTAATCAGGGCACGGAGTAACGTCTTCAGATATTGCAAGAGAATCTTTCATTCCCAAGGAGAACAAGCAGTACTTGAGCTTAAAAGTATGATGCAGGGGAAATGGAAATAGATCCTGTGACTCAGCAACAACTGGGGAGGAGGTATAGTGCAGTACCACCAAACTGTGAAATCTCTTTCCCCCAGCACTGTCCTATTCCTCATTGTGACCTGGACAAATGGGACGGTCTGGTTTCCACATCAAAGAGGTCAAGAACGAGGCAGCATGGATTTAATGTAATTTGTAGAAAGACTAAGGCAGAGGGTGGTAGGAGTCTGTCTGAGAAGGCAGTAGGAGCGGAAACCCTCCTCACTTTTTTAGAAAAGTACCTGGAAGAGCTGTACCTGCAGGGCTACGGATCTCGTACTGAACGATAGGATTAGACTCAGTAGCTATTTTCCAACCAGCATGGACAAGATTGGCTAAATAGCCTTGTCCTCGGAAATTTTTATGATTCCAGATGTCCGCCAGAAATTGGTCGCCACAATGCAGCAACCATTGGAGAGGCACAGGCTAGTGTCATTGGTGCAGGTAGTGCCTGCCACTCACAGTATTGGCCTCTGCTGAGGCACGCAGCCTATGAACAGTGCAATTAGTGAGAAGTCCATCAGCAGTCAAGCAATGAAAGGGCATGGGTTAATTATCCCCTGTGCCCATTGGAGGACAATCCAATTAAACCCTTAATATATCTCTCCCATGTTTCAGTGGCCAAAAGCAACTTCTGTCCATGAAAGAGACCATGGCTTTTGAACACCATTCCATTGACCTTTGGATTGTTTCTCGCACCAGCGCACTCACTTTTAATGAAACTTTTTGCTACTCCACAGCTCTGGACCATTCTAAAATTATTCAAATATTTCAGCTCAAGAAGGAGAACTTTCAATTTCCTATTTTGGAATTCCAGTTGACACAACTTTTTCCCATTCACTTAATAAATCTCTGCCCCTTTGCAACTTCCAGCTCCCCTCCACACAACTTATGCACCACCGAACTCAGGGGTTACCTGCAGACATGGACATACAACTAACTTGATCTTCCTTTGAAGCAAATGCTGAGGCCTCGGTACAGATCCAAAGGGGACACCAAATGATAATTCTCACCAATCAGAGAAAGCCACCATGTTACTAGAACATCATCATGCAACTTTTCCAGGTAGCAATGGCTGTGACTGGGAGCAAGAAGTGGGACTCTCGGTGCAAGAAGTGGGAGCCATATGAAGAGGTGAGTGTCGGGACCCAGTTCTTTTCCAGGTGTTTCCAGACAATAGAAGCGGCACAGCTGGGAATTGTTAGTGGATAACTGAATGGGAAATGAGCCAATTGGCAACAACCGATAAAAAGAAGGTAGGGTCCAGCACAGTAGCCATCTTGGAGCGGCCATTGTTTCAGTGGTTCAGTGTTAGGGTGGGGAGCTGAGGCTTTGGCTCAAGAGGCTTCAGCGAGAAGAGGCGAAGGTAAGTTTCTGGTAAGTTTCTTTCTTTCTTTCCCGATTAGTGCCTAGCGGAAGTGACAATGGATCCAGGGTCAGTGCTGTGTTCTTTCTGCCAAATGTGGGAGATCTGGGAGTTCTACCTGATAGCTACATCTGTGGGAGGTGCATCCAGCTGCAGCACCTTACAGACCGTGTTAGGGAACTGGAGCTGCAGCTGGATGACCTTCGGCTCCTACAGGAGAATGAGGAGGTGATAGATAAAAGCTACGGGTAGGGAGCCACACCTAGGTTGCAGGAGGCAGGGAGCTGGGTGACTGTCAGGAGAGGGGAAGGGAATACGCAGGTAGTGCAGAGTGCCCCTGTGGCTGTTCCCCTCAAGAACAGGTATACTGCTTTGGACACTGTTTGGGGGAGGGGGAAACGACCTACCAGGGGAAAGCCACAGCAGTCGGGTTGCTGGCATTGAGTCTGGCTCTGTGCCTCAGAAGGGAAGGGGGGAGAAGAGGATAGTGGTAGTGATAGGGCATTCCATAGTAAGGGGGGCAGCCAGGAGATTCTGTGGACGTGAAAGAGATTCCTGGGTGGTATGTTGCCTCCTGGGTGCCAGGGTCAGGGACGTCTCTGATCGGGTCCACAGCATCCTAAAGGGGGAGGGTGAGCAGCCAGAAGTCATGGTACATTGGTACCAACGATGTAAGGAAGAAGGATGAGGTCCTGAAACGTGAATATGGGGAACTAGGTAGGAAGCTGAAAAGCAGGATCTCCGGATTGCTGCCTGTGCCACGTGCCAGTGAGGGTAAGAATAGGTTGATTTGGCAGATGAATGTGTGGCTGAAAAATTGGTGTAGGGGACAGAGTTTCAGATTTGAGGATCATTGGGATCTCTTCTGGGGAAGGTACGACCTGTACAAAAGGGACGGGTTACACCTGAACTGGAGTGGGGTCAATATCCCTGCGGGCAGGTCTGCCAGAGCTGTTTGGGAGGGTTTAAACTAGTTTGGCAGGGGGATGGGAACCCGAGTGGTAGGTCAGAGGTTGGGGCAGTTGGTGCACAGGTTGATGCAGCGTGTAGAAAGCCTGTGAGGAAGGATAGGCAGTTGAAAGGGCAAGATTTCAGACAGTTGGATGGATTGAAGTGTGTCTACTTTAATGCAAGAAGTATCAGGGACAAGGGTGATGAACTTAGACCGTGGGTTAGTACGTGCAACTACGACATCGTGGCCATTTCAGAGACTTGGCTGTCACAAGGGCAGGAATGGCTGCTGGATGTTCCGGGGTTTAGATGTTTCAAAAGGGACGGTGGGGGGGGGGGGGGGGGGGGAAGCAGTAACAGAGGTGAGGCAGTGGCCTTGCTGATCAGGGATAGTATCACAGCTGCAGAAAGAGAAGACATCCTGAAGGGATCGTCCACTGAGTCAGTGTGGGTGGAAGTCAGAAACAGGAAGGGAGCGATCACTCTATTGGGAGTGTTCTACAGAACCCCCCCCCCCCCCCCCCCCCAGTAGCATCAGAGTCACTGAGGAACAGATTGGGAGGCAGATTTTGGAGAGGTGCAAAACTAACAGGGTTGTTGTTGTGGCTGATTTCAAGCACAACAACAAACTGATTGGCACCTCCTTAGTGCGAAAGGTTTGGATGGGACAGAATTTGTTAGAAGTGTCCAGGAAGGATTCCTGACACGGTATGTGGACAGGCTGACAATAGGAGAGGCCATTCTGGATCTGGTACTCGGCAATGAACCTGGTCAGGTGTCAGAACTCTCAGTGGGTGAGCATTTCAGAGACAGTGACCACAACTCCCTGACCTTTACCTTTGCCTTAGGGATAGGAGCAGACAGTATGGGAAAGTACTTAATTGGGGAGGGGGAATTATGATGCTATTTAGGCAGGAACTTGGGAGTGTAAATTGGGGAAATGCACAACAGAAATGTGGAGATTGTTTAGGGAGTACTTGCATGGGGTTCTGGATAGGTTTGTCCCATTGAGGCAGGGTAAGGATGGTAGAGTGAAGGAACCGTGGTTGACAAGAGATGTGGAACATCCAATGAAAAGGAAGAAAGAAGCTTGCTTAAGGTTTAGGAAGCAAGGATCAGTCAGGACTCTAGAGAGTTAAAAGGTAGCCAGGAAGGAGTTTAAGAATGGACTTAGGAGAGCTGGAAGGGGGCATGAGAAGGCCTTGGCGAGTCAGATCAAGGAAAACCCCAAGGCGTTCTACTCATATGTGAAGAACAGGAGGGTGACTAAAGTGAGGGTAGATGAGGAAATGTAGAGGGTAAAGAGGAAACATGTGCCTGGAGTCGGAGGAGGTAGGGGAGGTCCTTAATGAATACTTTGTTTCAGTATTCACTTGTGAGAGAGAACTTGATGTTTGTGAGGACAACATAAAACAGGCTGATAAGCTGGAACATGTCAATGTTAAGAAGGAGGATGTGCTGGAACTTTTGAAAAAACATTAGGATAGGTAAATCCCCGGGGCCGGACGGGATATATCCCAGGATACTACGGGAAGTGAGGGAAGAGATTTCTGAGCCCTTGGCAATGATCTTTGTGTCACAGGAGTAGTACCAGATGATTGGAGGGTGGCAAATGTTATTCCTTTGTTCAAGAAAGGAAGTAGGGATAACCCTGGGAATTATAGACCACTGAGTCTTGCATCAGTGGTGGGCAAATTACTGGAGAAGATCTTAGGGACAGGATTTATGAACATTTGAAGAATCATAGTCTGAATAGGTATAGTCAGCATGGCTTTGTGAGGGGCAGGTCATGCCTCATGAGCCTGGTTGAATTCTTTGAGGATGTAACAAAGCACATTGATGAGGGTAGAGCAGTGGATGTGGTGTATGTGGACTTTAGTAAGGCGTTTGATAAGGTTCCCCATGATAGGCTCATTCAGAAGGTCGGGAGGCATGTGATCCAGGGAAACTTGGCTGTATGGGTTTGGAATTGGCTTGCCCACAGAAAGCAGAGGGTGGTGGTAGATGGAGCATATTCTGCCTGGAGGTCGGTGACCAGTGGTGTTCCACAGGGATCTGTTGTGGGATTCTTTGTGATTTTTATAAATGACTTGGATGAGGAAGTGGAAGGATGGGTTAGTAAGTATGCTGATGACATGAAGGTTGGTGGTGTTGTGGATAGTGTTGAAGGTTGTCAAGGGTTACAATGGGACATTGATAGGATGCAAAACTGGGCTGAGAAGTGGCAGGTGGAGTTCAACCCAGAAAAGTGTGAATTGATTCACTTTGGAAGGTCGAATTAGAAGGCAAAATACAGGGTTAATGGCAGGATTCTTAGCAGTGTGGAGGAACAGAGGGATCTTGGGGTCCAAGTCCATAGATCCCTCAAAGTTGCCGCGCAGGTTGATAGGGTTGTTAAGAAGTCGTATGGTGTGCTGGTCTTCATTAGTCGGGGATTGAATTCACGAGCTGTGAGGTAATGTTGTAGCTCTATAAAACCCTGGTAAGACCACACTTAGAGTATTGTGTTCAGTTCTGGTCACCTCATTATATGAAGGATGTAGAAACTTTAGAAAGGATGCAGAGGAGATTTACCAGGACGCTGCCTGGATTGGAGAGCATGTCTTATGAGGATAGGTTGAGTGAGCTAGGGTTTTTCTATTTGGAGAGGAGGAAGATGAGAGGTGACTTAATAGAGGTGTATAAGGTGATAAGAGGAATAGATTGAGTGGACAGTCAGAGACTTTTTCCCAGGGTAAAAATGGCTCACACGAGGGGGCATAATTTTAAGGTGACTGGAGGAAGGTATAGGGGGGATGTCAGAGCTAAGTTTTTTACACAGAGAGTGGTGGGTGTGTGGAACACACTGCCAGGGGTGCTGGTAGAGGTGGATACATTAGGGACATTAATAGACTCTTAGATAGGCATGTGGATGATAGAAAAATGGAGGGGTATATGGGAGGGAATGGTTAGATAGATCTTAGAGTAGGTTAAAAGGTCAGCACAACATCGTGGGCTGAAGGGCCTGTACTGTGCTGTAATGTTATATGTCCTATGTTCTAAATAAATGATATAAAATGCTTAAACCAGGAATCTAAATTGTAAAATGTGATTGTGGCAACACATCCACAACTTCTCACGAGTCCACAGTTTCTTTTCTATTTTGAACTTAGGAACATTTCAGAAAATGAAACCGTGTCAAAAATTGATCGACAGACAAAGGCAGCAGCAGTCCGTACCTAGGCAATGATCTAACACAGGTTATAATCTTGTGTTCCAGATCTACCATAGCAAAATCACTGTATTCTGAAATAAGTTATACAATAACCATCTGTCAACATCCTTTCAATGAGGTACTCTCCCTGACGCAGCCTGTGTTAGCAGTGTAAGAACACCAGTTCAGTGGCATGAAGCAACTGGAAGTTGTTAACCTCAGCCATAAATCCACATGGAAAAACCTCCTCAAAATGGCAATTCAAATCACAGGATCATGACAGGTTGGCCTGTAAATGATATCTTCCTCATAATTTGATGTTGAACTATAAAATGCTCTTGTTTCTTTAAAGTTGCTGTGCAGTATGCAAAAAATATAATAACATTTTATATTTCCATATGTATTCAAGGTTCATATTAGAGTAACTGGAGAAGAATACTCAAAATACTCCTTATGACTTCTGTTTAAAATACTCTATGTACGATACAAGGAGGTCTTGAACATCATCAATCCACAGGGAAATATGCAAATTGATATGCAGAGAAAGAATTGATCCACTGTAAAACTCTTAAACAGACGTAAAAATATTAAATCGCCATGCAGCAATGTTGTTATTCTTCAAGGGTCAGTGAAGCTTTTGGAAAATCGTGGAAGTTGAAGAACAAAATAAAAGAGATTAACCGTCAAAGTTCACTTTTCCAAATCCACTCACAACGAGGTCTACTTTACAATGGAAAAATAAACACTGATTGGGTGACTGCTTTGCAGAACACCTTCCTTGTCCCCAGGAGTAACCCCGTGCTTCCAAATGCCCGTCACTTTAACTCTCCTTCCAACAATTCCAACCTCCCGGTCTTTGGCTTCTCACACTGCTCCAATAAAGCTCAGTGCAAGCTTGGGTATACATCACCTCAACTTCTCACCAGGCACGTTGTAGCTCTCAGGAATTCACATTTAATTGGGACACCAGAGAGACTGCAGATGCTGGAATCTGGAGCAACACACACTAAATGTTGGTGGAACTCAACGGGTCAGGCAGCATCTACGGAGGGAAATGAACAGTCGATGTTTCTGGCCGAGACCCTTCATCAGGACTGGAAAGGAAGAGGGCAGAAGCCAGAATAAAAGGGTGGGGGGGTGGAAGGAGCACAGGCCGGCAGGTGACAGGTGAGTCCTGGTGAGAGGGGGGCAGTATGTGGGTGGGGGAGGGGGATGAAAACGAGCGATGTAAGAAGCTCGGAAGTGATAGGTGCAAGATGCAAAGGGCTGAAGAAGATGGAATCTGACAGAGGACCCACCAGCTTATGGTCCTCCCCTGAGCTCCTCCAGCAGTTGTGTGTGTCACATTTAATTGAACTTTTCTAGCTTATGATACAATTAGCTAGTTCTGATGGGAGGTGATGAACTGTGACATTAACACCATCTCCTCCCTCCATTGATGCTGCCTGACCTGCTGGGCATTTACAACATCAACCTTTATTTCAGATTTCCAGCAACTGCAATATTTTCCATTCACAATTCTGGCATCTCACTTCCTCTCTCATTTATTCTCAGTCACTGTTGTGTGAAATCGTTCTTTACTGTCTTAAGGATCAAGGACTCTGAACACGAGCTTTGTAGACCAAAACTAGTTTAATCACAAAGGCAAACATGGGACAGAATGGATGGGAACAGACACACACTCACTCACGCACAGGATACCACGAACACAAGAGGGGAAGCGCAATGGGGGTAAAATACACTCACACACACAAGCACACAGTAGCAACGTACAACTTCAGGATATAACACTTCAATGCCCGTCCCACACTAGCATTGGCCCTTAATGCTCTCTGAGTCTGAGTGAAATGCTCCCTGACCATGTGGTGATGCACTCTTACCAATGATCTCTGCAGCATTGTCTCATTACTCCTGGGGTCATCAAAAGAGGAAGGGCTACTGGATGCAGCCCTTTTTATGGTGGTAGGAGGCTGGGTGGAGCCTCACTGTTGTGATTTAAATGAGCCAATGGTGTGGGAGTCAAAGACAAAGGTTCCTGCCACAGCTAAGGGTCAGACAGGTTCAGAGACAAAGGGTACCGGTCAGGCAAGTTCAGAGGCAAAAGGTACTCTCACACCTGAGGGGTGGGTGGAGCCACACCTTGAGTGACAGTAGTATCACTTCTGATCAGAGGAGCAATGCTGTCCTCCGGTCAGCGGGGGTCAGTGTCGTTACTGTCACGTGACAGCCATGTGGATTTCTCACAACAGTCACCTCCTATTCACCCTTCTTCCAGACACAGCAGCGTTAATTAACACGCCTTTATCACCCTCTCTCAGCTGGCATCACCATCATTTGCGTAACAGTCAGAGATTCTGAAGCTTTGGGAGGAAGCAAGTCTGGGTACTTGATAGACAGACTGGGTACTGGATAGACAGAGTCTGATTAGGAGGAGTCAGCATAGCTTTGTGCATGGAAAGTCGTGCTTGATGAATCTTTTAGAGTTCTTTGAAGAGGGAACCAAAAGGGTGGATGAGGATAGGGCAGTGGATGTTGTCTATTTGGATGTTAGCAAGGCCTTTGACAAGGTCCCTTATGGTAGGCTGGTCTGGAAGGTTAGGTCCCATGGAATCCAGGGATTTCCGTGCTGTATTGCTCAAAGACTCCAAGAGAAATTTTGGGGAAATTTTCCACTTTGGATTCAATCAGCCTATACTTTCTGGCAATTCAGTAAAAAGGTCATGGGCCAATAACTGCAGAACTGTAGATGTGGTCAAGCTGTTTCCCTTGGTGAGTGAGTCCAGGACCAGAGGGCACAATCTTAGAATTAGAGGGTACCGGTTTAAAACAGAGATGAGGAGAAATTTCTTTAGCCAGAGGGTGGCGAATTTGTGGAATTCCTTGCCACGTCCAGCAGTGGAGGCCAGATCATTGGAGGCATTTAAGGAAGAGATCGATAGATACCTAAATTATCGGTTATCAAGGGATATGGGGATAAGGCTGGAAACTGGGGTTAGAATAGTGTTCCCCCCCCCCCCCCAATTTCTCATTTCTTTTTCTTTTTTCCCTTTTCTTTGGAGCAGACTCGATGGGCCGAATGGCCTACTTCTGCTCCCTTGTCTTGTGATCTTGTGAAACTCCCAGCCACTATGAGTGGGTAGCTCAAGGTGAATAAGACTGGATTACTGCATCCTTTTTCACCGTCTCTCCTTTGTGATGAATCTTCACAAGGCTAACCTCAGGTGGTTTCCCTCCCACCTATCCAGTGTTTCTAGTCATCTTGGAATCTCCCAGCATCCAGATTAAACCATCCTGGGTCACCTCCGGTTCCATGATGTTCCTTAGCAACAGCATCAGGAGGTGAGCAAGCATGGTGAGCAGCAAATGGTCAACCTGGCAAGTCAGGTAGAGGTGATATCCCAGAGCAGTAATGCAGACAATGCAGAGATCATTCCAATAACAGAGACCATTCCCCCCACCCTATTCCTGAGATGTTTATAATTTTACATTTTTAAAATGAAATGGAAATACATATAATCATACTATATTCTATCAAAATGTTCCACTTTTAAGAAGAGGATGCAACCAAGTTAGCTATCAAACACTTAGTGACCAATTAGTTAGCACTCCCGATCCATTTTCACTAACAGGAGGTAAAACAGCACTCCAGATGGAAATATAGCTGAGGCACAAACATGCTTAAAATGAACCTTTCCAATAGGTCCCCTCAACAACCATGATTAACGCCATTACCAGAGTTACGTGGGAGGTGGCCATCGTTGAGTTGTTTTAGTCGTTTCTGATGAGATTTCCCATTGTAGTGAATCTGCGTCTGGGCAGCCGAGTTCAGTTGGATGTTACACACCTTGCACAATGTGTAAGTGGCTGGCTGCCTGTCCTGATTTTCGTTCGGGATGGACAACCCCAGCTCTTCTGCTACATGCAGTGAGGAGAAACTGAAGATAGCACCTTCTTCACAGGGTTCACCAGGGCTGTGTGGTCTCTTCATCCCTGAAACAGAAGAAGCAATTCAGCTTCAACAATTCATTTCTGTAAACTGTCAGCTCTGAGTCGCTACTGTCATTTTATTTATACCCTGGTGTCCCCATCCATAATATTAGAACAAGAGAATTACATAGTGAAATTAAATGATGTGCTGGTTAAGATAAGCAATTGTACATGGGGGCTTATAAATGCTCCTATATACAGCGTGCTGTATAAACTGTATACTGAGAAACCAGCTTTATGAAATAACTTGGAGTCACAGAGTCATACAGCACGTAAACAGGCCCTTCGGCCCAACTCGTCCATGCCGACTGTGTTGCTCAGCGAGCTAGTCCCATCTGCCCGTGTTTGGCTCATAGCCCTCTAAACCTCTCCTATCCATTGACTTATCTCGATGGCTTTTAAAAGGGGTACACAGTGTATAGGAAGGATAGGCGGGTAGGCAGAGGGGGAGGTGTGGCCATGGTGGTTAGTTGTGATATAAGATCAATAGAAAGGAAGGACATTGGGTCAGAGGAGGTGGAATCCTTATGGGTGGAGCTAAGAAATAGCAAGGGTAAAAGGACAATAGTAGCAGTCATATATAGGCCCCCTAATAGCAGTCAGCAAGTGGACCATAAGTTGCAGTTTGAGATAGAAAAAGCATGCCAGAGTGACAATGTGAAGATAATTATGGGGGATTTTAACATGAAGGTGGACTGGGAAATCCAGAATGGCGGTAGTACTCAGGAGAGGGAGTTTGTGGAATGTCTAAGGGACGTTTTACTAGAGCAACTTGTTGAAGAGCCCACCAGGGGATCGGCTGTTTTGGATTGGGTGCTGTGTAACGAACCGGAGGTAATTAGGGAACTAAAGGTAAAGGAACCACTGGGAACCAGTGATCACAATATGACTGAGTTCAGTTGCAAGTTTGAGAAGGAGAAGCTGATAACTGGTGTATCGATATTTCAGTGGAACAAAGGAAATTACAATGGTATGAGAGAAGAGTTGGCCCTAATTGATTGGAAGAGTAAGCTGGCTGGAGGGACGGCAGAGGAGAAATGGAAGGAATTTCTACAGGAAATAAGGAAATTGCAGGATAGATATATTCCAAGAAAAAAGGTTTTGAATGGAAAAAAAGCACAAATGTGGATAACGAGAGAGGTGAAGGCTAAAATAAAAGCAAAAGGGGCGGCGTACAAAGAAGCAAAAATTAGTGGGAAAACAGAAGACTGGGAAGCTTTTAAAAACCTGCAGAGAGAAACTAAGAAGGTCATTAGGAAAGAAAAGATGAATTATGAAAGGAAGTTGGCGGATAACATTCGAAAGGATACTAAGAGTTTTTTTAAATACATAAGGTGTAAAAGAGAGACACGGGTTGATATAGGACCAATTGATAACAGTGCAGGAGCTATTATAATGGACGATAGAGAGATGGCAGAGGAATTGAATGAATATTTTGCATCGGTCTTCACCGTGGAGGACATCAGCAATGTGCCGGTTAGTCAGGAGTCTCACAAAATGGAACTGAGTTCAGTTAAGATTACTAGGGAGAAGGTGCTAGGAAAACCAAATGGGCTAAAGACTTATAAGTCTCCCGGACCGGATGAGGTACATCCCTGGGTTCTGAAGGAGGTGGCTTTAGAGATAGCGGAGGTATTGGCGATAATTTTCCACAAATCGATAGATTCCGGCGTGGTTCCGGAGGACTGGAGGGTCGCAAATGTAGTTCCATTGTATAAGAAAGGTGGGAGGCAGCATAAAGGAAATTACAGACCTATTAGTCTGACGTCAGTGGTGGGAAAGTTATTGGAATCTATCCTCAAGGATGGGGTTATGGAATACCTAGAGGCGCAAGGCAAGATAGGTCCTACCCAACATGGTTTTGTGAAGGGAACATCCTGCCTGACCAACCTATTGGAGTTTTTTGAAGAAATCACAGGCAAGGTGGATAAGGGAGAGGCGGTAGATGTTGTGTATTTAGACTTTCAAAAGGCCTTTGATAAGGTGCCTCACAAGAGACTGATTAATAAGATGAGAGGTCATGGAATTACGGGTAGGATAACAGAATGGGTGGAGCATTGGCTGGTTGACAGGAAGCAAAGAGTGGAAATAAAAGGATCTCGTTCTGGTTGGTTACCGGTTACTAGTGGTGTTCCGCAGGGGTCGGTGTTGGGGCCGCTCCTTTTTACCTTGTACATTAACGATTTGGATGATGGAATAAATGGTTTCGTGGCTAAGTTTGCGGATGACACCAAGATAGGGGGAGGAGTAGGGAGTATTGAAGAGATAGGAAGGTTGCAGAGGGACCTAGACAGTTTAGGGGAATGGGCAAGGAAATGGCAGATGAGATTCAATGTTGAGAAATGTGCAGTTGTACACTTTGGAAGCAGAAATAAGCGGGCAGATTATTATCTAGGAGGAGAGAAAATCCAAAGCACGGAAGTACAAAGGGACTTGGGGGTACTCGTGCAGGATACCTTAAAGGTTAACCACCAGGTCGGATCGGTGGTAAAGAAAGCGAATGCTATGTTGGCATTCATTTCGAGAGGTATAGTGTATAAAAGTAAGGAAGTGTTGATGAGGCTCTACGGGGCACTAGTGAGGCCTCATTTGGAATACTGTGCGCAGTTTTGGGCCCCACATCTTAGGAAGGATGTGCTGATGTTGGAGAGGGTTCAGAGGAGATTTACGAGGATGATTCCAGGAATGAAAGGGCTTACGTATGAGGAGCGTTTGTCGGCTCTTGGACTGTACTCACTGGAGTACAGAAGAATGAGAGGGGACCTCATAGCGACATTTAAAATATTGATAGGAAAGGACAGAGTAAATGTGGCTAGGCTGTTTCCCTTGGTGGGTGAGTCCAGGACCAGAGGGCACAATCTTAGAATTAGAGGGTACAGTTTCAAAACAGAGATGAGGAAAAATTTCTTTAGCCAGAGGGTGGTGAATTTGTGGAACTCCTTGCCACGTACAGCAGTGGAGGCCAGATCAGTGGGGGCGTTCAAGGAGGAGATAGGTAGATATCTAAATAGTCAGGATATCAAGGGATATGGGGATAAGGCTGGAAATTGGGATTAGAATAGGGTTTTTTTTCTCTTCTTCTTCCCCCATTCCCCATTTCTCATTTCTATTTCCCTTTCCTTGGAGCAGACTCGATGGGCCAAATGGCCTGCTTCTGCTCCCTTGTCTTGTGATCTTGTGAAATGTTGCTGATGTGTCCGCCTCAACCACTATTTCTGGCAGCTCATTCCAAATACGCACCACCCTTTGTGTGAAGAAGCTGCCCCTGATGCCCCTTTTAAATCTCTCGCCTCTGATCTTAAACCTATGCCCTCTTGTTTTTAGCACCCCCTCCCTGGGAAAAAGACTGTGTGCTTTCACCCTGTCTATGCCCCTCATGGTCTTATACACCTCTGTCAGGTCACCCCTCAATCTCCTACGTTCCAGGGAATAAAGTCCTAGTCTACACAACCTCTTCTTGTAACTCAGGCCCCCAAGTCCAGGCAACATTCTGGTAAGTCTTTTCTGCACTCTTTCTAGTTTAATAATGTCTTTCCTATAACAGGGTGACCAAAACAATGCTCCAAGGGTGGTCTCACCAATGTCTTGTTTTTATTTATTCCTTCATGGGCATTGCCGGAAAGACCAGCATTTATTGTCCATCCCCAGTTGCCCCTGAACTGTGCTGGTTGGGCCATCTCAGAGGCTGTTATGTGTCAATCACATTGCTGTGGTGCTGGAGTTGCATTTACACCAGACTGGTGGAGAGTGACAAATGGTCTCTCCAAAAATGGGCTTTTATGGCCACCTCTTAGACTAACGTCCATTTCCTGGCTGACCCGCTGAGTTCCTGCAGCACTTTGTGTGTTGCACCAGATTCCCACCACCTGCCACCTCTCTTGTGTCTCTGCGGCCACTGGGAGAAGCTTCATGAAGAATTGTAGATGGCCCTTCCACTGGGGGGCACCAAATCTCTCAAAATCATTCTGGTTGAAGAACTGAGTACAAGCAAGAGAGACAAACATGGAGGTGAAATTGGATCTCCTCAAGCTCAAAAAGAAATTTGCAGAACAAAGCCCATAGGGTGCTACGTCTCGCATTCACACTGTGCCTAAAGCAAGTTCAACACCAGAACCAGCTCAGGAGATATGATTATTGCCTGAAGCTGATGTTATGATCACTGTATATTCTGAGACACCCACCACCTGTCCTATGATCACACTTCAAGATTCAAGGAGTGACTAAAGGCCCTAACCTATCCCAAAATGGCTGGTGCTTCTGCTGGCTTTGCACCTTTCCAGCAGGCTCCTGATTGCCCAGATTCATCCTCCTCATTCTCCTGTCTCAACCACTGTGGCCAGCAACCTCTCCCCCACTCTCCACCCCACCTCACTTGCTGAGCGACAGCACTCTCCAAACTGCAGCGCGTCCAGGCTCAAGTCCTCAAAGCCAGAAAATGTGTTAGGACTGCCCAGCTGCCACTGTTCATTTGCTGGAACTCTTTCGATGAATCTCAAGGCACAATTTTGGAGACCTTTGGGTATTTGGAGCAGATTGCAGGAGTGCCAATCATTTACGTCATTACGAGCCCAAAATCAATTTCTTTCTCTTTGAAGTCTGGCTGCATCAAAATGGCATGCAGCAAATGTATTGTTAATGACCAATATTGAAAGAGTAATAAATGGGATGATTTTTGTTCAATAGTTCTTTATGACATAGGGAACTATTTGGCCCAGTGAACCCAAGCTGTCTCTCAGAGCAAAATCAATCCCATTTTCCCATTTATTCTCCTGTAATCTATTCTCCCCCACCCCCTCTGATCTTCCCACAGCCATCTACACCAGGGGTTAATTTACAGTAGCCAAAATTAACCCAACAATCAGCAAGCCTTTGGGATATAGAGTGCCTGAGGGAAAGCCAAGCCATCACAGGGAGAATATCCCAACCCTACACACACAGCAGAGCCAAACTGGATTGACGATAACATTGAGGCAATTTATTTAGTAAAAGTGAGGGCAAACAATATTTTTCCAGTTTGTATATTAGCCAGCACTAGAATTCTGAACTCAGGATGTTTCAGATTTGTGAGGGGATGGGCAATAATGATATTAGCATTGTTTCATTTTTATTATTTTTGCCATTTTAACAGCAGTCAATTAGCCTTTTATTACGTTAATGCCGGAGAATTGCAAAAAAATTATGACCATACTTTTTTTGTCAAAATAAATGCCCAGTGGATTTAGGTCCCATGATTTTATTCCCTTCCCTCTGCATAACTTCAGTATGTTGGAAGTCAAGAACTGGTGCATAAACTTATACTAGATTGAGAAAAAACAAGCTGAATGTAATTCCATTGAGGCCACGTAGAGAAGTAATATTTTATCTGCAGACACAATTACCAGATCTGTCTTAGTGCAGTACAACAGCAGACAGCAGGATTCTTATTATGTGGAGACTGCAGTTGCTGAAACCTGGAGCAAAAAACAAACTGCTGGAGGAACGCAGTGGGTCAGGCAGCATCCGTGGAGGCAAAGGGAGGCATCAGGACTTCATGCACAGTCTTGACCCAAAATGCTGACCATCTCTTTGCCTCCACGGATGCTGCCTGACCCGCTGAGTTCCTCCAGCAGTTTGTTTTTCGCTCTGTTTACTGTGTGGCTGCTAAGTACAGAAATCTGTTGATAACCTTCTGACAAACTCAGTGTAGCTCCACACTGAACTAATCCTTCAAGCACGTTGACAGGAAATGAGGCTTGTGGCACTCCACCCAGAACAGAACAGAGTGGAACATGAACCAAAATGAACCACAGTCCACATAGCCTCAAAGTTGAGTTTATTGTCACATGCACAAGTCCATGTGTGCGCAGGTGCAATGAAAAACTTACTTGCAGCAGCATCACAGGCACGTAGCATCAGATAAGCAGCATTCACAAGAAAAACATAAACATAAATTACACATAATTTTTACAACACAATTAGAAATTAACAGGGTCCATTTTAGTGCAAAGTGATCAAAGTGGTCATAGTGTTGCTAAACTGTAGTGATTAGGGTTTTGCCGGTCGGTTCAAGAACCGAATGGTTGAAGGGAAGTAGCTGTTCCTGAACCTGGTGGTGTGGGACTTCAGGCTTCTGTACCTCCTGCCCGATGGGAGCTGTGAGAAGATGGCACGGCCCGGATGGTGGGGATCTTTGATGATGGATGTTGCCTTCTTGAGGCAGCACCTCCTGTAGATACTCCCGATAGTGGGGAGGGATGTGCCCGTGATGTACTGGGCAGAGTCCACTACTTTCTTACATTCTTCTTACATTCGAATTGTCATACCAGACCATGATGGAACCAGTCAGGATACTTTCAACAGTACATCTGTAGAAGTTTTTTGGTGTGTTCGGTGATAAGCCAAACCTCCATGACCTGGTGATTGTCCCTACCAAATGACAGAGATGGGGCTCACCTGATAGTTAGCCTAGATTCACTTTATTTATTTATTTATTAGTCACATGTACATTGAAACACACAGTGAAATACGTCTTTTTGCATTACTGAGAATGTGCTGGGGGCAGCCCACAAGTGTCGCTGCTCTTCTGGCACCAACATAGTATGCCCACAGCTCCTAACCCGTACGTCTTTGGAATGTGGGAGGAAACCGGAGCACCCAGAAGAAACCCACACAGTCATGGGAAGAATGTACAAACTCCTTACAGACAGCGGCCGGAATTGAACTGGGGTCGCTGGGCTGTAATAGCATTACGCTAACCGCTACACTACTGTGCCAAGCTCAATCACTTGGAAACTTCTCTTGCATTTTTCTAAAAGGAGTCAGTGGTGGGTTGGGATGATGAGATTTACTTTTGAGGGAAAGGGGCCGATTACCTCCCCATCTTCAAACTTTGTGAGGGTCCTTCTGTGGCACAGGTACTTAGGCCTTTACATTTAAATGAAAAGACTCTCATCGCACGAACTGTACCAACAGGCGGATATGTCACCATGTGTGCTGAAATGCTGGACAAGCAGATCTTCATCTCAAAACAGATTTTTTAGCTTTGTACATGCAGATGAGATCTTCTATTCTAAGAGTCCACTTTGCACTTACAATTCTTAATTAGAAATATGACTACAAGGAAAATGCAGAAACTAATTTTAATTAGTGCCAGCCTTCAGCTCTTCACTAGGCACAAACATTTAATATAATCCATAAAATACCAGAAGAAGTCTTGGAATTCCATGGGAAGAAAACAAACTTGATTTGTTTGATCTCCAGACATTCAGAGGTCAGTGATAACCTGAGATTTTTTTAAAATTGATTATTCACATACCAACCAAATCCCAACATTTATAAACCAAAGGCTACAACAGGGCCAGAGAATTTCTCTCTCATTCGGTACGTCTTTGTTATGTGATGTGACCTGACACTGAAAAAACACGAACGTTCTGGTTGGAAGGTTCCACCGGGAGCAGGAGTCACTTTACTAAAATATTAATGTTGTATTAAACAAATAAACAGGTCAAATCATGAATAAGAGTTAATTTTTAGAATTAACTTAAATTTATAGTTACAGAGCAAGAAACCGCAGATGCTGGAAATCTCAAATACAAACAGAAATGCCTGAAATATTCAGCAGGTCAGGCAGCGGCTGTGGAGAGAGTAAATGTTTCAGGTCAATATCCTTTCCTTTGTTGTTCTTTTATAAATTCACCTCACATTGTTACATTTTTCCTCTTGGATATTTTAGAGTCATAGAGTCATCCAGCACAGAAACAGGCCCTACGGCCCAACTTGTCCATGCTGACTGTGTTGCCCAGCGAGCTAGTCCTATCTGCTCGCGGTTGGCCCATTGCCCTCTAAACCCCTCCTATCCATGGACTTATCTTGATGGCTTCTGTGCTAATGTGCCTGCCTCAACCACCATTTCTGGCAGCTCATTTTCTCTTCTCCGACACCACCGACCCCCTACCTTCACCCCCTCCACCAAATCCCCTATGTCCCTTTAATCTATCTGTTTTAGATATCACCCGGTTCGCCAATGTCCTTCAGGGCAGCAAATCTGCCCACCTTACCCAGTCCAACATCGACGTGACTCGGACCCACCAATGTGATTGACTCAACTGCCTCCTCAGTTCAGGGGCAGTGACGGATGGTCAATGAATGCCAGTTTCCACATGTTTTGAGCAAATACATTACTAAGGTCATTTTTATGTCAACAAAAATTATTTATCATCTTTCTCGAACTGAGGGAAACTTACTTTAAAAACATTGCTAGGTTGTGAAAGATGGAAGCAGAGCGAGAGCTGCTACTGAACGAATTTTCAGAGGGAATGGGACTGCAGTTTCAATCACTCAGTCCCTGCAATGGTCCAGGTGTTTTCATGACCACCATCCATTTTCTGATTTTGAAGCATTTTCTTTTAATTGTTTCACCAACCTTTAATTCTTCATCCCGAAAGGGCCTTAATGTTCTATATCTGGATGCATGGAACCACTTACAAGAAGACAGATGAGTTGATAGCACAGATAGCAACATGGAAGTATGATGCAATAAATATGGCTGCAGGGAGACCAGGACTGGATGCTCGTTATTCCAGGTTATACACTATTACAAAAGAAGAGGCCATTTTTATCGACGCACCATAGAAAGTGTCCTTTCCAGGCACATCACGGCTTGGTACGGCAACTGCTCTGCCCGGGACCACAAGAAACTACAGAGAGTTGTGGACACAGCTTGGCACATCACGGAAACCAGCCTCCCCTCCATGGACTCTGTCTACACTTCTCACTGCCTTGGTAAAGCAGCAAGCATAATCAAAGACCCCACCCACCCCAGACATTCTCTCTTCTCCCCCCTCCCACTGAGCCGAAGATACAAAAGCCTGAAAGCACGTACCACCAGGCTCAAGGACAGCTTCTATCCCACTGTATAAGACAATTGAACAGTCCCCTAGTATGACAAGATGAGCTCTTGACCTCACAATCCACCTCGTTATGACCTTGCACCTTATTGTCTGCCTGCACTGCACTTTCTCTGTAACTGTAACACTTTATTCTGCATTCTGTTATTGTTTTCCCTTGTACTACCTCAATGCACTGTTGTAATGAATTGATCTGTATGGACGGTATGCAAGACAAGTTTTTCACTGTACCTCGGTACATGTGACAATAATAAACCAATTTACCCATTTAATTTACCAATTTTGATAGCACAGGTGGCAACACATACAGTAAGTATGATGCAATAGCTCTTATAGAAACATGCGATTAGGTGTTCAATATTCCACTGTTACAAAAGAACAGGCCAAGGGGGAAAGGATATGGGGTATCGTTGTTAATCAAGGAAGGTACCAGAAGGGCAGAGTCGTGATATAAAGGTGATGGGTAGTGATCTGGCATCAGTTTGGGTTGAAATCATGAACAGCATGGGAAGGAAGATATGGGTGAAAGTGGTCTATAGACCTCTCAGTAGGTCAGAGAGTAAATGGGAAAATACCAAGACCACGTTTGAAGAAAACTGCAATCATCGGGAGAGATTTTATTCCACATGTTGAAAGAATGAATCAAACTGGCAAGGGCATCGCAGAAGAATTTGCAGAATGCGTTAGGCATTACTATTTAGAGTAGCATGTTGCGAAGCCTACATGGGAGCATGTATTATATAATGAGGAAGGATTAATGAGGGATCTTGTGTTAAAGATCTCCAAAGGGGTAGTGACGACATTGCATACCGTTCATACAGATTAATTCATTACACAGTGCATTGAGGTAGTACAAGGGAAAACAATAACAGAATGCAGAATAAAGTGTCACAACTACAGACAAAGTGCAGTGCAGGTAGACAATAAGGTGCAAGGTCATAACTAAGTAGATTGTGAGGTCAAGGCTCCATCTTATTGCACTGGGGAACTGTTCAATAGTCTTATAACAGCGGGATAGAAGCTGTCCTTGAGCCTGGTGGTACGTGCTTTCAGGCTTTTGTATCTTCTGCCCGATGGAAGAGGAGAGAAGAGAGAATGTCCAGGGTGGGTGGGGTCTTTGATTATGCTGGCTGCTTTACTGAGGCAGCGAGAAGTGTAGAGTCCATGAAGGGGAAGTGGTTTCCGTGATGTGCTACAACAGGATAGAATTCCAAATGCAGTTGGAGGATGAACAACCATAGATCCAGGATCAGCGTCTCCAATTTAATCAGGGCAATTATAGTGGTATGAGGGAGGAGTTGTTTAAAGTAAACTGGGTAAATGAGCTAAGACACAGGTCAGGAGAGGTAAAGTGTCAGATAGTCAATGAGCTGGTGTATAATGCTCAGCAAGAATTTATCCAAGTCAAAAAGAGGCACCATCGTAGTCAACAAAGGAGGTAAAGGATAATGTTAAATTGAAAACTCGGGTATACAAATTGGCAAGGCTAAGTGGTAGACCAAGGACTGAGAAGTTTTTAGGAACCAGCAGCCTAAGACTAAACAGCTCACAAGAATGAAGAAGATGATTTTGGAGAGAAAAATTGCAATGTAGCATAAAACAAACAATAAAAGTTTCTGCAGATGTATAAAAAGGAAGAAGGCAGCTAAGGCAAGTGTGGTGCCTCTGGAGAACAAGACCAGCAAATTAACAGCAGCAAGTAAAGAAACAGCAGATACATTGGGTAAATTTTCTAGCATCAGTCTTCACCGTGAAAGACATTGCTAATGCCCCTAAAATATCAGACTGATGAATTTCAAATAACATGGTAGATCTTACAAAAATCCCACTCACAGGGGATAAGGTTTGGAGAAAATCAGGGGGCTCAGGGCAGACAAGTTGCCAGGACTCGACGAACTGCACACTGGGGATTTAAAGGAAGTGGCTGCAGAGATAGTGGATCCATTGGTTGAAAACATTAATTCACTCACGAAACTCAGTAAGGTACCAGATTAGATAACAGCAGAAGTGATTCCCTTGTTCAAAAGGAGAAAGGCAGAAGGCAGCGAATTCAGGTCAATTAGTTTAATAGCTACTATTGGCAAGATGCTCGAGTCAAAGAGGAAATAACTTATCATTTAGGAAAGCTGAAAATAATTAAAACTGGTCAACATGGCTTTATCAAAGGTAAATCACATTTGACAAATTTGTTCTCTGTAGAACTCTGGTTAGGCCGCATTTAGAATATTGCATGCAATTCTGGTCACCTCACTATAGGAAGGATGTCGAGGCTTTAGAGAGGGTGCAGAGGAGGTTTACTAGGATGCTGCCTGGATTAGAGGGCATGTGTTATCAGGAGAGGCTGGACAAACTTGGGCTCTTTTCTCTAGAGCGGTGGAGGCTGAGGGGTGATCTGTTGGAAGTGTATAAAATTATGATGGGCATAGATAGGGTGGGCAAGCAAATCTTTTTCCCATGAATGAGCAATCCAGAAAAGTAGGTAAAATAACTTTAAAAAAATTTCTAATCTGTAAATATTGAAAAAAATGTGATGTAGGCAAATTGTATTTATTAGACAACTGTTCAAAAGACAAAAGACAATTATCAATAAATAGATGACGAAAGCATGTTATTCCCTTCATTTTCCATGAACAAAGAGCCAACTCAATTCTGGATGGTTGAAAGAAAAAATTGGATTGGATAGGGCTTGATAAAATGAATTTATTCAAACCAAAAATTTTATGAAATTGAAACCATATTCATATTGTATGTTTAGTTATTGGGTTTATCATTTGTTTACTCAATTTAGTAAATGCAAAAGGGAGCAAGGCTCCTAAAATAGAAGCTTTTTAACTTTGGGGTTCTTTTCATATAATCAAATTTCTTTTCAAATTCTTTTGTATCATATTCACTTCGTAAGAGATTGGAAGGTTCAGATTATATATTTTACTCCCTGTGTTTGTATATGTCAACTTATTATTGTAATCCCGATCTCTTTGCACCGTGTGTATGATCACTATTGCTATGTGCATTAATTTGAAATTTAATAAAAAGATTGAAAAGGAAAGAAAAGAATGAGCGATCCAATACTATAGGGCATGCACTTAAGGTTAGAGGGGGTTGGTTCAGAACAGACATGAGGGGTATGTTTTTTACTGAGAGAGTGGTGGATGCCTGCAATGAGTTGCCTGATAGGGTGGTGGAGGCAAATTCATTGGGGGCTTTTAAGAGGGGCTTGGATGGGCACATGAATGAGAGGAAAATAGAGGGATATGGGCATTCTGTAGGTAGGAGGGAATAGCTATGTCAGCACAACATTGTGGGCCAAAGGGCCTGTTCTGTGCTGTACTGTTCTATGTTCTATACTCGAATTCTTTGTGGATGCATCAGGGAGAATTAATAGAGGGGAACCTGTAGGTGTAATAGATTTAGATTTCCAAAAGCCATTTGACAAGGTGCCTCTTAGGAGGCTGGTGCATAAATTTAAAGACTTTGTTATCGGTAGAAGTGTGTTAGAACAGATTGAAAACTGGCTGTCTAAATGAAAACAAAGAGTTGGAATAAATGGGAACTTTTCAGACTGGAGGGTGTCAACAAGCGGAACACTGCAGGGATCAGTTCTTGGCCCGTAACTGTTCACTATTTACTTTATTGATCTGAATGAAGGAACAGTCTGCAGGTTTTCCAAATTTGCCCACAATGCGAGAGTAGGTGTGAGGGTGTGTTGTGATAAGGATTCTTTGATTCCGCAACGGGATGGAGATAGATTGAGTGAGTTGCAGAAGATTGGCAAATGGAGTTCAAAATGAGGAAGTCACGCACTTCAGTAACAGAAATCAAAAGGCTGATTATTTTGTAAGTGGAGAGAGACTGCAAGTGATGAAATTCAGAGGGATCTTGGTGTTCCAGTGCATGAGTCACAAAAAGCTGGCAGGCAGGTCCAACAAGTAGTTAAGAAGGCAAACAGCATTTTGACCTTCATTGCAAAAGGGTTGGAGGTTAAAAATAGGGAGGTTTTGTTGCAATTGTACAGGCTGTTGGTGAGACCTCACCAATACTGTGTACAGTTTCGGTCCTCTTACCTAAAAAAAAGATACAGTAACATTGGAGGTAGGACAATGGAGACTCCTCACTAGTTTGGGTCTGTACTGCTTGGAGTTTAGAAGAATGAGGGGTGACCTTATTCAGACATATAATATCCTATGAGGTCTTGACATTGTAGATGCAGGGATGTTTTCATTAGTGGGAGAGTCTCAAGCAAGGGGACATCATGACAAGGGGCCGGCCATTTAAGTTGAAGTTTCTTCTCACAGAGGATGGTGAATCTCTGGAATCACTGCCCTGTGGGTGGTGCAGGCTGGATCATTAGAAACATTTAAAGTGGGGGTGGGTAAATATTTGATAGATCGAGGATTAAGAGGGGTGTGGAAAAATGGCACAGAAGAGGAGTTGAGGTCAGCATAGACCAGCCACGATCAGATTAAATGGTGCAGCAGGCTTGAAGGGCTGATGGCCAACTCCTGCTCCTATTTTCTTACTCTTCAGAGTAACCGCATTGCTATAGGTCCAGAGTCATACATTGGCTCAACTGGGCAAGGACTGCAGGGTGTCTAATGGGCACCAGAGAACGCCTGAGTTTGTGAGGACAGTGTAGAAGTTTTATGATTATAAGATCTTTATTAGTCACATGTACATCGAAACATACATCTTTTGCGTGGAGTGTTCTGGGGGCAGCCTGCAAGTGTCGCCACGTTTCCGGCACCACATTAGCATGCCCACAACTTCCTAACCCGTACGTCTTTGGAATGTGGGAGGAAACTGGAGCACCCGGAGGAAACCCACGCAGACACGGGGAGAACGTACAAACTCCTTACAGACAGTGGTTGGAATTGAACCCAGGTCGCTGGTGCTGTAGAGCGTTACACTAACCATTTATCAGTGTTGATGCTAGCTTTTACTCCAAACACCAGGACAGTACAAAGTGCAGCTCCAGGACTAGTGAGGGACGGTACGGGAACAGCTCCAGGGTGGGGAGGGATGGTACAGGGAACAGCTCCAGGACCAGTGAGGGACGGTACGGGAACAGCTCCAGGACCAGTGAGGGACGGTACAGGGTGGAGAAGGATTGTATTGAGAGCACAGAGCAACTTCTACACAGATCCCAGATTACTGAAACTCTGGAGAGCCTGAAGGAGAGCTCCCCGCTGTTTTTTGAATAATATAATGGAGTCTTTCATAACTGCCCAAGAATGGAGACAGGACCATGTTTAACATTTTCTCTGAGAGACAGCCTGTCCAACAATGGAGCATCCCTGCATGATGAAGTGCTCATACAGACTGAGTGCTCTCGTCTCTGCAATGCGACTTCAACCCACGACCTGTTATCCAAGAGGTGGGGGAACTACCGCTGAGTCGCATTAGAAGCAGCATCATGTTAGAAAAGCGCAGGTGGCTTTTTGCATCTGCTGTCAAAATAGGTTGTGCACTAAGTGATTAATGGAAACTATAATCAGACTGAAAAGGGAGCAGTCACTTGGTCAGACAGTCACTAAGGTGTTGTCATTTAGATTCAAAGAGTGATAGTGCCATGTGGCAGGACAGATGGTTGATTGATCCAATCTGTGTTAGCAGGTGTGGAAAGTATAGAACAAGCCAGGTTACAATGACAAACTGAGGTAAATAGTGGAGGTCTTCTGAAGGGGATTTATTGTCTGATACACTCACAGAAGTGACTGAGGATGTTTCCTTTGCAGGCTCTCCTCATGGCTTGGTGCAAGGTGATTCTGCATCCACTGGAGCTCAGGCCACCTCCTCAGCAGATCAATGTGCAGCCAATGCTGAATGGAAGAGTTATGAGGGTGACGATAGGTTGGAGTGAACTGGACAGACCGTCCACGCCTGCCCACTCACCAACAGCCCACTATTCACATCCCGAATGTCCTATCAATATACCGTCTCAAAGCAACATGTGTCTAAGTAACACTGCTTCTCTGCTGCTTACACAGATCCCATTGATCAACTATCCCTCCCAGCACAGTGCACCCCAGCTCTGTGTATCGAAATGACAACACCAGTGAACATCAAATAAGTTCTCCCTTTCCTGTCCAATAGTAGGTTCCATGAATTATTTAGCAGTACAATATATATCTTGATACCAGGTACAGCACACTGCTTTGTTGCCACACAGTGTTTGAGGATCCACCATCACCTTTCCCGGCAGGGCCTCGAGGACCTTCTGTGTAAACCTTTCTGCAAGGGACAGGTAGTGTGACACAGTCCAACTGAATTGACCGTTGCATGGTAACAAGACCAGGCCCAAGGTCCCAACACCAGAGGCAGGAAGAACAGCCACATAGTTACGTTTGGCATTTTGTGTACCCAGGACCTACACGCAGCTTGATGCAATCATACACAAAGATGAGGGATACATCGGGCACATTTGATGCAACCCCTCCAACTCTGGAGATCTGTACAATTTTCAACTCCACATGAAATGGAAGACAGTTCAGGTGAGGTCCAGGGGATGGGCCACAGGTAGTAACATCAGGAACTCCTTGCACCTAATGACTGGGTTCTTTCCTACAACTTAGAGGGGGCATCACTTCTACGCTCCCAGTTTCTACTTCACTTTGCCTCTGCCCTCCACCCAATTTTTGGTGCATTCCCTCGGCTCCTGCGAACCATATTCCCAGGAACTTTGGGCAAAGGACTTCACAAGACAAGGGAGCAGAAGTAGGCCATTCGGCCCATTGAGTCTGCTCCAAGGAAAAGGGAAAAAAGAAAAAGAAATGAGAAATTGGGGGGGGGGGGGGCAGGAGCAAAAAAAACCACACAAAATAAACACACACTATTCTAACCCCAATTTCTGGCCTTATCCCCATATCCCTTAATACCCTGACTATTTAGATATATGTCTATCTCTTCCTTAAACGCCTCCAATGACCTGGCCTCCACTGCTGTACCTGGCAAGGAATTCCACAAATTCACCACCCTCTGGCTAAAGAAATTTCTCCTCATCTCTGTTTTAAACCTGTACCCTCTAATTCTAAGATTGTGCCCTCTGGTCCTGGACTCACCCACCAAGGAAAACAACCTAGCCACTTGACTTGACAGTAATGGGAACAAATATCCACTCAGACTAACTGCCAAAAAATGTGCTCTCACTTTTGCATCTCCCTAAATGCCCCTGAAATGTGTGGCTTGCTCCAGTTAGGAATCCACTGCATCTCTTTGGGGCTGGAGTGATTGTTCGACCACACTGGGTAAAGACACAGATTTCCTTCCTTGGAAGACATCTCGAGAGCAGCAGTCCAAACCTTACAATACAATACTACCCACCCCAGCGTTTATGAAAACCACCACTGGCCATCCCTGCCCAGCAGAAACCAGGCAAGAGGAACAGTTAAAAAGACAGCAGTCCTCACTTTCTGATCACTCTGGCTTCCCATTACATCCACCTCTTCTCACCATTTGAAGTTGGTGAGCCAACAGTGTGACGGCATCAGCGCCCGATCTACAATCTTAGTTGTCGACCTGAGCTGAGGAACAATGACAGCTTTCTGGTCAGGCCAGAGTTGGCTGGAGCTGGACGGTGGACCAGAGGAGTCCCAGCCAGGCAGGCAGTTAAACTTAACTGTAGGTTTCCTGTTCTCTCAGCTCTCACAGAAAGCCTTAGCCTTGCTCTGCCCCCTCCCCACCCCCCACATCCCCCTCAATATCCAAATCCAATCCACAACTATGGCCTCCTGCCAGAGAAATCATCCTGCTGCTTATATACCAGGGCCATACTTGAGCAGGAGAGCAAGCAAGTTTATAAAATTAAGAGAGCCAGGACTCTTATGTCCCCAGAACTCTCAGATTTCCAGCCCTCAAAGCTCAGTTTCTTGAAAATCAGGCCACAGTATTTAATGTTGTAATTACCACTGTTTCTCCAGCACTGCACTCCAGTCTAATTCTCTACTTCTCAATCTCTGCAAAACTGGGACTATCACAGTATTCCCAATACTAATGGTTTTCTTTATTATTATTCCTGCATAGAACCTTTATGATTTATATTACACTGGAAGAGTATTGCAACAATGTGCAAAATACATTACATATTAAGGACAGCAGGAAATCCTAGTGAACAGTATGGCTTACTGATGCTTCACCTTAATGATGTCAATATGGATTTCTGAAATTTTCCAATGAATAATTCTGTGAAATAAATTTTCAAGATATTCAAGGGGTGGGACTGCCAATATGTGAAGACTGCTCTATTCGCTCTCTTAAGTTCTCCAGGTTGGATACTGCAAGCTGTAGTGTAATGCTAACCTTACACAACAGCATAAATTGGAAGTAACAAACTGGAAGTGTATATTTCTTCCAACATTTTCCTTCTGATTAAGTCAATCCTACAACCCTTGGGAAGACAAGGCCTCTCCATTGCATAGTAAGGCACTGCAATCATACCACAAAGGGATAGACTCAGAACAGATTTGGTAGCTCAAAACTGAACATCCATGAGGAACATCCATGAAGTTTGCAGATGATACCACTGTTGTAGGCCATATCTCAAACTACGATGAGTTGGGGTACAGGAAGGAGATAGAGAGCTCAGTGACATGGCGTCATGACAACAACCTTTCCCTCAATGTCAACAAAACAAAAGAGCTGGTCATTGACTTCAGGAAAGGGGGGTGGTGTACATGCACCTGTCTACATCAATGGTGCTAAGGTCGAGAGGTTTGAGGGCTTTAAGTTCCTGGTAGTGAACATCACCAATAGCTTATCCTGGTCAAATCATGTAGATGCCATGGCCAAGAAAGCTCACCAGTGCCTCTACTTCCTCAGGAGGCTAAAGAAATTCGGTATGTCCCCTTTGACACTCATCAACTTTTATCGATGCACCACAGAAAGCATCCTATCTGGATGCATCACAGCTAGGTATGGCAACTGCTCTGCCTAAGACTGCAAGAAACTGCAGAGAGTTGTGGACACAGCCCAACGTGTCACGGAAACCAGCCTCCCCTCCTTGGACTCTGTCTTTACCTCTCGCTGCCTTGGCAAAGCAGCCAGCATAATCAAAGACGCCACCCACCCGGGTCATTCTCTCTTCTCTCCTCTTCCATCAGGTAGAAGATACAGGAACCTGAGGGCACGTACCACCAGGCTTAAGGACAGCTTCTATCCCACTGTGATAAGACTATTGAACGGTTCCCTTATACGATGAGATGGACTCTGACCTCACGATCTACCTTGTTGTGACCTTGCACCTTATTGCACTGCACTTTCCCTGTAGCTGTGACACTTTACTCTGTACTGTTATTGTTTTTACCTGTACTACCTCAATGCACTCTGTACTAACTCAATGTAACTGCACTGTGTAATGAATTGACCTGTATGATCGATATGCAAGACAAGTTTTTCACTGTACCTCGGTACAAGTGACAATAATAATTCAATACCAATACCATGGACCACCATCAACAGGTGAAAAGTACACCACCATAATCCGTAATCCCACAGCCAGTAATTACCACACGTCCTGGATCAAACACAAATAGGGAAGGGTATACTGAAGGGCAGTATGTAAGAATGAAACACCAACCTGGCAAAGCTGCCACACAAGGCAACGGGTGTGCTGCACATTAAAGGTACACACAATGGAGAAAGCCAAGGAAGATATCTGAATGCGCTTTAACCCAAAGAAACAAGGCAAGATCGTAAGTGCATCCAATGGACACATTTCCAGGAATCGTTATAGCATGACTTCTGCACGCACCACCAGAAGTTTTAATGTGCTTTGTGAGTGAGCATTTTCCCCATGCCTTTGGTGCCTTTATTTCAACAGGACCCCTTCTGGGGACACTGCACAATTAAATTCCAAGGTCATAGTTAGTCATGCACAAACTGGATCCATTTCTGCTGTACTGATTGTCATGGAAACAGCATCATATGGCAGAATTCAAAATACACATGCAGCTCCAAAGAGTGACTTCATGCGTACAATGAGAGGTGTACTAGAGTTTTAACAGTGTCACTATTTTGCAAGCCCACCAGGAATGGAACGTTCATGTAATCAGTGTCAAATCCTATGCGTTAGCCATGTACGTTGTAACATAGAATGCAGACCTGGGCTGAGAAGTGGCAGATGGAGTTCAACGTGGAAAAATGTGAAGTGATAAGACTTTGGAAGATCAAATTTGAAGGCAGAATACAAGGTTAATGGCAGGACTCTTAGCAGTGTGGTGGATAGAGGGATCTTGGGGTCCACATCCATAGATCTCTCAAGGTTGCCACGCAGGTCGATAGCGTTGTTAAGAAGGTGTATGGTGTGTTGGCCTTCATTAGTGAGGGTACTGAGTTCAACAGCCGCGAGGTAATGTTGCAGCTCTATACAACTCTGGTTAGACCACACTTGGAGTATTGTGTTCAGTTCTGGTCACCTCATTATAGGAAGGATGTGAAGTTTTAGAGAGGGTGCAGAGGAGATTTACCAGGATGCTGCCTGGATTGGAGAGCATGTCTTATGAGAATAGGTTGAGCGAGCTAGGGCTTTTCTCTTTGGAGAAAAGGAGGATGGGAGGTGACTTGATAGAGGTGTACAAGATGATAAGAGGCATAGATCGAGTGGACAGTCAGAGACTTTTTCCCAGGGCGAAAATGGCTAACCCTAGGGGGGCGATTGGCTAACACGATTGGAGGAAGATATAAGGGGGATATCAGGGGGAAGTTTTTTTACACAGAGATTTGTGGGTGCATGGAACAGACTGCCGGCAGAGGTTGTGGGGGCAGATACATTAGGGGCATTTAAGAGACTCTTAGATAGACACATGAATGATAGAGAAATAGAGGGCTATGTGGGAGGGAAGGGTTAGATAGATCTTAGAGCAGGATAAAATGTCGGCACAACATTGTGGGCCTAAGGGCCTGTACTGTGCTGTAATGTTCTATGTTCTATGTAACAAGTAGCTACAGCTTCAGGAAGGCAAATGTGGCACAAATTAGAGTAAATAAAGCAACATTTAGCAGCAGCACTTACTGATAAGGAGATTTGTTGTCAGTGAATCTCACGAGATAACTAAAGGAAGGAAATATATATGCTTCTAGTTATCGAGCGCATCCTTTCTCATGTGACCATTTTGAATGATCTCTGATTGTTTTCTCTGGTGATGTTACTCTGGTGATGGGCCAAAGGGCCTATATTGTGCTGTACTGTTCTATGATTCTATGAAAACGTACATCTGCTCATTACTTTCAGTAGCATTATTCAGTGAGTACTTCCAGTCTATACTCTGTTACACAACATAATTCCCTTTTACTGGGGTTAGTGAAGACCAAGAGCTATTGGGCAGGAATCAGAAAACTACTGTAAAACTGAAGTATTTAATATAGTTAAAAGAAACCCACAAACATTCAATGTTCTCACTGGTACCTTCTCTGTTCAATCAAAATAAAAACAGCTGAATTCGGCAGTCCTGCAGGTTTGATCTTTCCATCCATTCAGTGACTACAGCTGGGTTCACATACCCTACCTAACACAGCAGACTAAACGGGAGCACAAGATGAACATTAAAGCAATACCTGAGGAAAAGGATAGAAATAAAAATCAGAGAAGAAATATGAAAATGATTTAAAATACTAGTGGGTTATATTCTTAACCTGCATTCCAATTGTCCATTGCAGAGACTGCACTAACTTTGTTTCTGTTTTTGCTACCTGGCCAATCTGTAGCTGCAGTTTTACACACATTTGCCAGGTTGAAAATCCGATTACACTGGGTACTATTTCAGTATGTGGCTTCGCAGCTTGAAGGGGGGTGCTAAATGATTAGACAATGTTACTTATTCTTGCAGGAAAATTGTCCAAATAATATGCAAACAGAATGCAAAAATACTCAAAGTAAAAACCTCCATTTCCAAGGGACTGTTCATTAGAGAATACTGGAATTAATTTACTACATATTATTAAAAATAAATATTATGGCAATTTGCATATAGAACATGCCATCAAAATTCTTGTTCCATTTATTCCTCTTGAAACTGCAGGATTATGCAGGACACAGTGAAGTGTAAACAATGTACTGACGCTTACTGAGTCATTCAAGGTCATCAGTGGGCAGTGTTGTAAATCAAGGCGGTCATTGTGACTTCGAGTATATACAGCCGAATCTCAACCAAAGGCTGTATAATACATGGTTTGTTTCAATTTGAAACATTGACATGGAGCCAATAGCAAGGATACAGAGTTTGTGACAAAGGCAAGAGATGCTGAGTTGAAATATTCCCATGTGTGTTTCAGTTGCCCTCATAGATGGAATGATCGACATTCTCACCTGTGTCATTATTTATCTTGTCCGAGTCACTCTGGCATACAAGAACTATAAATTAAATATAGATCAACTCCGTGTAGAATGAAAAGAAACTACTTTTTGACCTTGATTTCAAAAGGAATCACAAAGCTGGACATTCAATGCCAGACGAGGTTTCTTTGATGCCCGTGACATTGAACTGAGGTATAAAGTTGACCAGTGTCTGCAGTCGGGACAGTGCAGTGTATCCGGTGCTACTGAAACTGAGGAGTATGCCCACTGCACACCAAACCTGCTGGGGATGCTGCTACATCGGACTATGGAAAGGTGACAAAGCAATGGTGTGGGCTGCAATGAAGAAAGCAGATCCAAACAGCAGGAATGCATAACTTAGAGAGACAGACCTTATTTGTTCTCTGCTTGGGGGTGGATTGGGAGTGGGGGTTCAGGGAGCTCAGATGAAGATTTTTGATCATTATCCAGGGAGAAGAGGGGGCCACAAATGCTAAACCCCCTATCATGCCTCAGGCATGGATTAGCAGGAATGAAAGGACTGCACTGGAATATTTCATTTGGATAAACAAGTCTGGGCTTGTGGAACATCCAGACCAATAACGTAACGTGCTCAGATAAACCTGGCGAGAACCGAATCAATGAGGAGTGGAAGATGGGAGTCACCCCCAGATGTGCATGAAGACTCATGCCAAGGACATCCTTTGTGTACACGTGGCTTGGAGCCAACGCAGAACACTCGAAAAGCAGGCACAATCATGTTGAAAGAATTATGTAATGAGAGCTGAGAAGTCTCAAATTGAGTACGACTCTGGAGACCGGCCATCGCAGAAGAAGTGATGGGAAGAGGTGAAGAGAAAATCCCTTGAGGGTCTGGCCAGTTCACAAGTGTATGCATCATGTCAAAGCTAAGTAATAAAGCTCATGTAATAAGAAACAGAATAAAAGCAGTGAGCTATTAAAGGGGAAGTGTAGTCTTGTCTGTTCCAATAATGAAATAGTTTTTATTTAAAACATGTTCATGAACAATCACAGAAAATATACAGTACAGAAAGAAACCACTTGGCCTATCTGCAAGTCAAAAGAAGCAATGCAGCCTAATCACACCCTTGAGTAAATGATCCACAGTCCTGCAGTTCATGACTCAAGATGGTGCTGGGGCGTGGAGACTCGTTGAAAGCTGCTCTCTGCAGATCCACTCATTACCTTTACTACAATCGTTCCACTCTTTTAAATTTAAATTCTTTGTCACTAAGTATTACTACACCTTCCTCTGCATTCTGTTATTGTTTTTCCCCTGTACTACCTCAATGCACTGTGTAATGAAATGATCTGTATGATCGGTATGCAAGACAAGTTTTTCACTGTGCCTCGGTACGTGACAATAATAAACCAATTTACCAATACCAATACACATTCAAGTGTTATTTATATACAACAAGGTTTTCTGCCTTTACCACCCTTGTAAGTTCAAGAGCCCCACCACCCACTGGATATCAACATGTTTCCTCATCTCCTCCCAACCCTTCTACCAATTACTGTAAATCTCTGCTCACTGGGTTTTGACTCCTCTGCATAGAGAATTACACCCTTCCTGCGTAGTCTTCTACAGGAATCATAGAGTCATAGAGTCATACAGCATGGAAACAGGCCCTTCGGCCCAACTCGTCCATGCCGACGATGTTGCCCAGCGAGCTGGTCCCATCTGCCCACGCTTGGTCCACAGCCCTCTAAACCTCTCCTATCTAGATGGTTTTTAGATGTTGTTAATTAGCTCACCTTAGCCACTATTTCTGGCAGCTCATTCCAAATATGCACCACCCTTTGTGTGAAGAAGCTGCCCCCGATCTCCCTTATAAACCTCTCGCCTCTGATTTTCAACCTATGCCCTCTTGTTTTTAGCACCCCCTAACTGGGAAAAAGACGATGTGCTTTCACCCTGTCTATGCCCCTCATGATCTTATACACCTCTATCAGGTCACCCCTCAGTCTCCTACGTTTCAGGGAATAAAGTCCAAGTCTACACAACTTCTCCTTGTAACTCAGGTCCCCAAGTCCAGGGAACACCATCTTTGTGGGGCCCGTCAATTTTACACACCTCCATTGTCTCCCTTAAGCCTCCTAGTTTATCTACTCTTTCCTCATAGCTACAATGTTCCCAGAGCAGAAACACCTTCATGAATGCTTTCTGCATGGTTAGCGTAACGCTATTATAGCGCCAGCGACTAGGATTCAATTCCACCGCTGCCTGTAAGGAGTTTTTACATTCTCCCTGCGTCTGCGTGGGTTTCCTCCGGGTGCTCCAGTTTCCTCCCACGTTCCAAAAACGTACGGCTTAGGAGGTTGTGGGCATGCTATGTTGGCACCAGAAGCGTGGCAACATTGCGGGCTGCCACCAGAACACTCTATGCAAAAGGTGTATTTCACTGTGTGTTTCGATGTACATGTGACTAATAAAGATATCTTACTTTATAATGCCATCTTTCCTGTAATATTTCAGTATATACTCTAGTTTCATGCATTTGTCCCAACCTATTTTACATTTTCTACAAAAATGTTAAAATTTTAATTATTATTGCTTATATCTTAGCTTGCCATCGATGAGAATTCTTCAACCTGCTTAATTTGATTGATAACCCAACTGTTCAGGGGCACTGCAGATCCATGATGGATAGCACAGGAATGAAAGTCTAATCAGTTTGAGGGAAACTAATGGCACAGAACCCATGAAATCAGAATGCTAAGCATTATCCTTTTCCATTGACAGCAAAACTGGGCTGTTAAATTCAACAGATTCCAAACCCAAAGACCCTTGCAAATTTCTACAGATGTACGGTGGGGATCATTCTGACTGGCTGCATCACCGCCTGGTATGGAGGCTCCAGTGCACAGGATCGCAAGAGGCTGCAGAGGGTTGTAGACTCAGCCAGCTCCATCACAGGCACAACCCTCCCCACCATCGAGGACATCTTCAAAAGACAGTGCCTCAAGAAGGCACCATCCATCATTAAGAACCCACGCCATCCAGGACATGCCCTCTCCTTGTTAGTACCATCGGGGAGGAGGTACAGGAGCCTGAAGATCCACACTCGATGATTCAGGAACAGCTTCTTCTCCTCCGCCATCAGATTTCTGAAGAGTCCATGAACCCATGAACACCACCTCGTTACTCCTTTTTTTGTACTATTTATTTATTTTGTAACTTATAATAATTTTTATGCCTTGCACTGTACTGCTCCTGCAAATCAACACATCTCACGTTATGAGGGGTATAGACAGAGTAAATGCGAGTAGGCCCTTTCTACCTAGATTAGGAGAGATAAGTACAAGAGGACATCGCTTTTGGGTGAAAGGGGAAAGGTTTAGGGGGAACATTTGGGGGAACTTCTTCACTCAAAGAGTGGTGGGAGTGTGGAACGGGCTGCCACCTGATGTGGTAAATACGGGCTCACTCTTAAGTTTTAGGAATAAATTGGATAGATACATGGACGGGAGAGGTCTGGAGGGTTATGGACTGCCTGCAGGTCAATGGGATGAGCGGAATAAAGTTTCGGCACAGACTAGAAGGGCCGAATGGCCTGTTTTCTGTGCTGTAGTGTTCTATGGTTCTATGGTTCCATAAGTCAGTGATAATAAACCTGACTCTGATTCTGAATCTGACATGACCATTGCTCCCAACGTCAATGTATTCCCAGCCTCCGTACTCACTTGCTGTCGTTGACAACAGGTCAACAGCAGGTGTGATTTCTCTGGCTCTTCACTCTGCTCTGGACCATCTGGACAACAGGAACACATACGCCAGGCTGCTGTTCATCGACTACAGCTCGGCGTTTAACACAATCATCCCATCCAAACTCATCATCAAGCTTCAGCACCTGGGCCTCTGTGCCTCCCTCTGCAACTGGATCCTTGACTTCCTCATCGGCAGATCTCAATCAGTGAGGATTGGTGACAACATCTCCTCCTCGCTGACCATCAACTCTGCCTGCTCTACTCTCTGTACACACAACTGTGTGGCTAAGCACAGCACCACTGCCATATACAAATTCACCCACGACACCACCGTTGTTGGACGAGTCACGGGTGGTGATGAGTCAGCTTACCGAAGCGAGATAGGACACCTGGGTGAGAGGTGCCACAACGACAACCTCTCGCTCAACGTCAGTAAAACTAAAGAGCTGATTGTTGACTTCAGGCAGGGGAAGGAGGGCGACCATGTGCCAGTCTGCATTGGGGGATCGGCAGTGGAGAGAGTCGGCAGCTTTAAATTCCTGGGCATTAACATATCGGATGAATTGTCCTGGACCCAGCACATAGACGCAATCACAGGGAAGGCACGTCAGCGTCTTTACTTTCTTTGGAGGTTAAGGAGGTTCGGCTTGACACTGAACTCTCTAACCAACTTCCACAGATGTGCTGTTGGAAGTATCCTGACTGGTTGCATCATGGTCTGGTACAGCAATTAGAATGTGCAGGAACGTAAGAAGCCGCAGGGAGGAGTGGACTCTGCCCGATACTTCACGGGCACATCCCTCCCCACCATTGGTAGTATCTACAGGAGGTGCTGCCTCAAGAAGGTAACATCCATCATCAAAGATCCCCACCATCCGGGCCATGCCGTCTTCTCACAGCTCCCATCGGGCAGGAGGTACAGAAGCCTGAAGACCCACACCACCAGGTTAAGGAACAACTACTTCCCTTCAACCATTCAGTTCTTGAACCAACCAGCACAACCCTAATCACTACCTCAATACAGCAACACTATGACCACGTTGCACTACAATGAACTATGTTTTTTTATTGTTCTTTCTTGCACAATTTTGTATAATTTACGTTTAGTATGTTTATCTTGTGAATGTTGTGTCTCTGATGCTGTGTGCCTGTGATGCTGCTGCAAGTTTTTCATTGCACCTGTGAATATGTGTACTTGTGCAGATGACAATAAACTCCATTTGACTTTCCTTTCCAGATGCTAAATTTGTCAATGGTGCAGGTTCTGACAAAATTTCAAACTGACACGCAAATCTTGTTTCCTCGTAGACAATGCTTGCGTAGTTCCAACATCTATTGATTTGTTGGAATAGATGTTGGAACTATTCTCCTACTCCCCATGTTATTTTGCCTTTGTTAAACCATGCACATTTTCATAAACCCAGAGCTGCTTTCCACCAGCTCTCTGCTTACAGGCAGCAATAATTCACAGGGTGGGGCACTGTGGTCTAATAGTTGAAGGGTACACCCCAGCTCTGCGAATGTTTGCAGGGTCAAGGAGGGCTTTCTTGTTGGTGGGAGAAACTGCACTGATTTTACTTTCAGGTCAGCACAAATCAACCATCAAATGGACCAGACTGATGCTTGCTCAGCTGGGTATTTCCAAAATGATATGAAAGTGGCTGGAGATTGCAGAGTTCGACCATGTGAAATAAACTGTAGTTTTCTTTCCCCCTTCGAGAAAAGTAATAAAATTGTTTGCCTTGTTGAACAATACACTGACTTGTTTTGATTAGTTAAGATGATTAACTCATGTTGCTAACAACCCCTGAAGCAACTTAGAATCAATGGGAAAACGTAGGATCAATGAGAAAACTAAAATTTCAGGACTTGCGGTTTCTGCCTCTGTAATTTGTGGAGTGGAAGTTAGCTGGAGTTGGACTTATAACAAAAACTACAACTTACTATTTTCCTCTGACCTTTGTACGTTATTGCCTCGAGCCATTACAATCTGGATTGATTTCTATCTTTTTCAACCTTCTCCCACTGCCTTCAGAAAACACAAGAGGAAAATTCTCTACTCCAGCAGACTCAAACATGATCCATCGCTGTTAAAACCACCTGTTATAAAATCCACCCATGTTACTTGCCAGGTCCAAGAAGCAATGGTGGCCAGAAAATGCACCCTGCTGTGATTTGATCAGGTGCTCCAAACAATAATATTGAGAAGAAATAGCTTACAGCAATACATTGTGTTTTCATTTATTTTTGATTCTCTCCAAATGTATCACTGATTATTTTGATGCAAGTTCACTCCAGCCCAGGTAACTGCAAAACCTATTACATCTTCACAATGGCCAGACAACCACTGTATCGAATTTGAAAACCCTGGGCAATCAGCAGAATGGTATGATTGCTTGTTAGTGGTGCTAAAGAAAAATGAGGGTATAATGTCATTGATTAAAGAATGCCAAAAATATCAAGGAAGGAATACTACTAAATTAAATAAACATGGAAAGCAAAACGATCAAGTAAATCCTTTGCTGGAAACTACTAGTAGTCGATAATCCTTTACAAAAACTGCCCTTGCTTTAAGCTCCAATTACTGAACTATTGATTTTCTTCATTCATGTCAGTTCTTTTTGACTGAAAATTTGTCTTAATTTCTTATTAAAAGGATTGGGTTTGCTTAGAAAATAAGTTGCATGTATGTATATAAAGTGAATTTGTATTTAAAGCTTCTTCCCAACTCGAGTATATCTAACCTTCATAATTATCTTGGAGTTCAAAAAGAGATTTTATCTTGCTTCATGAAAAACACGATGATGCTGGAGTAACTCAATAGGCCAGGCAGCATCCATAGAGAAAAGCAGGCAGGCGGTCAACGTTTTGGGTTAGGACCCTTCTTTAGTCCTGAAGAAGGGTCCTGACCCGAAACGTTGACCGCCTGCTTTTCTCCACGGATGCTGCCTGGCCTGTTGAGTTCCTCCAGCATCATCGTGTTTTTCATCTAGATTCCAGCATCTGCAGTCCTTTGTTTCTCTTTCTTTTGCTTCAGTTAGAGATTGCTCTCCCGACAAACTTCAGTGATGTATAATTGGGATTTTCAGTAAGTTATGGTCCCTTGTTGCGCGTTAACCAAAACCATTGCCAGATTCAATTTATTTCCTTCAGTTTTAAATAGGAGGGGGTCTGCTAAAGCAGATCTAATATACTTATTGCTGAGTTTGACTTCAGAAAGACTGTAATAGGTGATTAATTCATAATGAAGCAAATTAAATTCATTGGGACATCTCTGTTCAGGGCCTCAATGATATAGAAGGAAGATGCAAAATTTGCCCACTGGGGTCCTTTTCTGTTGACTATCAAAATTCAGAGTCTCCAAGTAATCTCCCTACACTTCACTACAAACAGGGAAATCCATCCAATTCAGGGCACTAAGACTGTTTACTCCACATAATATGGTAAAGTAGTGGCTTTGTGGGCACGGTCGGCACGATTCCCATAAAGAAAGCAACAGAGCCTCGACAGGCAACCTTCACAAAGACCTTGCATGAATGCATCAAGGATCAACACACAGTGTTGACAAATCAGCCCTGACGTCCCTTAGTTTCCTTTAGATAGACTTCTATCATTCTCAAGCAGTGGCAGAACCTTTGTCTATCTGCATGGATTGCTAATCTAAACTAATATGGCAGGGTGATCGGAATGACAGAGAGAAGCAAAACAGAGACCAGAGTAAAAGTTAGAAAAAAGTTAAAATGGAGTACAAAAAATTTAAGCGCAAAGAACACAAATGTTACAAGATTCTGAAAAGACAATGAGTGTAAGGGCACTTTATCTGAATGACTGTAGTGTTCAAAACAAGGTCAGTGAACTTGTGGTACAAATCAGTACGAAGGAGTATGTTTCAGTGGCCATTACAGAAACAAGGTTGCAGGGTGGAGATGATTGGGAATTAAGTATCCAAGGGTATCAGGTAATACGGAAGGATAGGCAATAAGAAAAGGGAGGTGGGGTAGCGCTCTTAATCAAGAATGAGATCAGGGCAATAGTGAGAGACAATATAAGATCTAAGGAGCAGAATGCTGAGTCCATCTAGGTAGAGATTGTGAATAGTAAAGAGAAAAAGTCACTGGTGGGAGTTGTCTATAGGCCACTGAATAATAACATTACAGTGGCACAGGCAATAAACCAAGAAATATCTGATGCATGTAAGAATGGAACAGCAGTTGTCATGGGGGACTTTAACTTCCATAGACTGGGTGAATCAAGTTGGTCGAGGCAGTCTTGAGGAGGACTTCATAGAATGCCGCCGTGATAGCTTTCCTGAACAGCAGGTTAGTGAACCTACAAGGGAACATGCTGTCTTAGATCTGGTCCTGTGCAATGAGACAGGTAAAATTAACAATCTTTTAGTTAGGGATGAGTGATCACAGTATGATTGAATTTCTCATACAAACGGAGGCTGCAATAGTTTGATCAAAAACCAGTGTATTATGCCTAAACAAGGGAGACTACAATGGGATGAGGGAGGAGTTGGCTAGTGTAGACTGGGAACACAGGATGGATGGTGGGACAGTTGAGGAACAGTGGAAGACTTTCAAAGAGATTTTTCAGTGCTCAACAAAAGTATATTCGAGTTAAAAGTGAGGACAGTAAGGGTGGGGAGAGCCAGCCTTGCATAACTAAGGAAGTAGGAGAAGGCATCAAGCTGAAAGCTCATGCATGCAAAGTCGCCAAGAGCAGTGGGAAACTGGAAGATTGGGAAAACTTTAAAAAGCAACAAACAACCACTGAGCAAGCAATAAGGAAAGTGAAGATAGATTATGAAAGTAAACTAGCACAAAATATAAAAATAGATAGTAAAAATTCTTGTAATTATATAAAGCAGAAAAGGGTGGCTAAAATGAACGTAGGTCCCTTGGAAGATGAGAAGGGGGAATTAATATTGGGTAATGTGGAAATGGCCGAGGCCTTGAACGACTATTTTGCGTCGATCTTCACGGTGGAGGACACGTCTAACATGCCAAAGAGAGATGTTATGGATGTGATGGGGGGGGGTGAGGACCTCGATACAATTGCTGTCACTAAAGAGGTAGTGATGAGCAAACTAGTGGGCCTAAAGTTAGACAAGTTCCCTGGTCCTGATGGGATGCATCCCAGGGTACCGAAAGAAATGGTGGAAGTTATAATAGAGGCGTTCATGATAATTTACCAAAATTCTCTAGACTCTGGGCAGGTTCCAGTGGATTGGAAGAGAGCAAATGTCACACCACTGTTTAAAAAAGGATGTAGGCAAAAGGCAGGTAACTATTGGCCAATTAGCTTAACGTCTGTAGTCAGGAAAATGCCTGAAGCTATCATTAAGGAAGAAATAGCGAGACATCTGGATAGAAGTGGTTCCATCAGGCAGACACAGCAGGGATTCAGGAAGGGCAGGTGCTGTTTGAAAAACTTACTGGAGTTCTTTGAGGATAATGAGCACAGTGGATAGAGTGAAAAAGTAAATTGTGCAGAGGATGTAGAGAGTCTGCAGAGAGATAGAGATAGATTAAGTGAGTGGCCAAGGGTCTGGCAGATGGAGTACAATGTTGGTAAATGCGGGGTCATCCACTTTGGAAGGAAAAATAGAAGATCAAATTGTTATTCAAATAGTGAAAGATTGCAGCATGCTGTTGTACAGAGGGACTCGGGAGGGCTTGTGCATAAATCGCAAAAGGTTGGTTTGCAGGTGCAACAGGTTATCAAGAAGGCAAATGGAATGTTGGCCTTCGTTGCTGTAGGGATGGGATTGAAGAGTAGGGAGGTTATGCTGCATCTGTACAGCCATGATCTTATTGAATGACGGAGGAGGCTCGACAGGCCAGATGGCCTCCTCCTGCTCCTATTTCTTATGTTCTTTAGGGCAATGTTCTATCATACGGTTTATCAGGTCCTGAAAGAATTTCATGCATTTAATTGAAATTTGACTGAATCTATGAATATTTTGATCACTTTAGAGGCTAATTAACATCATTATTAAAAAGGCTATATTCTTGTTCTTGGTCCCAATAACTGCTTTTGAAAGACAAATGGAGCACCGTAGTGACTTTACCTGCACACATTCACAAGTGTCAGCTTCACCACAGTGCAATAAATAAGCACGGATTACTGAACTACCTGTGAACCATGCAGCAGCAAGCTCTTCAACCTCCTATACCGGAATTTTTAATCTGAAAAAGTCAGATGCCACAAAAATCAATATCTTTCAGTTATGCTTTTCCAGTGCAATTTTCTCCATGTCGCAGCAGGTTTTTTAAATGACTGATTACTCCACAGATTTTTTTATGACCTGTAGGTAAGCTATTGTTCCTGGAAATTTTTACTGAAAGCTTGCAGCAGATGCTCATGCACCCTGCAGATTTCCTTGGTTTTGCCGGATTTCTACCTGCTTGCCGTATTCCCAATTTGATTATAAAAATGCAAAAACAAATAGTACACGCATTGTATCACTGTGTCCAATTGTGTCTTAAAATATCACACTGGAAGCATGCATGACTGAATCCAGTCATTTTTCTCTCTTCTATTCCAGCATTTTAATTTATTGACTGGGAGCTCTGGTTATTTTTCCGATTTGGGCAACAAAGCACGAGGACTGACCTTGAGGGATATTCTATTATTGATACTAATTACTTATCGCTGGCAAGCTCCAGGGCAATATTGGAGCCAATGCTGAGCATCAGCCAAAATATCAGCCAGGAAACATGACCATGTAGACAAAATTTGAAAAGGCAAACTTTGAGAGCTGAAACAAGCCTCTCATGCTCTAAGTTCTTGGATGGAATCTCTCACATTCCAATAATCTTGCTAACTATTTAGTGTAGCGGTTAGTGTAATGCCATTACAGCGCCAGCGACCCAGGTTCAATTCCGGCCACTGTCTGTAAGGAGTTTGTATGTTCTCCCCGTGTCTGCGTGGGTTTCCTCTGGGTGCTCCGGTTTCCTCCCACATTCCAAAGACGTATGGGTTAGGAAGTTGTGGGCGTGCTATGTCGGCGCCAGAAGCGTGGCGACACTTGCGGGCTGCCCCCAGAACACTCTATGCAGAAGATGCATTTCACTGTGTGTTTCGATGTACATGTGACTAATAAAGAAATCTTATCTTATTTAAACTTGGATTTCTACTTGAAGCGCACCTCCTAACAAACCAAAAATCAGCAACTTCTAAGTGAGCAGGGAACACAAGAGAAACTGGTCAAAAATCAGCCCCTTTATATCTTGATAGCAATAGCTGGTGCGATGTTTACGTACATGACAATGTTAAGCAACACACAAAATGCTGGAGGAGCTCAGCAGATCAGGCAGCATCTGTGGAGGGAAATGGACAGTGGATGTTTCAGGCTGAAACCCTTCATCAGGACTAGAAAGAAAGAGGGGAGACGGCCGGGGTAAAAGGGTGGGGGGAGGGGGTGGAGCGACAGCTGGGGGGTGGATAGGTGGATCCGGGGGAGGAGGGGTGAGGGAGGGGGAGAGCGGGAATGATGTCAGAAGCTGGGAGGTGATAGGAGGAAGTGACAAAGGGCTGAAGAAGATGGAATCTGATAGGATGGGACAGTGGACCATGGAATAAAGGGAAGGAGGTGGGGAGGGGAACCGGAGGGAGGAACGTGTGGGTGAGGGGCAGATGGGGAGGGGAAAGAGAAGGGGTGATGGGGTCAGTGGGATAAGGGTAAACAAGGTGGGGGGGGGGGGGACAGAGGGGAGCGGTTACCAGAAGTTGGAGAAATCGACGTTTGTGCCGTCAGGTTGGAGACTGCCCAGGCGGAATAGGAGGTGCTGTTCCTCTAATCTGCATCTAGCCTTGACTCCGCAGTAGAGGAGGCCGTGGACAGACGTGTCAGTGTGGGAACAGGAACTGGAATTAAAGTGGCTGACCACTGGCAGATCCTGGCTGTTACGACAGACGGAGCGAAGGTGCTCCATTTCTACCGTCTTCACTCTTGCGTCTCTATATGAAACATTGTCCTTCACCTTTCCTTCCAGTGAGTTCACGGAATATCCAGTGGCACATCAGTCACTCTTTCTGCATTAGAACTATTTGAACCGATGGGATCTGACATATGTCAAAGTCATTTTCCCATAGTCCTGTTTATCCAGTAGGCCTGCCGGGGGATAGGGCTCATTCCCCCCAGCTGCAATCTGCAAGCTTCAGCAAGATTTATACCCAACAGCAAGGTGCTCTATGTTTGTTCCAATTGCTGACAGACACACCTCCAGCTACACAACCAGTTTCTGTCACCAGTGTATTGCATTTGGCTTTAAGGTGTGCAGTAGGATATGAATTCCCTCCCACTAACCGGCAATTGCCAAGTCCCAGGTTGTGAACCTGTCAGTATCCATCTACAACCTGTAAATTAGCTGAACCTAGAATCGTGGCCACCTCTAAGTGACTGCCTAGACTGCAAAGGCAGCTTACATTGGGTCAGAAGAGAGAGAGGGTTACAGTCACCTCATGAGCACAAATCAAAACAGCCTGAAGTTTCCAGACAAAAATGACTTGACGACATTGAGCTGACTTTTTCCAGCTGAACTGAAGCTCCAGACTTCAGCTACTGCTGCAGAGCAAGCCCCGGACAGACATGGACTCAGTGTAAGTCAGAATCAGGATTGTTATCACTGACTTACTGTATGTCGTGAAATTTGTTGTTTTGTGGCAGCAGTACAGTGCAAAGACATAAATTACAAAATAAATAAATAGTGCAAAAGAAAAGGAACAATGAGGTAGTGTTCATGGGTTCAAGGACCGTTCAAAAATCTGATGGCAGAGGGGAGGAAGCTGTTTCTAAATCCCTGAGTGTGGGTCTTCAGGCTCCTGTACCTCCTCCCTGATGGTAGTAAGATAAGATACCTTTATTAGTCACACGTACATCGAAACACACAATTAAATACTGTACATCTTTTTGCATAGTGTTCTGGGGGCAGCCCGCAAGTGTAACGAGAAGAGGGCACGTCCTAGATGGTGAGGGTCCTTAGTGATGGATGCTGCCTTCTTGAGGCACCGCCTCTTGAAGATGTCCTCGATAGTTGGGAGGGTTGTGCCTGTGATGGACCTGGCTGACCCACTGAGTTCCTCCAGCACATTGTTTGCTGCTCCAGAGATTTCTTTATACCACGGTGCCTACCCTCCACACTTCTGTCTTGATGCTTCAGGAAGGAAATACCAGAGCAGATGTATACTTATCTCATCCTGGGCCACGTGGAACTGAAGTGGCAGATGTCTCAGGAACAATGCCAGTGGTGTGAGATCTTGGAAAAACTTAGCCTTTCTCTTCATTAGGATGAACAATGCTGGCGTCAGGGAAGTTTGGACAGCCCAGGCTACGTATAGCATGAAAATTAATTACAACTCACTCGACTCTTCTCAACAATGTAGCTCGGTACAGACTTCCTATTCTAGACATAGGGCGGCCAAGTAAAACTGCTGATGCTAATACCAGCTGGTTCAAGAAATGAAATATTGTATTGTGATTTCTCAACAACAGGACTGAGGCAGTGTAACTTTTTAATCGGAGTGAGATTTTAAAGCCAGGAAACTTTTCCATTAGATGACTCACCTGAAATATCACTGTTGCATCACCCACATTAGAACAATATAACAAAGTCTTAGTTTGGTGTTAACATGCTGAAACCCAGCATTAAGTACAGGAAGCATCCTCTCCAAGTCCAACACCCCCAGCTATGAGGCCCTGGTAACTCTCAGTAAGCCACGTTGGGCCAGCCACATTGTTCACATGCCCGACACCACACCCAAGACAAGCTGTTCCAAGCTCTGTCAGAGAAGAAGATTGACAGGTGGACAGGTCAAACAATCCAAAGGTGTGCTTGAAGTTTCCGTGAGCAAATAGAACATCTCCACTAACTCTTCAGAACTTCGAGGCCATGACCATTCAAAGTGAAGGAGCAGCATTCAGGATGGCATTGAGGACAATGAGACCATGCATCAGGAGCACAGAGAACCCCTTCACAAGTGGCAGGAGGAACACACCACCCCGCAAAACCAGAGTGAAAGCAAGTCATCCTCGTTCCCAAAGGGCTTCGTCAGAAGAAGACCTTAAAGGAGCAACACTTCTCACAGATGCTGGCCGATAAGAAACATTACATCTATTTTGGGATCTTGTAGATCCATTACTGGTGGTGGGTGAAGGCTCAGATAATCACATACATTCAGAAGATGTCAAGTTATAAATAGAAATAACACTTCCAATCCATGCACTTCCAGTCCCCAAGCATGGAGACTTACTACTGCAGTTACACCTGGTATCAATCCCATCATAGTAGGCAGAAAAATTAGGAATCATCGCGTCATACAGCACAGAAACAGGCCCTTCTACCCATCATAATCTCGCTGACCACCAAGCATCCACTATACTAATCCCATTGACCAGCACTTGGTCTTCGGCCTTCTCTGCCTCATTGATTCAAGTGCCCATCGAGATACTTGTTAAATATTGAGAATCTCTACCCTCCACTTTCCCCTTGAGCTGTATGTTGAAGATTCTAATCACTCTCCAGCAAAAAAATTCTTCCTCACATCCCCTCGTTCTCCTGCCCTTATTATCTTAGATCTCCTCACCTTAAACCCATGCCCTCTAGTTTCAGGTAGTGCCGCAATGGGGAAAACGTTTCCTACTATTTACCCTCTTGATGCCTCAGAATTTTTTTATACCTGTCAGGTCCGTCCTCTGCTCGAAGAAAAACAAATCCAGCCTGTCCAGTCCCTCCTCATAACCAAAACGCTCCATTCCAGGCAAAATTCTAGTGAATCTCTTCTGCACCCTCTCCAGTGCAACCACATTCTTCTTATGGCATAGTGACCAGAACAGCCTATCTAAAGTTTTGGACCAAAACTTACCTGCTCTTATATTCTATGTCATAACTAATGAAGACAAGTATTCTATCTGCCTTCTTCATCACCCTAGCAACCTCTGCTGCAACCTTCAATGATCCTTGGACTTGTGCACTAGGACCCTTCTGTTCTGCAATAATCCCGAGGGCCCTACCATACATTGTTTATGCCTGGAGCAACACACATAAAACACTGGAGGAACTCAGCAGGTCAGGCAGCATCTATGGAGGGAAATGAACAGTCAATGCTTCGAGCTGAGACCCTTCATCAGGCCTGAAGACCCTTCAAAGTTCTGATGAAGGGTCTCGACCCAAAACATCAACTGTTTATTTCCCTCCATAGATGCTGCCTGACCTGCTGAGTTCCCCCAGCACTTTGTGTGCGTTGCTCCAGATTCCAGCATCTGCAGAATCTCTTGTGTCATAGTTTATGCTTGAGTCAGATTCGAATGTAATTCTAAGTGAAATGATGCATTTCAGTACTCCAAAAGTGCATCATCTCACACTTAGAATTAAATTCCATCTGCAATATCTCTGCCCGGTAATGTCCTGAGGCCTGGGACAACCTTCCTCACCGGCAGCAAAAGCAGTAATTCTTGTGTCTTCTGTGAGCCTACCAATCATACCTTCTCATTAAGTGTTTAGCACTGTAAGAGTCCCAGCACCAATCCTGTGGTAAATCACTGGCCACACACTTCCAATCACAAAAACCACCCTCCACCATAACCTTCTGCCTCCTGCGACAAGCCAGTTTTGGATCCAATGGGCTCTAACCTTTCGGACCAGCCTTCCATGCATGACCTCGTCAAAGGCCTTACTTACACGCATGTGGACTACATCAACTGCACTGCTCCCATCAGGTACACTTTGTTACCTCTTCAACAAACTCAGTCAATGTGGTCAAACAGGATCTCACCCAAACAAAACCATGCTGACTTTGAGTAACCCCTGCCTTTCCAAGTGTAGACTAGTCCTGTCCCTCAGAATGTTTTCCAATAACTATTCTACCACTGATGTTAGACTCACAGGCCTGTAACTATCTGCCTTATCCCTGCCACCTTTCTTGAATAAAGCTACTGTATCTATTGTTCTCCAGTCATCTGGCACTTCACTTGTGCCAGCAAAGATTTAAAAATGCGTCATTGCCCCAGCAATCTCCCTCCTTGCCTTTGCTGTCAGCCTCAGATATATCTCATCAGGCCTCTAAATTGAACATTTAATACCTTCTCCTTTTTAATGGTAACATGTTTTCAAATTTCATTGTCCCCTCCCTGAATTCTCCAACTACAATATCCTTCTCCTTGGTGAATAAAGATGACAAGTATTCACTTTAGACTTCACCTCCGTTCTCCCGCTCCACACACAGTGTCTCGCCTTTAAGACACTTACAAGATGCTGTGGGATCTTCCCTAATCTTGTCTGCCAGTGATATTTCATGCCCTCTATTTACCCTCCTAATTTAGAACATAGAACAGTCCAGCACTGGACAGGCCATTCAGCCCACAATGTTGTGCCAATCTTGATGTCAATTTATCCCAAATGTCCTCCTCCTGTGTATCATCCGTATCCCTCCATTCCCTTCATATTCATGTGTCTGTCTAAAAGCCTCTTAAGCTCCACCAAACTGCCTGCTTCCACTACTACCCCTGGTAACCCGTTCCAGGCACCCACCACTCTCTGCATAAAAAACTTGCCCCTCATGTCGCCTTTAAACCTCCCCCCTCTAACCTTAAAAGCACGTCCTCTGGTGTTTGACATTTCTACCCTGGGGAACAGACTCTGACTGCCTACCCTACCTATGCCTCTCATAATTTTAAAAACCTCTATCAGGTCTCCCCTCAGCTTCCAACACTCTCAGGAGAACAACCCAAGTTGTCCGTTAAGTACACATTTCTGCCTTAAGTACCCTTCTCTACACTTCCTTTGCTCCTAATGTGCCTCTCTATTTTAGGTCTACTTCCTTATACTTTAGCTATACTTCCTTATGCCAACCCTCAATATCTCTTGGTGCCTAAACTTCTAAAGTTATGATCACTATCTCCAAAATGCTCTCTTACTGACAATCCAACCACTTATCCAGTTAAAATTCCCAAGATTATGTCCAGGACTGCCCTTCCTCCAGCAGAACCATCTCAAAAAGATCTCCTGCACACATACTATAAATTGCACCCCTGCCACACTGAGGAAGTTGAAACCCTCTCCTACCATGACCCTATTACTTTCACACTGCTGTGATTTGCCTGCATGTCTGCTCCTCTCTTGCTGTCTGTTAGAAGGCTTGTAGCGTACCCCCAGCTAAATTATTGCCCCCTTTGTGGTGTGGCCCTACACTACCCCCTCATACAGAAAGAGAACTTGACAAAGAACACCAAAGTAGACTGCTCTTCTCCAAAGTAGATCTGTCACAGTTGCCACTTGAATGAATTTCAACATCAGACACCTTTAGAAATCAATCACATGTTATTCTGATTAACTGGCTTGGCCTAGTTACTGAGTGTGAAAGACCTAAAATTAATCTCAGCAGTGACAGTCATCAATCCAAAGCAGTTATGCAATGATACCCTATCGTCTGAACATTCTATCATTTTTTCTCACTGATGAGTTCAGCAACTCCAAAATCATGCTTTATTGGCTGAGTATATTTCAACAATTGGGGAAAGATGATTATAATGGAATCACTATGAAAGTAAACTATTTTTATTCCCTTTCCCATAATTATCTAAGATGTATCATTATGGTTCAAATTATAAACTGCTATCAACAGGAATTAGTTCAGAGAATTGTGGATTTACTTCAGGAATTAACAAAAGCCCTGAAATGTCAGGCCTATTCCAAGGTGGAATTACCTCCCCCACCCTTTCCCCTTCCCAGTAGGACCAGCATTGGGCTCCCCTGATCTTCACCCATAAAATCTAAGGCAAGAGATCTCAACTGGAGGAGGACTTGGAAATGTCAGCCTACATGGAGGGGAACTAGTTAGAGATCCTCGAGCGGAACTTAAGTGGGATACAATGACATACATGCAGCCGCATGCTGTATGCTGATGTGCTCCCATGTCCCTCACAGTCAACCAGCACTGCCCTACACACCAAATGAAGACAGAATTACAGTCATTACGGAGAATGTAATTGGCAAAGCTGAGGTAGAGACAGGCAAATATCATTCTACACTTGAGTAGTTTGGGCAAAGGAAAAAGGTAGTGAGATTTTCTAGTTAATCAAAGCAGTAGATCTATCACTCGTGGTGTTCCGACATCCACCACTCTCCCACTTGTGTTTTATATCTGTTGATAGAATCACAAAGCTACGACACAGAAACAGATCAGTCAACTGAAGCTCTACAAATGTCTTTACTTCCAAGATTTCCTCAAACTATCTACAATCAAATGGAAAAGCTGAGAGAGCTGTTCATATTCAGAAAAAAAATTGGGTTAAGAAAGCAAAGGATTAAAAAGCACAGCTAACCTCGATAGCTTTTCTTATATATCGTGTCAAAAACAGGGACTTCTATAATGAAAAGAGCACTTGCATGTTAAACCAATAATTGTCAAAGGTGTTTTACTGCAGATAAGATTAAAATAAACAAATTATATGTTTTGACAAAGACTTTCAGTTCTTTAAATCTTGATTGCCAAGATCACAGCAAACATGCATGCACCAAGCAAAATTCATGGGTTGAAACGTTCTCATTCCTGGCAGGATATTGAGACAGCCGACTGCACCCTGTTTATGATCAGTTTATCTCCGACTTCCATGGCTGTGCATTAAAACTTGGAAGTTACAGACCAGATGGAGGTCAGGACCTGGTGTATCTGTCCTTTAATGGCATCACTTGAAGTGCAGAGCTGAGGGACCTGATGCACTTCACATCCAGCCCTCCAGCTTTATCCCAGAGCTGACCGGCGTGTACAGTGTGACTCCATTCATTCAAATGGGCTCACCGACCTTGATTGAAAAGGTAAATGACTGTTTATCTTTCGATTGTTAACTTTAACTTTATAATTAATTTTTGCTAGTTTAAGTTTCTATTTTTTCCTTATTTTTAAAAAATTATTTAAATCAATTTGAACTGTTTTAAACAAGTCTACGTATCAAAGGCATTTAAAATAGTGAGAGAGACCCTTGGGAGCAGCAAACTATCAAAAGGCCATCAGGATGTCCTGAGTATTTGGTGTCAGAATCTACCACCAGAGGCCTGGCTGCTGCTCCTGGCCTGCTCCATCTCACTGGACATCCATGGAATGCAAACCTCCATAGAGTCACACAGCACAGAAACAGGCCCTTCGGCCCAACTGGTCCATGCTGACCAAGATGCCCCATCCAAGCTAATCCCATTTGCCAGGTTTGGCCCATAACCTTCTGAATCTTTCCAATCCATGGACCCGTCCAACTGTCTTTTAAAAGTTGTTGTTGTACCTGCCTCAACCACTTCCTCTGGCAGCTGATTCCACATACAGACCACCCTTTGTGTGAAAAAGTTGCCCCTCATGTTCCTCTTGAATCTTTCCCCTCTCACCTTAAACCCATGCCCTCTGGTTCTTGATTCCACAACTCTGGGAAAAAACGGAGTACATTCACCCTATCTCTGCCCCTCATGATCGAGTATGGTTGCAAGGATAGTGTGCGGGGCGGGGGGTTCGGAAGTGGGGGATATAGTCTGGCCCCTTATAATCCAGCAATTGCTCTATACAGGAGAAACTGCAGAGATATTCTGCAGCTGCCAGCTTCCTGCAGTCACTAAAATAAACAATATCCTTTGACAGTTCTGCAACCATTTTGTACAACACATAACAAAAGCTGACAACAGAAGCAAAACTAAGTATTAGCACATGTTTGTTTAAGAGTAGTTTCAATTGGGCAATAGCTGGTAAACTCATCATGGTTCATTCAGTGCCTTTGTAACTGATGCCATGTGCCCTACACTTAAAATATAAATTGGTAAATGGGTTTATTATTGTCACATGTACCGAGGTACAGTGAAAAGCTTGTCTTGCATACTGTCCATACAGATCATTTCATTATAATATGTATTGAGGTCGTATAAGGGAAGATAATAACAGAATGCAGAGTGAAGTGTCACAGCTACAGGGAAAGTGCAGTGCAGGCAGACAATAAGGTGCAAGGTCATAACAAAGCAGATTGTGAAGTCAAGGGTCCATTTTATCGTACAAGGGAACTATTCAATAGTCTTATAACAGCGGGATAGAAGCTGTCCTTGAGACTGGTCGTATGTATCTTCTGCCTGATGGGAGGGAGGAGAAGAGAAAATGTTTGGGGTGGGTGTGCTGAAAAGGTGGCACTGATCCAGGTCTGGGGGATGTACAATATGAAAAGGAGTTGATAAGGAACAGAAGATATCTCAAGAATATGAATGCTGAAGAAGAATTGCTCTTAAATAAACTAAGATAGCAGAACAACATACCTGACATTGGCATCATGGATTCTGATATCCATCATTATCCTAACTATCCAGTCCCAGAACACGTCAGGAAATGCCTACTCACTACCAACACATGTTCAGAGAAGAAACCAGCCACATTGAATAAAGAAGACATGCATGTTGCTTCACAGTTTGTGTTCAACCAAACTACATCCCTGACATGGTGAGAGCACAGAGTAAGTTCAGAAAATCTCTCTCAAGAGGCAAAGCCCATGAGTTCAGTAGAGAACAGAGGGGAGCCTCATTCTGCTGCTGCAGCCAAATCCGACCCTTAGCCGGCTTCCTATAAAAGCGGTACAAGTGAGATAACTATATAGCAGAAAGGGACATAATGCTTTGTAGGTGAAGTCAGCAAAGGTCTCATACAGAGCATAAACACTGGCACAGACCAACATAGACATGTGGCTTATCTCAATATTATAAATTGCACGAAATGCTATATAATGGGCACACGCTTCATCAGAAGACATGAACTGCCAATAAGGAATAATGACCCTGCTTTTTTTGTAGCACATCTATAGGCATGATTTCTCTGTATCCTACTACAGAACATAGAAGAGTGTAGCTCAGGAACAGGCCCTTCAGCCGACGATGTTGTGCCAAACTAATTAAGCTAATGACGCCTAATTAAACTAATCCCTTCTGTCTGCACATGGTCCATATCCCTCCATTTTCTGCATATTCATGTGCCTCTATTGTACCTGCCTCCACCACCCCAGGCAGCACATTCCAGGCACCCACCACTCTCAGTGTGAAAAACTTGCCCCGCACATCTCCTTTGAACTTTCCCCCCTCACCTTAAACGCATGCCCTCTGGTATTAGACATTTCAACCCTGGGAAAAAGATACCAGCTGTCTATCTAGAAGTTGTGGGCATGCTATGTTGGTGCCGGAAGTGTGGCGACACTTGCAGGCTGACCCCAGAACACTACGCAAAAGATGCATTTCACTGTGTGTTTCAGTGTACATGTGGCTAATAAAGATATCTTATCTTATCAGGTCTCCCGTCAGCCTCCGACACTCCGGAGAAAACAACCCAAGTTTGTCCAACCTATCCTTATAGCACATGCCCTCTAATCCATGCAGCATCCTGGTAAACTTCTTCTGCACCCTCTCCAAAGCCTCCACATCCTTCCTACAATGGGGCGACCAGAATTGAATACAATACTCCAGATGCGGCCTAACCAGAGCTTTATAAAGCTGCAGTGTAACTTCCTGTTACTTCAACTCAGTGCCTCGACTAATAAAGGCAAGCATGCCATATGCCTTCTTTACCACCTTATCAACTTTCAGGGAGCATCAACCTGTGCAGCCATTTTCAGGGAGTGGACTAATCGGGAGAGACAAATTGGACAGAAGAGTCATGTGGTGCACCTGTTTTGCAGAAATACATTGTCCCATTCAGCCTGCACCAAAAGCTTAAACACTCAAATCAGGAGAGAACTAGAGAGCACAGGTTTAAGGTGAGAGGTGAAAGATTTAATAGGAACTTGAGGGGCAACTTTTCTGTATAGAGGGTGGTACGTATGTGGAACGGCTGCCAGAGAAAGTGGTTGAGGCAGGTACAATAATACCTTTTAAAAGATATTTGGACAGGTACATGGATAGGAATAGTTTCGTAGCATATGGCAGGCACAGTAGTGTAGCAGTTAGTGTAACGCTTTACAGCGCCAGCAACCCGGGTTCAATTCTGGCCACTGTCTGTAAGGAGTTTGTACGTTCTCCCTGTGTCTGCGTGGGTTTCCTCCGGGTGCTCCGCTTTCCTCCCACATTCCAAAGACGTACAGGTTAGGAAGTTGTGGGCATGCTATGTTGGCGCCAGAAGCGTGGCGACACTTGCGAGCTGCCCCCAGAACACTCTACGCAAAAGATGCATTTCACTGTGTGCCTTGATGTACATGTGACTAATAAAGATACAGTATCTTATCTCCATGACTGCAATTTCAAGCAAAACAAGTAGGCCTGTGTTCTTAACTCACCTCACAAGTTGAGCCCACACATGTAGAAGGCAGCAACTACAGTAGATGTCAGCAGAGTCCAGAAATATTTGGCTGAATTGATGAAAAAATCTGGTTCTCCACAAGTGATGTATTCAAGGCGAACCTCTCCATTAAAAGGCATGGCCTGAGTTTGATCTGGTACAATCTTCAGCAAGTGAAGTATCAAGTGCAAACAACTCTCACAAAGAAACCACTAAAGTTCAAATCCCAGATCAAACAGTCCAGAAGTTGGGTCAACACCAAAATTTGTTTGGAGGTTTGGGAAGACTCCAAGAATCACTTACTAGATTCAACTTGTGACCAGTGTTAAAGATGTCCAATGTTATTTTATGTTCCAATGCTAGGGGGCAGGCATGGTAGTGTAGCGGTTAGTGCAGCACTTTACAGCGCCAGTGACCCGGGTTCAATTCCGGCTGCTGTCTGTAAGGAGTTTGTATGTTCTCCTCATGACTGTGTGGGTTTCCTCCGGGTGCTCCGGTTTCCTCCCACATTCCAAAGACGTAAGGGTTAGGAAGTTGTGGGCATGCTATGTTGGTGCCGGAAGCGTGGCGACACTTGTGGGCTGCCCCCAGAACACTCTACGCTAAAGATGTATTTCTCTGTGTGTTTCGATGTACATGTGACTAATAAAGAAATCTTATCTTATTTGTAACTCACTGCTGCTTTAAACAAAAAGGGAGTAGTGCAGTGCCTCATTAAATGTGAATAAGTTCTCTATGTGTCTGTGTGTATTCAAACTGTGATCCTACTGGACTGGAGAGTTATGTGGTGAGGGTGTTTACCAGCAATGCAACACTCACAGACATTCAGTCTTCACCAATATGTAAATTGGTTAAATGTGTTGTATCACAATTAAGCCATTAGGTATTTTATGCTGTATCTCAATCCATTTGTGAGGATATTACAATACGTTGCCTTTTATTCCAAGTATGACAAGACAAATTTTCAAGCTCTCACCATTGTCCTAATGGACACCATGCAACTTGGCATGACACAGCTGTCAAACCGACAAACTGCCCAGTTATTGCACTTCTTCTTGAGAAAAAATAGAAAGGGATCTGGGGGTCCTACAGCACAAAACGTTGGTATGCAGAGACAGCAAGTAATAAGGAAGGCTAACAGAATATCGGCCTTTATTGCAAGAGGTTCGGGGTACATTGGTTACTTCACGTAGTGCTCAGGGTGCATGCTCAGGAACAAAAGTCCAAATGAAATCACTAAAATGGACTATTATAGCACTATATATGTTCAAGGCAGAAATTCAGAGGAGTCGAGGGGCATGGGGAGAGAGTGACAAAGTGACTTGATGCCAAGATTGCATCAGCCATGATCTTACTGAATGGACCATCTGAGTGGCTTACTCCCTGCTCCTGTTTGTGTTCTGTAAAGACAATGGTCCATCCACCAACTAATCAGGAGAAACAAAGGGAAAACATTTCAAACTCAGGGTTGGCCAAATAGTGAACTTGATCTCCCTCCTGCGGATGTGTTAAAGACATAATAATTAAAGCCCTTCTAGTTGCAACTACCAAGATAATGTCTTTGAAGTAATTTAAAATGAACTTCATTAACTTTCTGTGACCTCTTAATATCATTATTTCTCCCATGGCAATAATTCAATAATCATTGTTGCAATTTTATTAACCTTTATACACTCAACAAAGCTGCGCTCTGGAGCGTTTTATATCAGATCAATGAAATTACAAGCTATTCCCAGAAGTAATGTACAGTCGCTACATGACCCCTGTCAAATTTCCACACTGACAATAAGCGATACTTAATGACTATTAGAACTCTGCGTGTTCAACTGTAAACAAGTGATAAGTACAAGTGTCATGTGAAAATGTGGCTTTTATTGCTCGTGTTTCTGGGGGCGTGAGTGCCAAATGCTTGCCATTTCTAATCTGAATCAACAACAATACATATGACAAGCAACACAATTCTGTCTAAATGATACATCCATTTAGGATACCGATAAACCCATAAGAGTTTAGAACAAGTTATCCCTCCATTGGGAGTTATTGCACATTCCACACAAGAATCACATCAACTTTCATTATTTTTCTGATGTATGTAGTTCTGCTGATTTAAATTCAAGCTAATATCAGAGATGTAAACATGACTTACAGCGCTTCAAATACAATATTTGAATTATACTACCTTTAGCTACGAGATAAGGTGACCCACTAGGCATAATTCAATCACAGCACAAATATTAGCAAATAAAACAAACGTGCTATGAGTACAATGAAAATCCACAGCATGAACACAAATCAATAGAAACTAAACCAAAGAGTAAACAGTGTCACGCTGAACAACTGACCTTCCCAGGAGCCTTTCTGGATGAGATGATGCATTAACTTACTACAGATCAAGTCAGAGCACATCATTTTTCATTCCCTTATACTAAATGAAACAATAACTAAACACCATGCTCATTCTCACACTAAGCAACAAAACAAACCATTCAAAAACTACAGCCCTTCTTTACCTTGCTGGGTGGCACTGCTGTCCATTCCCCTGGGTACCTGTTAGACAGTGCACATCTCAATTATTCAGAATACATTGCCATCCTCTACTTTTGCAGATCACTTGATTATTGATCACCTCACTTATTCCTGCTCATTGAACTGCACCTCTTTCTACAGCAGTGTTCCCGCTGTTTCAGCAACTGCAACAGCATTTCCAGAACTGTTAAGGTTTCACATACATCCAATCATCATTCTCCTACGTGATCTCAAGCCTGCATTTATATTATGAAACCCTTTGTAAATTAAAGCCATGTGACCTAATGCAAGTCTGATGAGAAGATCACCAGAAAATCGTGCGAGTACATTTTGAAGTGGGAGAGTTATTTTTGTCAACCTACTGGGATCTTTTTCTTTAAAACAAACACAGTCTTGCATTACATAGAACACAGAACAGTAAATTAACTCTTACTTTTACACAATACAAATCGTGTTTCATTCCCCAAGAGGTTCCATTAACATTTTTAAGCTTTTGTTTGTCTTCTTTGATACTGCATTCTTCAGAAGTAAGTGAGAATCTGGTTGTTTTACTATTTGCATTGTGTTGAACATCTACTGTTATCAAATCAGTTTACACCTTCTGTATCAGCACAAAACTAAGTTTGGCACCACAAACTCACATTTCCCAACAGGGATAAAAAACACATTCTGCAGTAGTATATTAACATCATACTATAATTCATTTGTACCGCACTTTGATGTTGATACAACTCCATGAGCAGCTGAAAATGGGCACTAAATAGTGAGGCGTTGCAAGACAAAACAGGTAAATTGCCGGCAAGGTGAAAAGTTTTGAGAAGAGAATTCCAGAGCATGCAGCTGGAAGACTCCAAGCATGAATGCAACAACGGGAATAGAGCGGATGGAATAGTGCTGCACAAAGCCAAAGTCAGATGAATGAAGGGGTTGAAACAATATAATACTCAGAAAGATTGCAGAGATAGGTAGGGAACCGTCCCAAAGAGAATAAGCACAAAGATGAGGATTTTAAAATGGGGCCAGCTTAGGTCAAAGTCAAAGTCGAGTTTATTGTCATATGTACAAGTCCATGTGTGCACAGGTGCAATGAAAAACTTACAGCAGCGTCACAGGCACATAGCATCAGATAAGCAGCATTCACAAGAAAAACATAAATTAAACATATACACAATGGGCAGGCACGTTAGTGTAGCAGTTAGCGTAACACTATTACAGTGTCAGCAACCCGGGTTCAATTCCAGCCGCTGTCTGTAAGGAGTTTGTTTGTTCTCCCCGTGTCTGCGTGGGTTTCCTCCGGGTGCTCCGCTTTCCTCCCACATTCCAAACACGTACGGGTTAGGAAGTTGTGGGCATGCTATGTTGGCGCTGGAAGTGTGGTGACACTTGTGGGCTGCCCCCAGAACACTCTACGCAAAGATGCATTTCACTGTGTGTTTCGATATACATGTGACTAATAAAGAAATCTTATCTTATCTACATTTCTTATTTTTATAAGAAAGAACACAATTAGGACAAAAAAAAAGTCCATTTTAGTGCAAAGTGGTCATAGTGTTGGCAAAGGGTAGTGATGAGGGTGTTAGAAGCCAATGGAGGCTGGTAAGGATGGACAAGTACTTGGCAAATGGGACCTACTGCAGTATCGAAATGTGCAGCAGTGTTTTGGACGAATTGCAGTTTTTATGCAACACGGATGATGGAAAGGAAGCCAGAAAAAGAACGGCATTGTTCAGTCTGATGGCAGCAAAGCCAGAGATAAAGTTTCAGCAGCGATAATGAGTCTCGGATGGTGTGTTGCCTCCCTGGTGCCAGGGTACGGGATATCACAGACCGTGTCGAGAATATTCTGAGGGGGGAGGGTGAGCAGCCAGAAATCTTGGTACATGTAGGTACCAATGATGTAGGTAGGAAAAGAGAAGAGGTCCTGAAGGAGGAATACAAGGCATTAGGGAGAAGGTTGAAAAGTAGGACCTCAAGGGTAGTAATCTCAGGACTACTACCCGTGTCGCGTATCAATGACAGGAAGAATAGAAAGCTCTGGCAGTTAAATGCGTGGCTGAGTGACTGGTGCAAGGGGCAGGGCTTCAGATTCTTGGATACCTGGGACCTTTTTTGGGGGAGGCAAGACCTATTTGCTAAGGATGGGTTGCATCTAAACTCCAAAGGGTCCAATATCCTGGCGGGAATGTTTAATTTAGTTGTAGGGGAGGGTTTAAACTGATCTGGCAGGGGGATGGTAACCAGGATGCTAGGTTACAAGATGCTAAGGTGAGGGAGAAAGTGTATAGAAACGAATCCATTGAGGATGGCAAGAATGACAGGCAGGTGATAAGTCAGGATAATTTACTGAATAATAGAAGTACAACAAATCCGGATGTTAGGATACAGAATGTTAGGATCGGGGATGAGGATGTTCGGATACCGAATGTTAGGATAGGGGATGAGGTCTACACGAACATGTCTAAGATAGTAGGTAGCGAAGATAGTAAGAAGGATGGACAGGTAGAAAGTCAGGATAATCTGCTGATCAATAGAGGTACAATAAAATCAATAGCAGATACCAGTCTAAACATACTATATTTAAATGCACGTAGCATCAGGAATAAAGTAGATGACCTAGTGGCACAACTACAGGTTAATAAATATGACATCGTTGCAATCACTGAGTCGTGGCTTCATGATGGATGTGATTGGGAACTGAATGTCAAGGGGTATACAGTATATAGGAAGGATAGGAGGGTAGGCAGAGGGGGAGGTGTGGCCATGATGGTTAGTAGTGATATAAAATCAATAGAAAGGAAGGACATTGGGTCAGAGGAGGTGGAATCCTTATGGGTGGAGCTGAGAAATAGCAAGGGTAAAAGAACAATAATAGCAGTCATATATAGGCCCCCGAACAGCAGTCAGGAAGTGGACCATAAGTTGCAGATTGAGATAGAAAAAGCGTGCCAGAGTGACAATGTGAAGATAATTATGGGGGATTTTAACATGAAGGTGGACTGGGAAATGCAGCAAGGCGGTAGTACTCAGGAGAGTGAGTTTGTGGAATGTCTAAGGGATGTTTTTCTGGAGCAACTTATTGAGGAGCCCACCAGGGGATCGGCTGTTTTGGATTGGGTGCTGTGTAGTGAACCCGAGGTGATTAGGGAACTAAAGGTAAAGGAACCACTGGGAACAAGTGATCACAATATGATTGAGTTTAGTTTCAAGTTTGAGAAGGAGAAGCTGATAACTGGTGTATCGATATTTCAGTGGAATAAGGGAAATTACAAAGGTATGAGAGATGAGTTGGCCCAAATTGATTGGAGGAGTAAGTTAGCTGGAGGGACGGCAGAGGAAAAATGGAAGAAATTTCTACAGGAAATAAGGACAATGCAGGACAGATATATTCCAAGAAAAAAGAAGGTTTTGAATGGAAAAAAGGCACAGATGTGGATAACGAGGGAGGTGAAGGATAAAATAAAAGCAAAAGGGGCGGCGTACAAAGTAGCAAAAATTAGTGGGAAAACAGAAGATTGGAACGATTTTAAAAATCTGCAGAGAGAAACTAAGAAGGTCAGTAGGAAAGCAAAGATGAGTTACGAAAGGAAGCTGGCGGACAACATTCGGAAGGATTCTAAGAGTTTTTTTAAATACATAAGGAATAAAAGAGAGACACGGGTTGACATAGGACCAATTGATAACGGTGCAGGAGATATTATAATGGATGATAGTGAGATGGCAAGGGAATTGAATGAATATTTTGCATCGGTCTTCACCGTGGAGGACATAAGCAATGTGCCCATTAGTCAGGAGTCTCACGAATTGGAGCTGAGTTCAATTGAGATTAATAGGGAGAAGGTGCTTGGAAAACTAAAGGGGCTTAAGGCTGATAAGTCTCCCGGACCGGATGAGGTGCATCCCCGGGTTCTGAAGGAGGTGGCTGTGGAGATAGCGGAGGCGTTGGCGATTATTTTTCAGGAATCGATAGATTCTGGCATGGTTCCGGAGGACTGGAGGGTAGCGAATGTAGTTCCGTTGTATAAGAAAGGTGGGAGGCAGCACAAAGGCAATTACAGACCTATTAGTCTGACGTCAGTGGTGGGAAAATTATTGGAGTCTATCCTCAAGGAGGAGGTTACCGAATACCTAGAGGCGCAAGGCAAGATAGGACCTAGTCAACATGGTTTTGTGAAGGGGAGGTCCTGTCTGACCAACCTATTGGAGTTTTTTGAAGAAATCACAGGTAGGGTGGATAAGGGAGAGGCGGTAGATGTTGTGTATTTAGACTTTCAAAAGGCCTTCGATAAGGTGCCTCACAAGAGACTGATTAATAAGATGAGAGGTCATGGAATTATGGGCAGGGTAGCAAAATGGGTGGAGAATTGGCTGGTTGGCAGGAAGCAAAGGGTGGAAATAAAAGGATCTCGTTCTGGTTGGTTACCGGTTACTAGTGGTGTGCCGCAAGGGTCGGTGTTGGGGCCGCTCCTTTTTACCTTGTACATCAATGATTTGGATGATGGAATAAATGGTTGTGTGGCTAAGTTTGCGGATGACACCAAGATAAGTGGAGGAGTAGGGAGCATAGAGGAAATTGAAAGAATGCAGAGGGACCTAGACAGTTTAGGAGAATGGGCAAGGAAATGGCAGATGAGATTCAATGTTGAGAAATGTGCAGTTGTACACTTTGGAAGTAGAAATAAGCGGGTAGATTATTATCTAGAAGGAGAGAAGATTGATAGTGCGGTAGTACAAAGGGACTTGGGGGTACTCGTACAAGATACCTTAAAAGTTAACCACCAGGTTGGATCGGTGGTTAAGAAAGCGAATGCTATGTTGGCATTCATCTCGAGAGGTATAGTGTATAAAAGTAAGGAAGTGTTGATGAGGCTCTACGGGGCGCTAGTGAGGCCTCATTTGGAATACTGTGCGCAGTTTTGGGCCCCGCATCTTAGGAAGGATGTGCTGACGTTGGAGAGGGTTCAGAGGAGATTTACGAGAATGATTCCAGGAATGAAAGGGCTTAAGTATGATGAGCGTTTGTCGGCTCTTGGACTGTACTCACTGGAGTACAGAAGGATGAGAGGGGACCTCGTAGCGACATTTAAAATGTTGACAGGTAAGGATAGAGTAGATGTGGCTAGGCTGTTTCCCTTGGTGGGCGTGTCCAGGACCAGAGGGCACAATCTTAGAATTAGAGGGTACAGTTTCAAGACAGAGATGAGGAGAAGTTTCTTTACCCAGAGGGTGGTGAAATTGTGGAACTCCTTGCCACGCACAGCAGTGGAGGCCAGATCAGTGGGGGTATTCAAGGAGGAGATAGACAGATATCTAAATAGTCAGGGTATCAAGGGATATGGGGATAAGGCTGGCAAATGGGATTAGAATAGTTTTTTTTTCTCTTTTTTTTCTCTCTCTTTTTTTTCCACCCCATTTCTTTTTCCCTTTTCCTTGGAGCAGACTCGGTGGGCCGAATGGCCTGCTTCTGCTCCCTTATCTTGTGATCTTGTGATCAAATGGGTGGAGTGGAAACAAAGGCAGATAAAGGGGACAGGAGCAAGTGGGCTTTGTGATCGGCAGGGGAGTGGGTTCAGAGATCAACTTCAGGTCAAATAAAAACAAGCTTCTGCACTAGTCAGTCAGGGCACTGAGTATAGGAGTTGTACAAGTCATTGGTGAGGCCTGTGTACAGTTTTGGTCACCCTGTTACAGGAAAGACATGGTTAAACTGGAAAGAGTGCAGAGAAGATTTACAAGGATGTTGCCAGGACTCAAGGGCCTGAGATATAGGGAGAGGTTGGTCAGACTGGGCATTTATTCCTTGGAACATGGGAAAATGAGGGGCGACCTTATAGAAGTGTTTAAAATTATGAGAGGCATGGATAAGGTGGACGGTAACAGTCTTTTCTCCAGGGTAGGGGAGTCCAAAACTAGGGGGTGTAGATTTAGGGTGAGAGGGGAAAGATTTGAAAGGGTCCTGAGGGGTAACTTTTTCACGCAGAGGGTGATGAGTATATGGAACGAGCTGCCAGAGGAAGTGGGTGAGGCAGGTACAATAGTGTCATTTAAGAAGCACTTGGATAGGTACATGGAGGGGTGGGGCTTGGAGGGATATGGGCCGAATGCAGGAAATTGGGACTAGCTGGGTGGGCACCGTGGTTGGCATGGACTGGTTGGGCTGAAGGGCCTGTATTCATGCTGTATTGATCTATGATTCCATAAATAGTTGCTACATTACAGGTCCTCTCCAGGTTAGGAATGTGTGATTTGTATGCAGCCCGAACACAAGAACGAGCATTTGGGAGACCGGTGGGATGGATTTGCCAGCTGCTGTGGGCTGCAGACATCTTCTGGCTCCTAGGAACTCGGTTCACGGCTGCATTTGTAAACTATCCAGGTTTCAAACAGATCACAGGAACAGAACCCTGCGCTAACCTGGTGAGGACCCATATTCGCAATGCCTGAAGGGTTATTGGTAAGTTGGTTTATTACTATCACATGTACCGAGGTACAGTGAAAAACTTGTATTGCATATCGATCGTACAGGTCAATTCATTACACAGTGCATTGAGGTAGTACAGGGTAAAACTATAACAGAATGCAGAGTAAAGTGTCACAGTTACAGAGAAAGTGCAGTGCAGACAGACAATAAGGCGCAAGGTCATAACGAGGTAGATTGTGAGGTCAAGGGTCCATCTTATCGTACTAGGGAACCATTCAATAGTCTTTATCAAAAGTTATTAAAATGAGAAGAAAATAGAAATGGACACAAGAGTCATTTTCTAATGGTCCTCTGTTCTCCTCACAGAAACAGCTTCTTTCCCTCTGCCATCAGGTTTCTGAACGGTCCATGAACCCATGAACACCACCTCGTTATTCTTCTTTTTTGTGCACTGTTTACTTATTTTTGTAATTTATAGATTTTTATGTCTTGCACTGTACTGCTGCTGCAAAACAAATTCCACGTCATATGTCAGTGATAATAAATCTGATTCTGATTCTGAAAAGAAGTGAAAACCATTATTGAAGGTCATAACTGATAAAAGAACACAATCTTGTTCAGACAGAATGGAATCAAAAATTGAGTTCTGAATTCTCAGGCAGAAATGAAGATTGTAACTTGGAGGAATCTACCAGTTCACTGCTTACTGTTGATAAAACTAAGCAGAGGATTTTATGGGTCCAGCTACATTCACAAATTAATTTGACTCCTGCTCTGACACCACGTCTTTTGCTGCCAGTGCTGATCTGAGCAAATTCTTGCTGACAGCTCACATACTCAAATGCATAACCTTACAGCAGATAAGTCAACTACACTTAATATGAAGAGGATAATAATACGTGCACTTGTATTGTACTTTATCACATCAATATATCTCAAGGTACTTTTGGCAATGAATTACTTCTGAAGTGCAGTGACTGGTCTGTAAAATGCTGGATTGACTTTAACCCTCCCAGGTTAATAAGAATGGTGGGCAGAGGGTTTAAATGAAGCAGCATCCACTCACTGGCTTGCAGGCATACCTTTCGTATTTTCCATGTTTTACGGGAATCCTGGAGGGATGCAGAGGAGGATCCAGGAGAAGCCAAGGGGAGTGACATTTCATACCCTTCATCGGGTTCCGCAGGGAGTCCAGAAAAGGAATCCCCGTGTCTCTCCTGCCTTAGCCCAATGTGCACTGGCATCTTTTTGAAACCAGTAAGAACGTATTACCTAGTCTAATCGAAAGGTTCCCTGAAGTTCATTCCCAGTCAGTAGTGCTCAATGTGCTACACAGTCACATCACTGTGCTGTACTCAGCCTTTCTAATTCATTCTGTTTATATTAGAACATAGAACACAACAGCACAGTACAGGACCTTCGGCCCACAATGTTGTGCCGACATTTTATCCTGCTCTAAGATCTATCTAACCCTTATTAATAGCCCCCTATTTTTCTATCATTCATGTGTCTATCTAAGAGTCTCTTAAATGTCCCTAATGTATCTGCCCCCACAACCTCTGCCGGCAGTGCGTTCCACGCACCCACCACTCTCTGTGTAAAAAACTTACCTCTGACATCCCCCTTATACCTTCCTCCAGTCACCTTAAAATTATGTCCCCTCATGTTAACCATTGTCGCACTGGGCAAAAGTCTCTGACTGTCCATTTTGGAGGCAAAGTACAGTCCCGTTCCTCTTGCCGAATATATAGAACCCTCGGGGTGAATTTCTAAGCAAGTTTATTTCATGTGTTTTGAGTAAACTAGGTCGATAAGCAACAAAAGCTACATTTCTTCAGGTGCTTGAGAAAAAAAATCAAACTCAGTCTACAAAATATATGAATAAAGCAGAGGCAGATTCACAAGAAGAGAATTGACAAGGGAATGTAGGAGAAAAGAGTGAAGCACAATTCCAGGTCCAGAAATTGCATTGTGATGCTCCTACTTTACAGGCATTAAGCCTGAAGACTCACACTCAATGATTCAGGAACAGCTTCTTCCCCTCCGCCATCAGATTTCTGAACGGTCTGTGAACACATGAACGCTACCTCGTTATTCCTCTTTTTTTGTACTATTTATTTATTTTGTAATTTATAGTAATTTTATGTCTTTGCACTATACTGCTGCCGCAGGACAACAGATCTCATGTTATATGAGTCAGGGACAATAAGCCCAACACATTGATGCAATCACAAAAAGGCATGCCAGCGGCTCTACTTTGTTAGGAGTTTGAGGAGATTCGGTATATCACCAAAGACTCTTGCAAATTTCTACAGACGTACAGTGGAGGACATTCTGACTAGGCGTGTCACCGCCTGGTACGGAGGCTCCAATGCGCAGGATCAAAAGAGGCTGCAGAGGGTTGTAGGCTCAGCCAGCTCCATCGTGGGCACAACCCTCCCCACCATCGAGGACATCTTCAAGAGGCCGTGCCTCAAGAAGGTGGCATCCATCACTAAGGACCCTCACCACCTAGGACATGCCCTCTTCTCATTACTGCCACCAGGGAGGAGGTACAGGAGCCTAAAGACCCACACTCAATGATTCAGGAACAGCTTCTTCCCCTCCGCCACAGATTTCTGAATGGTCCATGAACCCAGGAACACTTCCTTATTATTCCTCTTTTGCACTATTTATTTATTTTGTAACCTGTAGTAATCTTTATGTCCTGCACTGTACTGCTGCCGCAAAACAACAAATTTTATGACATACGTCAGTGATAATAAACCTGATTCTGATTCTGATAATAAGTCTGATTCTGACTTAATGCAGTGTGAAACCTCCATGCAACAAAAGTATGCCATTTGCCATATTGGCTCGTGTTCATCCACAAGAATCTAGAACGTGTGCCCGCTGCAACTGTTCGTATTAAAGATTCCCGGGAAGGCTTATCCCAGTTACAAAGTAAGCAGTTGCCAGCACCACTTGCAAAATTATCCAAATTCTCCTGAGCCAGTTGACTCAACTGGCAGCCTGCATCTCACCACTGCTCAGCAGATGAGACTGAGGGACCTAGGTGCATGGTTCTGCTGGAGAAGTGAATGGGTGCACACTTTGTGCTGCAACAGGACTGCACCCCAATCAAATCTCGGCAACAGGCAGTGAAAAACCAGTCAGCTCTCCTTCTCAGTGTTGTGATAATGGGGTTGGAGACAAGAACAAAGCTCTTGGTGTTTATGACATGTTATACTCAATAATATTTCTTAAGGGTTTTTCTTAAAGTGTAATGCAATGTTCAGAGGAAATGAATATATTTTGTCCAACAAAAAAAGAACTTAAGTGACAAACGGCATGCTACTTCTTAGTTACGAACTAGAATTTTTTAAAAAAATTAAAAATGTAATGAGAAGGAGTTAAAATTATAAACACTAATTAGAAGCAAGTCATAGAGTTATAGAGCAATGGAAACAGGCCCTTCGGCCCAACTGGTCCATGCCGACAGGGATGCCCCATCCAAGTCAAACAGCTGTCCACTCCTGGTGTTCCTTACTCTTCAGTCTGTATGGGAAGCCAGAGACTAACATGTTAATGTGACAGGGCTGGTAAAGTGAGCAGAAGCACCATTAGTGCTCTTGGACAGGCCACCATGAGACACACTGCTGTCCTCCACAGCAGGTGGAGTTCTCCTCTCACACCCTTGCACTAGGGCTATTTTTTACCTTTAGTAAAATGACCGTCGCAATAAAAAGGGCGCAAAATCACACCACGGCCACTGGGAACTCCAGACTTCTGAGAATAATTATGTCTGCCATCTTAAGTCTTTTGACTCCTTTATGGAGGATTGGTCTGAGAATGTCATTCCGCAGCTGCGGATGTAAATTCTGTCAGATAATGAATGGGCTGATTAAAATAGAGTGCAGGCATTGTGGCACATTTAGCACACAGATGTGTGCTCCTGTTACTGAGCCTGTTCTTAAAATCACTAATTAAAAAAAAACCTTGCTTGTTCATTTATTAACAGCACCAGTAAAGCTGGGCAAAGTTTAAAGAGGAAGAAAGAGACCCAAAGGCAACTCAACCTTTCACTTGAGGCATCAGCTCAGTCCTAATACTGAACCCCTTCCCAAAGTCAATGACCAGATCATGGCAAAAGGGAGAGGGGATGCCACATACCATGCCTTTCCTTCACCCAAGGACCACTACCACCTGCACAAAAGAGGGTAAATAGCCAGAGGGTTATTTGGATACATCAGCCCCTTTGTGTGATCCAACATTTATTTGTGGTCATTGGGCAAGGAAGTCCTGCGTGGGTGGAGAAAGTGAAATTACAAATGGGGCTTCCCTGTAATGGCTTCCGAGTGAGAAGATTAAAGGGCCTTTTGAACATATATTCAGTGAACACACGATCAGTCTCAACAACAGACCACAAAACATTCTTTCATGTTTAAAATTCAAGGATGCTGCAAAGGTACAAGACAGTTAATAGACTGTCACAAGTTCAAGAGAAAATACCCAGTGTGTTGAAGATACAAATGCAGTAACGAATCAAAATATTCAGGAGGAGGGGAACGGAAGAAATGGATGAAGAATGAGCTTACAGAATTAGAATGATCTGTGATATTGCCATCAACAGAAACATGACGGTGGATGGAAGATGAGCAAAATGGTGCTACAGTACAGGAATAGACAAAGCAGGAATAATATGGGAAAAGCTGACAAAGGCAATGCAGGAGCCAACTCACAGCTGATCAATGTGACGTGTTTTTAGTCATTAATGGTATTCTTAAAATTGAAGAACATTCACAATGGAGAAAGAAGCCATTCAGTCCACCGTCTCCGTGTTTGCTGAAACTCAACCCAACTTAATGCCACCTTCCTGCATGAGGTCGGCAGCCCTACACATCATGGTTCTTCAACTGGTCATTGACTTCAGGAAGGAGGGCGGTGCACATGCTCCTGTCTACATCAACGGTGCTGAGGTCAAAAGGGTTGAGAGATTCAACTTCCTTGGAGTGAACATCAGCAATAGCCTGTCCTGGCCCAACCACGTAGATGTCATGGCCAAGAAAGCTCACCGGCGCCTCTACTTCCTCATGAGGCTAAAGAAATTTGGCATGTCCCATCTGACCCTCACCAACTTTTATCGATGCACCACAGAAAGCATCCTATCTGGATGCATCACGGCTTGGTATGGCAACTGCTCTGCCCGGGACCACAAGAAACTGCAGGGAGTTGTGGACACAGCCCAGCACATCACAGAAACTAACCTCCCCTCCATGGACTCTGTCTACACCTCTCACTGCCTTGGCAATGCAGCCAGCATAATCAAAGACCCCACCCACCCACATTCTCTCTTCTACCCCCTCCCATCGGGCAGAAGGTACAACAGCCTGAAAGCATGTACCACCAGGCTCAAGGACAGCTTCTATCCTGCTGTTATAAGACTATTGAACAGTCCCCTGGCACAATAAGATGGACTCTTGACCTCACAATCTACCTCGTTATGACCTTGCACCTCATTGTCTGACTGCACTGAACTTTCTCTGTAACTGTAACACTTTATTCTGCATTCTGTTGTTGTCTTACCTTTTACGACCTCAATGCACTGTGTAATGAATTGATCTGTATGGACGGTTTGCAAGACAAGTTTTTCACTGTACCTCGGTACAAGTGACAATAATAAACCAATTCCATTTCTTCATCTACACACGCAGGCACTTTTCAAATCTGCTGAGGGTTTCTGCCTCTCCACCTTTCAAACCTACTGTATCCACAACAACATTAGCTTGGCTCTCACTTGGTTGAAAAAGTGTTTTAAACTGATATCAACACCATTATCTAACAAAAACTGCTCTGTTGCTGTCCTTTTGGGATAAGTGCAGATCACATCTGCCCAATATATCACGGGCACATCCCTCCCCACCATCGGTAGCACCTACAGGAGGCGCTGCCTCAAGAAGGCGACATCCATCATCAAAGATCCCCACCATCCGGGCCATGTCATCTTCTCGCAGCTACCATCGGGCAGGAGGTACAGAAGCCTGAAGTCCCCACACCACCAGGTTCAGGAACAGCTACTTCCCTTCAACCATTCAGTTCTTGAACCAACTGACAAAACCCTAATCACTACAGTTTACCTGTGGACACTGTGGCAAGGCAAGGGTTAAGATAGTGTGCAGGCAGAGATGGTTTGCAGACAATCTGCAGTCACCCGTGCTGAGCAAGGTCCTTGAGAGCACAGCTGCTCTTTGTACAGCATGGGAGCCGAGGTCACCAGGCACACCAAGACAAGGATGGAAACAAAGGATGCAAGGCACACACTACCTACTGGACAATTACTTTACTAACTCCAAGGTATTATTGGCCATTAACATGTAGTTTCTATTGGTCATTAACACCTACATTAATGGAATGTGATTGGTATTTTATGAAAGCTAATGAGGGATTCTAAGGCGCCCAAAGATTTTAATTGCTCAATATCTGTTTAAAAAAGACAAGTCTTTGTTGAAACTTTAGAATAGTTTGGTGACAGGGGCGGCCTGTTCTCCCTATGCACAAGTGAATAAAGTGTGATTGAGAAACGAGTGCAAGTTGTCAGAGTCCAGTTAATTGGTGATGGCTATGACCACTTTGCACTTACAATTTTTGTTCTAATTGTGTTCTTTCTTGTAAAAATTGTTTATAATTTCTGTTTTTCTTGTGAATGCTGCTTATCTGATGCTATGTGCCTGTGATGCTGCTGCAAATAAGTTTCTCATTGCACCTGTGCACACATGGACTTGTGCAGATGACAATAAACTTGACTTTGACTTTGACAAAGGAGAAATTCGGGACCTTGGAGGCAGGAGGTAGCCTTTGTCGCTCACAAATGCATGTTTTGAGCTCCTCTGATTGGTGCTCTGAGGTGATGAGGAAGAATGCAACTATAATTGTTGGTTTATTCCCAGTTTCCCAGGCCACACAGATGGAACTTCTGGATGGATTGTACATGCTGCACTCCACTGGAGTATGCAGCTCTGAGCAGAAGGGCTTCACTTATGAGCTCTTTGTACTATTCACGTCCAATATCACAAGATCACAAGACAAGGGAGCAGAAGCAGGCCATTCGGCCCATCGAGTCTGCTCCAAGGAAAAGGGAAAAAGAAATGGGGTGGGGGAAAAAAAACTATTCTAATCCCATTTTCCAGCCTTAACCCCATATCGCTTGATACCCTGACTATTTAGATATCTGTCTATCTCCTCCTTGAATACCCCCACTGATCTGGCCTCCACTGCTGTGCGTGGCAAGGAGTTCCACAATTTCACCACCCTCTGGGTAAAGAAATTTCTCCTCATCTCTGTCTTGAAACTGTACCCTCTAATTCTAAGATTGTGCCCTCTGGTCCTGGACACGCCCACCAAGGGAAACAGCCTAGCCACATCTACTCTATCCTTACCTGTCAACATTTTAAATGTCGCTACGAGGTCCCCTCTCATCCTTCTGTACTCCAGTGAGTACAGTCCAAGAGCCGACAAACGCTCATCATACTTAAGCCCTTTCATTCCTGGAATCATCCTCGTAAATCTCCTCTGAACCCTCTCCAACGTCAGCACATCCTTCCTAAGATGTGGGGCCCAAAACTGCGCACAGTATTCCAAATGAGGCCTCACAAGCGCCCCGTAGAGCCTCATCAACACTTCCTTACTTTTATACACTATACCTCTCGAGATGAATGCCAACATAGCATTCGCTTTCTTAACCACCGATCCAACCTGGTGGTTAACTTTTAAGGTATCTTGTACGAGTACCCCCAAGTCCCTTTGTACTACCGCACTATCAATCTTCTCTCCTTCTAGATAATAATCTACCCGCTTATTTCTGCTTCCAAAGTGTACAACTGCACATTTCTCAACATTGAATCTCATCTGCCATTTCCTTGCCCATTCTCCTAAACTGTCTAGGTCCCTCTGCATTCTTTCTATTTCCTCTATGCTCCCTACTCCTCCACTTATCTTGGTGTCATCCGCAAACTTAGCCACACAACCATTTATTCCATCATCCAAATCATTGATGTACAAGGTAAAAAGGAGCGGCCCCAACACCGACCCCTGCGGCACACCACTAGTAACCGGTAACCAACCAGAACGAGATCCTTTTATTTCCACCCTTTGCTTCCTGCCAACCAGCTAATGCTCCACCCATTTTGCTACCCTGCCCATAATTCCATGACCTCTCATCTTATTAATCAGTCTCTTGTGAGGCACCTTATCGAAGGCCTTTTGAAAGTCTAAATACACAACATCTACCGCCTCTCCCTTATCCACCCTACCTGTGATTTCTTCAAAAAACTCCAATAGGTTGGTCAGACAGGACCTCCCCTTCACAAAACCATGTTGACTAGGTCCTATCTTGCCTTGCGCCTCTAGGTATTCGGTAACCTCCTCCTTGAGGATAGACTCCAATAATTTTCCCACCACTGACGTCAGACTAATAGGTCTGTAATTGCCTTTGTGCTGCCTCCCACCTTTCTTATACAACGGAACTACATTCGCTACCTTCCAGTCCTCCGGAACCATGCCAGAATCTATCGATTCCTGAAAAATAATCGCCAACGCCTCCGCTATCTCTACAGCCACCTCCTTCAGAACCCGGGGATGCACCTCATCCGGTCCGGGAGACTGATCAGCCTTAAGCCCCTTTAGTTTTCCTAGCACCTTCTCCCTATTAATCTCAACTGAACTCAGCTCCAATTCGTGAGACTCCTGACTAACGGGCACATTGCTTATGTCCTCCACGGTGAAGACCGATGCAAAATATTCATTCAATTCCCTTGCCATCTCACTATCATCCATTATAATATCTCCTGCACCGTTATCAATTGGTCCTATGTCAACCCGTGTCTCTCTTTTATTCCTTATGTATTTAAAAAAACTCTTAGAATCCTTCCGAATGTTGTCCGCCAGCTTCCTTTCGTAACTCATCTTTGCTTTCCTACTGACCTTCTTAGTTTCTCTCTGCAGATTTTTAAAATCGTTCCAATCTTCTGTTTTCCCACTAATTTTTGCTACTTTGTACGCCGCCCCTTTTGCTTTTATTTTATCCTTCACCTCCCTCGTTATCCACATCTGTGCCTTTTTTCCATTCAAAACCTTCTTTTTTCTTGGAATATATCTGTCCTACATTGTCCTTATTTCCTGTAGAAATTTCTTCCATTTTTCCTCTGCCGTCCCTCCAGCTAACTTACTCCTCCAATCAATTTGGGCCAACTCATCTCTCATACCTTTGTAATTTCCCTTATTCCACTGAAATATCGATACACCAGTTATCAGCTTCTCCTTCTCAAACTTGAAACTAAACTCAATCATATTGTGATCACTTGTTCCCAGTGGTTCCTTTACCTTTAGTTCCCTAATCACCTCGGGTTCACTACACAGCACCCCATCCAAAACAGCCGATCCCCTGGTGGGCTCCTCAATAAGTTGCTCCAGAAAAACATCCCTTAGACATTCCACAAACTCACTCTCCTGAGTACTACCGCCTTGCTGCATTTCCCAGTCCACCTTCATGTTAAAATCCCCCATAATTATCTTCACATTGTCACTCTGGCACGCTTTTTCTATCTCAATCTGCAACTTATGGTCCACTTCCTGACTGCTGTTCGGGGGCCTATATGTGACTGCTATTATTGTTCTTTTACCCTTGCTATTTCTTAGCTCCACCCATAAGGATTCCACCTCCTCTGACCCAATGTCCTTCCTTTCTATTGATTTTATATCGCTACTAACCATCATGGCCACACCTCCCCCTCTGCCTACCCTCCTATCCTTCCTATATACTGTATACCCCTTGACATTCAGTTCCCAATCACATCCATCATGAAGCCACGACTCAGTGATTGCAACAATGTCATATTTATTAACCTGTAGTTGTGCCACTAGGTCATCTACTTTATTCCTGATGCTACGTGCATTTAAATATAGTACGTTTAGACTGGTATCTGCTATTGATTTTATTGTACTTCTATTGATCAGCAGATTATCCTGACTTTCTACCTGTCCATCCTTCTTACTATCTTCGCTACCTACTATCTTAGACATGTTCGTGTAGACCTCATCCCCTATCCTAACATTCGGTATCCGAACATCCTCATCCCCGATCCTAACATTCTGTATCCTAACATCCTGATTTGTTGTACTTCTATTATTCAGTAAATTATCCTGACTTATCACCTGCCTGTCATTCTTGCCATCCTCAATGGATTCGTTTCTATACACTTTCTCCCTCACCTTAGCATCTTGTAACCTAACATCCTGGTTACCATCCCCCTGCCAGATCAGTTTAAACCCTCCCCTACAACTAAATTAAACATTCCCGCCAGGATATTGGACCCTTTGGAGTTTAGATGCAACCCATCCTTAGCAAATAGGTCTTGCCTCCCCCAAAAAAGGTCCCAGGTATCCAAGAATCTGAAGCCCTGCCCCTTGCACCAGTCACTCAGCCACGCATTTAACTGCCAGAGCTTTCTATTCTTCCTGTCATTGATACGCGACACGGGTAGTAGTCCTGAGATTACTACCCTTGAGGTCCTACTTTTCAACCTTCTCCCTAATGCCTTGTATTCCTCCTTCAGGACCTCTTCTCTTTTTCTACCTACATCATTGGTACCTACATGTACCAAGATTTCTGGCTGCTCATCCTCCCCTCTCAGAATATTCTCGACACGGTCTGTGATATCCCGTACCCTGGCACCAGGGAGGCAACACACCATCCGAGACTCATTATCGCTATCGCAGAATCTCCTATCCGTACCCCTTACTATCGAATCCCCAATAACCACTGCATGTCTCTTCCTCTGCTGGACCACAGTATCAGACACGATGCCAAGGTCCTGGCTGCTGAGGTCTTCCTCTATGAAGTCATCCTCTCCAACCGAATCTAAAATGAGATTCGGTTTTTGAGGGGGACCGCCACTGAGGTGCTGTCTACATATTCTTTATAACTCCTGTCTATCTCCTGCTCGCTCTCCCTAACCAACCGAAGGTCATCCAGCTGCTGCTCCAGACTCTCAATCCGTTCCTTGAGGAGCCGCATCTCGGTGCACTTTGCGCAGATGTAGTTATCAGGGAGTCTGGTCGTCTCCCAGGGGCCCCACATCTGACACTCCAAACACAACACTAATCCCAGATGCATACTGCTGAATATCACTGAGCTCAACACTAAACTAAACTAATAACTCACCCCTCTCTATAATCTCGCCTCTTTCCCGCTCTCGCCGAAGCCCGTTGAGCCAAAGCCGAACCCACTCTGCTCCCTCTCACTCTGCTGCCCGCTCTGACGCTGCCCGCTAGATATGCTCGTCTGCTTTTTAAATCGCCCGCGCGCTTCCGGGTGACGTCACGCGCCTGCGCAGTCACTCGCCGCTGTCCCGAACGCTAGAAAGAGAAAAAAAAACCTCGTTATTTTCCGGCAATCTCCGCTCTCTCGTCGCTGGAAAGAAAACTTGAAGGCGAACCTCCGACTTTTAAATCGCCCGCGCGCTTCCGGGTGACGTCACGCGCCTGCGCAGTCACTCGCCGCTGTCCCGAACACTAGAAAGAGAAAAAAAACCTCGTTATTTTCCGGCAATCTCCGCTCTCTCGTCGCTGGACCATTCTTAGATCAGGAGACTGTCCACACTGCCACCCTGTCTTTCCCTTACCACTGCTCCCAGCTGCTCTGGCGACTTTGAAACAAAGTCACTGAGCTGGATTTCTACAGTGGGATCCATGTACGAAGAAGGCACGCCAGTGGCTCTATTTCATTAGGAGTTTAAGGAGATTTGGTACGTCTCCAAAGACACTTGCAAATTTCTATAGCTGTACGGTGGAGAGCATTCTGACTGGTTGCATCACCACCTGGTATGAAGGCTCCAATGCACAGGATCGCAAGAGGCTGCAGAGGGTTGTAGACTCAGCCAGCTCCATCACAGGCACATCCCTCCCCACCATCGAGGTCATCTTCAAGAGGTGATGCCTCAAGAAGGCGGCATCATCATTAAGGACCCTCACCATCCTGGACATGCCCTCCTCTCATTACTACCATCGGGGAGGAGGTACAGGAGCCTGAAGACCCACACTCAATGATTCAGGAACAGTTTCTTCCCCTCTGCCATCAGATTTCTGAACGGTCCATGAATAACTACCTCGTTATTCCTTTTTCGTGCACTATTTATTCATTTTTGCAATTTATAGATTTTTATGTGTTTTCATTGTACTGCTGCCACAAAACAACAAATTTCACATCATATGTCAGTGATAATAAATCTGATTCTTACACACTCCAGTAGAAACCTCAACCACACAAATTAAGGAAACCTTCAGCCCTACAGAACAATATTTCCGACACATAGGGGTTTAGGAAAACCAAAGAGTGGAATCCAATTGTAACTGAGACTCCACGGCTGGACGTTACAACCACGTCTTGCCAGAACCATGAAGGAAAGCAGCACTGAAACCTCACGTTACCTTAAGACTATTTGCCTAGAACTTCCCGATCCACTGTTCACTCTGACAGATCAGCAGAATCTCCAGTGCTCCTGACATGGATATCGCTGGCAATTATTACTGAACCCTAATTGACCCTGAACTTTGGAGGCAATTAAAAGTCAACTACATTAGTGGGTCCAGAGTCACATATAGGCCAAACTGGATATGGATGGTAGACTTCCTTCCCCAACATTAGTGAAATAGCTGCCTTTTTTGGTTCAGAAATCCAGTGGTAAATAAAACCATGAAGTTAAGTCTAGCCTTTGTTTCTAAAGTTCCAGATTTATTTAATTATTTAAATTTAAACTCCCCACTTGCCATGGAGAAAGTCATGTCACATGAAAGATGGTCCAAAACACTGGCTTCTAACTGAAGAACCGTCATCTCCAGATATCTGTGACATCTCAGCTTGGATTTAGCCAATCATCCACAGAAGTTGTAGCAAGTAATTGACAATGTAACAACAATTCTACCTGAACATTTTAGTTAGCATTGATTTATTTAGCATTGAAGGGCAGGCACAGTAGTGTAGCGGTTAGTATGACGTTACTACAGCGCCAGTGACCCAGGTTCAATTCCGGCCGCTGTCTGTAAGGAGTTTGTACGTTCTCCCCATGTCTGTGTGGGTTTCCTCCGGGTAGTCTGGTTTCCTCCCACATTCCAAAGACGTACAGCTTAGGAAGTTGTGGGCGTGCTATGTTGGCGCCAGAAGTGTGGCGACACTTGCGGGCTGCCCCCAGAACACTCTACACAAAAGATGTATTTCACTGTGTGTTTCGATGTACATGTGACCAATAAAGATATCTTATTTTGTTGTCACAGAAACATTTTGTTAAGATGTAAATTATATAAGCAGGTGACTGAGCATCACATGTTAACAATCGCGCTCTTCCAGTAATTCCAAAGGTGACCTTTCTGCTGATCTTCGTTGTTGACAGCTTGTTTCAGGCTCCTGCAAGGTTTCACATCATCCATTTCCAGAAGTGTTTCCCAGGCAACTGTTATTGCTTAAAAGTGCAGGTCACCTTATCACTTCTGCAACATCAGCACAATTTGAGTTCCCCTGGTCACCGTAGGCCAAGAGTGCTAAATGTACAAAATTATGTACTCGCTCACCGACCCAATTACATGTACAGTAAAAATGCGATTTTATATGGGAATGCCTACTCTCTCATGTAAACATCACACATACACTGATAAACTTCATTGATTCATTGGCTTACTTAGACATCTCGTTTTTAGCAGACCTGGGTCTGAAAGACACGATATAGTCATGAACAATAATCTACATGCTAGATAATCAGGTTGACATTGCTGTGAACACACTTTATTATTCTATGTTCCACTGTTAATAAAAGTATATTAATTTGTTGCAGTGAAATTAAACATATTTCAGCATTAATTAGGAGAACCACAACATTAACAAAGCATCTCATCTTCCAGCAAATCATAAATAAAATAAAAGTTTAGAACTTGCCAGAGGAAATTAAATTTGCATAAAAATATTCCTGAAGTTCCTCTTTTCCAATTAACAGGATGTCTTGTGATAGTAGATGGGGTGGGACAAAGCTAAGAGAGTAATTAAAGTGCACAAAATTAAATATTCACAGGTCTCTACTATTAGAGGACACAAGTTTCTTGAAATATGCCAAACTTTGATAGGAAAATTCAAAATGAGTTATTACTTTATGGAGACACACATAACTTCATGGATATTTCTTTATGGAGTTAGTTTGGACTGAACTGCACAAAGAAAACAATAGCAATAAATAAGTCTGAGAGACATGAGAAATAAATAGCTTCATATAATCAAAAGGGAAAGTCTTGTATTTAACAGGAAAAAGAAATGACTAAAAGCCTTTCTCAAGGGATTGCTCGATTCAGCAGCTCCTCTCCTCACCAGCCAAGAAGTAAAATAAATAAATCAGCAAATCAAGGAAAAGCAGTAAAGAAGCTTTTCAGGATTGAGAATTTCCGGATTTTCCAAAACCAAGAAAGGAGCAAGCTGGAAACCCCTGATGAGACCACATTATAATGAGGCAATCTGAAATTCATAGGACAGCTACATATCCCCCTGTGAGAAAACAGTTAAATCACTCTGTGGCTTCCATTTCCAGTAACTTTGAAGGGCCGATCTTGTATTTAGTTCCTTTCGGTGAAACAGAAAGAGGGAACAGTTGAGATGCAGCTGTGGGTACAGAAACCATTGAACAAACAAGCACCTCTATCAAAAAAAGATGTGAATGACCAAAGCCCCAAGCTCCTCAAAAACTGCAGCAGGAATCACATTAACAAAGTTAACAGGATCCTGGCAACCAGGACAAACTTCTCTTACTGCAACTGACTATTCAGTGCCAGAACTAGTTTCACAATGTTGTAGTAGCTCAGTATTCAAGCTGCATAGATTGACTCAAAAGGAAAGTACTGCTGGATCTGAAGAGACATCTCTGGGTGCAGCACAAACCATGAAAGCAGGACTCAATAGTTAGCTCCCTCACATACCAGAATGCAGAAAAAATAATACATTTTGCAAAACTGATCAAGGAACAAAACGTCAAGTGTCCTGTGTCCAACCAAGCAGTGGAGACCTTCCCCCAGGTATGTTGCAGAGGGTTGAAACTGGAGCTTTTCAATGACCCACATCTACTAGGCAATGCACATGTTCTGCCACAAAGGGAGCCCTGGCATTCTAAAAGATGAATAAGGGACCATAAGTGATTCTACAGGCAGATGTCACTTCTTCAGTGGGAGTAATGGCTTCCCACAGAACATGTCACGAACCAAGCTTTCAAACCAAGATCAGAGCTAAATCTACAGAGTTCCCACATCCCTGCCCCCCAGGGCTACTCATGTAACGCTGGCAACCGTAAGTCTGGTATCTAGCTGTAAAAATGTATGAGTGGGTCAAAACTGAGACCATTCCCAAGGCCCCAAAGTCAAAGCCAACTTTTCAGTTTTCTTCTAGCTACCTAAAAGGGAAAAAAAGAGCAGGATTCACATCCTTCCTGGTGAGATGATGGTATCCAGAAAGTGGACCAAGGAGTATCATGTGGATCGCAGAAAATAAAATGGAAATACTGTCCACATGAATGTGCAGGAAATGGAGGGAGATGGACACTGTGTAGGCAGAAGGGATTAGTTTAGTTGGGCATTTGATTACTAATTGAATTAGTTCGGCACAACGTCATGGGCCGAAGGGCCTGTTCCTGTGCTGTACTGTTCTACGTTCTAAATATTTTCATGACAGATGAAAGAGGAGCAGGAAAAAGTCACAACCTCCTGTACCATTCCGTAAGTTCATAACTGATCTGATGCACAAATAATGATCTTTACAACTAATCATATATAACTTGATGGATCAGGAAATTTAATTGGCTGCACACAGCAGAATGATTCTGATCAGGTTATAAACGTGAGAACTGAATGTTTTTTGATGAGTTTGATCCTGTATTCTGGACTACAGCACTAATCACAGAGATTCATTTGACAATAGTGGACTAAACTTTAATGAGAAAAGTAATGGTGTTCTAAGTACTCTTTTCAAATATATGTATAAATTGCACACCAGTATCAGATTTGGAAATCAAACATAACAGATTCAGGGCAGTGTTCAGTTAAAAGCAAATTTCAAAACATTACTGTCCTCGTTAACTTCACAAAGAAAATGCCATGTTGTTATGCCTTTCACTACAGAAATGTACAACACAGATGATACCACCTGGAAGTTGCCTCCAAACCACACCCCATCCTGACTTGGAAATACATCACCGTTCCCTCACCGTCGCTGGGTCAGAATCCTGGAACTCCCTCCCTTACAGCATTGTGGGTACACCCACACCTCAAGGACTGCAATGGTTTGAGAAGGCAGCTCACCACCACATGCTCAAAGGGCATTTAGGGATAGGCAATTAAATGCTGGCTCAGCCTACATCCCTTGAATGAATAAATAAAGGCCTCCCTGCCCCATTCTGCAGTGCTGGTGCTTAAATTCCACACAACTCTCCTCCCAATCCTTCTACCTAATCTCAGGCTTTCAGGTCTATGTGGTCCAACCACATGGCCAAGAAAGCTCACCGGCACCTCTATTTCCTCAGGAGGCTAAATTTGGCATGTCCCCTTTGACACCTTTATCCATGCACTATAGAAAGCATCCTATCTGGATGCATCATGGCTTGGTATGGCAACTGTTCTGCCCGGGACCGCAAGAAACTGCAGAGAGTTGTGGACACAGCCCAGCGTGTCACGGAAACCAGCCTCCCCTCCATGGACTCTGTCTATGCCTCTTGCTGCCTTGGTGAAGCAGCCAGCATAATCAAAGGCCCCATCCACCCGGGTCATTCTTTCTTCTCTCCTCTCCCATCAGGCAGAAGATACAGAAGTCTGAGGGCACGTACCACCAGGATCAAGGACAGCTTCTATCCCACCATGATAAGACTATTGAACAGTTTCCTTATAGGATGAGATGGACTCTTGATCTCACAATCTACCTTATTATGACCTTGCACCTTATTGTCTACCTGCAGTGCACTTCCTCTGTAGCTGTGACACTTTACTCTGTATTCTGATGTTGTTTTTACCCTGTACTACCTCAATGCACTGTGTAATGAATTGATCTGTACGATCAGTATGCAAGACAGGTTTTTCGCTGTACCTCGGTACAAGTGACAATAACAAACCAATACCAATACCAATATTTTTCTCTTTCCATTTCTCTGATTTAATCTTCAGGTTTACTTCTGAAAGCCTCTCAAATGAATGTCACAAGGCTGCTGTTTTTGAACTGTGGATACAAACCAAAGCTGACGCACAATTTTACGGCTGGTAATTACAAGTGGAAGTATTTTAATGACATTGTGAGTGTTAATGACATGGTAAATGTTAATGATGGCCAATTAACCACACTGGGACCAAAAATAAACTATTACATGCTATTCCTTCACAATGTTTAATTTTTCACTAAATTTTTAAAACGTAATTACAAATTTTAACTTAAAGTCAAAAGCACGACCTTAATTGTAAAGCACTTGAGACTTCCAAGGATAAGAAAACTGCTGAATAAATCCACATTCTTTTGTTTCTCTTTTTCTCATTTCCTTGCCTGTTTTATTAAGTACAGTTAAAGCAACACCCAACTAAAGAACAACTGCCATTTCTATAGTAAGTTTAACATTGTAAATCCCTTCATAGAGTGAATTTCAGTTAAGAAATGCAGAGCCCAAGGAAGGCAAGATAGGAGGGGAGCTCTTTCATGTTAGTGGTAGTTTAAGAGAGGCAGGGGTTGGAGGAGGAAGCTTATAATGTGACATCCATGTCTGTGGGGTGGGGCGAGGTGGGGTGAGGCAAGAAGAACAGGGTAGGGTAGGGTAAAGCACAAAGATTAATGTTGTTACAATGCAATATTGTCTGATTGTCCCATTATTAACTTCAAATTAATAAATTATGCGGAGCAAGAACTAGAGAGCCTGACTCACAGGGAGAGGTTGGCCAGGCTGGGTCTTCATTCCTTGGAACGTAGGAGAATGAGGGGCGACCTTATAAAGGTGTTTAAAGTTATGAGAGACATAGATAAGGTGGATGGTCACAGTGTTTTCCCCAGGGTAGGGGAGTCCAAAACTAGGGGGCATAGGTTTAGAGTGAGAGGGGAAAGATTTAAAAGGGACCTGAGGGGCAACTTTGTCACACAGGGGGTGGTGAGTATATGGAACAAGCTGCCAGAGGAAGTGGGTGAGGCAGGTACAACAGTGTCATTTAAGAAGCACTTGGACAGGTACATGGAGGGGCGGGGCTTGGAGGGATATGGGCCGAACACAGGAAATTGGGACTAGCTGGGTGGACACTGTGGTCGGCATGGACTGGTTGGGCCGAAGGGCCTGTATCCGTGCTGTATTGCTCTGTGACTCTTTGACTTTGATGCTGAAGCAGGCCTCAACTTCAGAGCAAAGGCTTGCTTTTGGATAAATGACCAGCACTCTCCTCACACACAAAAGAACTTCAAGCACTTGACATCTAACAATATTCAGCACACGCTTGGTTGCCAGGTTGTGTGGCCAGGCAATGCCATCACAAGAGCAATATTTGCCGGGAGATCCTGGATAAATCCGGCATTGTTCAGGAAGAGTGATGCACCTCGCTATCACATTATGCACTTAAAAGCTGAACGTCAAGGCTGCAGATTCTCCACTAACATCATGGCGGGCCGAAATGAGAGAACCCCATGCAGTTGGTGAACAGGAATAGCAACTCTCACCAAAATTAAACTGTGGGTAAGAGCTTCCACATAAAAGTTGGCAGATCTGCCCAGCTTTCAAGCACTTAGCTAGTCAGAAGCCTGAAACTCCAGATCACAGGCTGAAGCATCTCCATCGCTCCAGTGAAGTCCGGCACTGCATTGGTGGACTCTTCACAGAAAGCAGTGAGGCAGCACAGACTTCCACAGAATATCAGCTGCTGTTGATTCACTATTGGCAATTTTACATAACCATCCAGAAGTCATTTCACTTCACTACATTGGATCAAAGAGGGGTGGTTGAAATGATCAGTGACAAAAGATGCAATCTAGAGGACTAAAGCTGTAGTAATGATTGAACATCGCTGTAAATGGATGAAAGTGCCCACATAAAACTACTGCCCATACAAAACATCTTAAAAGGTTTCCAATATCGCAAATGTTGATTCTGAAGAGGATACTGTCCGGGAGCATTCTGGCAATGGGGGAAAGGAAGATTTCGACCACAAACGGACACATTTATAACAAAGCCATCCACATCCATATATTGTAATCTCAAGCTGCACTCAGCGTTGGTTCACCTTCAGCACACATCGACAGTGGCAATGAAGACCACCGTAAACCTCAATCCCTTTGCTGAATGGCTAGTTTAATCTGCCCCTAGCGCTTTTTTTTTCCCCTGGGATTAATTAGGTAAGTGCACGAGTAATCAAGATCATCATTATTCGATATCATTGTGACTAGTTCTATATCCAGCAATGGCTTTGATGTGATCTAAGAACCACAATTATGATGGCTGTTACTCAATGTTTAACTCAGGTGTGTTAGGGACTTCCCAATGGGCGGACATGGGAGTGAAGCAGTTGGGGAGGAGGAGGGGAACTGAAAGAAGCACTGTAATGTTGTTAATTCAGGTTGCAAGCCAGTAACCGTGTGCCGTATGCTGCAGGAAGATGCATCCCAGAGGAGATCCCATTGTAGCGTTGAGCCTACCAATGTCACTCCTTTGCCAGGAGTAGGACTTTTAATCGCAGCTAATCTGGAACATCCCCTCATGACTCCAACGTGTGCCTTGACCAATACCACCCCACCCCTTTGTCACACCACTCTGCTGGCCTATGCAACAACTTCCAGTCCCATCACCAATGAAGCATTTTCCAAACGATCATCGCGATTGATCTACTCTGGGCCCCCCATTAGAGGAAGGATGTGGTTTGGAAAGGGTGCAGAAGAGGTTTGCCACGATGCTGCCTGGATTAGAGAATATACTCTATGAGCAGAGGTTGGACAAACTTGTGTTGTTTTCTCTGGAGCATCGGAGGCTGAGGGGAGACCTGACAGAAGTTTATAAAATTATGAGGCCTTGATAGGGTCGACAGTTAGAGTCTTTCTCCCAGCATAGAAATGTGAAGTACTTGAGGACATGCATTTAAGGTGAAAGGAGAAAAGTTTAAAGGAGATGAGAGGGGCAAGTTTTTTTTACCCAGAGAGGGGTGGGTGCCTGGAACTGGTTGCCAGGGTAGTGTGGAAGCAGATATGATTGTGGTGTTTCAGAGGTGTTAGACATGTGAACATGCCGGGAATGGAGGGATGCAGATCATGTGCAGGCAGAAGTGATTTTGTTTAATTTGGCATTGTGTTCGGCACAGACATTGTGGGCCAAAGGGCCTGTTTTTATGCTGTACTGTTCTATGTTATATGACAGCTACAATTCACATTCTGCTGTTGACTTACCAGGTGTTTGAATTAAAGCACACCTCCTTTTTACTTCTGATTTCCATTATGCACAACAGTGCTTTAGTCTCTTTGATTATTTTACTTTATCGCGCAGCAAAAACAAACGATTAGGCTGCTGCTCTATTTGCTCAGAATGATAATGAATTCAAGCTATTGACAACAAATTGAAGGCACTGCAACAGACTTCAGTAAAACTGACTTAACCAAATCAACTAATGGGAATATATTGAAAGGTCAATATGAGCTGAAACAGTGAGATAGTTCTGTCACTTTATAAACCATTAATCTGATTGTACCCTGATTATTGTGTGTAGTCACCACAGGGCAAAAAAAGAATATTCCAGCTGCAGAAAGGATATAGAGGAGAGCAACCAGAATGGTAGAGACGATGGAAGGCGTGGATTACAAGGAACAATCATTTCATTTGGGCACTTTCACAGTGCAGAAGGCAGGATGACAGACAGTTGACTGGATCTTGCTGAATGTTACTTGCAGAACCACCTGCTCTCAGCTGTTTCAACGGCCATAATTCCCAGACTGTCACACCTCCGGTTTCATCCAGTGAAGCCCAGGAACGATAGATGTTGCTGCGTCTGACCTGGAGCCCAGCACTTTTGCTGGGGGGTGGGGGAACAAAAAAGAGTTCATCTCTTGTATCCTGCTCCGGTCAGAGACCTGACAGAGGATCCGAGATCCCCACAGACAATGCCAATGACTCCAATGGAGATTCTGGGCCTCAGGATTAGGAAGAGGCAGCGAGGCTGGCTGGCAGTTGCTCTTCCCATGCCCACTCACTCTCCCATCACAGCCATTTCTGTGATCCTCTCCCACACAACATTTTTGCTCACTTCCAACTTAGGAACAGTTCGGGTTACGAACAGTTCTCAGGAACAGGGGCCCTGTCATAACCTGGGGACTTCCCATACTGAAAACACAAAGTAAAGCCACTCCACACAATCAGGTTATAGGTTGAAGCCTCACTCCAGACGTTTGTGCTCAGAAGATCTCAGATCTAGAACCCGTACAGAGTGCTGCAGTGTCAGAAATGCCACCTTTCACATGAGCCTTACGACCACACAAAGATCTGTAGCACTATTTCCAAGCATAGTAGTGTCACTTCCCAGAGTCCAAGCCAATACTTATCCCTGAAACAAACATCACTCAGATTATCTGGTTATTGCCACTTTGCCATATGGAACTAGTGTGTGCAATTCAACTGATACCTTTCCTTCTATAACAGTGGCTACAGTTGGTATTGGTATTGGTATTGGTTTATTATTGTCACTTGTACCGAGGTACAGTGAAAAACTTGTCTTGCATACTGTCCATACAGATCAATTCATTACACTGTGCAGTTATAGAGTGCATTGATATAGTACAGGTAAACACAATTATAGTACAGAGTAAAGTGTCACAGCTACAGAGAAAGTGCAGTGCAATAAGGTGCAAGGTCACAACAAGGTGCAAGGTCACAACAAGGTAGATCGTGAGGTCATAGTCCATCTCATCATATAAGGGAACCATTCAATAGTCTTATCACAGTGGGGTAGAAGCTGTCCTTAAGCCTGGTGGTACGTGCCCTCAGGCTCCTGTATCTTCTACCCGATGGAAGAGGAGAGAAGAGAGAATGACGCGGGTGGGTGGGGTCTTTGATTATGCTGGCTGCTTCACCAAGACAGCGAGAGCTAAAGACAGAGTCCAAGGGGGGGATGCTGGTGTCCGTGATGCGCTGGGCTGTGTCCACAACTCTCTGCAGTTTCTTGCGATCCTGGGCAGAGCAGTTTCAGTTCAAAATTGCATTGTGTCACCCTAAGATTATGAAAGATGCTCTTTAAATGCAGGCCTCCCTTTTGATTTTAATTGAAGAGTTTTCATTTCTAATCTTTCCAGGCATGCACATCATCAAAGCATCAGAAGGAGATGAGGGTTGGAAAATGGGGTGCAAGATGGTGTGGGGGTTGGGTGGAGGAGTTGCCAGGGTTCACTAGTAACCACTTCTTGTCAGCCCCATATCCTCTGCCAGCCACATATCAAATAGCTCCACCGCTAATGCAACCTTTAATAGCCTGAGAGCAGGTAATCGTATTATTAGTACGGTAACCCGTGAACAGCAGCACGGCAGAGTACCCAGTGTGTCTCACTGTGGCTGGTTAGTGTTAATGAAACTGGAGCCTTTGCCTGAACAAAGCGTTAGGCTGCCATTAAGGATCTGACAAGAGGTAAACTGGGAGCAATGGATAACGCAGCATCACGTAAACACTGGTCAGATTGGGGAGGCACAAATTTAAACTTTAAAATCACCGAGATCCTTAAATGCAGAACTTCTACCTCCGTCAACTACAAGGAGCAACCTGCTTTCTCTTCCCGTAGCATTGTATGGATTGCCAGGATCCTGTTATGTCCGAGATTATCATGGGTAGAGATTATCACCCAGTATAGTTGTCACCCTGCCCAGCTCTCACCACCTGTACATTGTTAACATCAGGTGAACCAAAGACCTTCAGTTAAACCTGAAGAAGAAATGCATCAAAAATGCTGCTGGTGTTGCTACTCATTGGCTCAAAGGGTCTGAGACTCAGATCAATCTTCACAGTAACGGAATAGAGTCATAGAGCACTACAGCACAGAAAGAGGCCTTTCAGCCCATCCAGTCCATGCTGACCTGATCTTCTGCCTCGTCCCATCTCCCGCACCCAGACCATATCCCTCCAAACGCCTCCCATCCATGTACCTACCCAAACCTCTCTTAAATGTTACAACTGAACCCACATCCACCATTTCCCTTGGCAGCTCGTTCCACACTCGCACCACCCTCCGATTCCCCTTAAATATTTCACTTTTCACCCTAAACCTATGACCTCTAGTTCTAGTCTCACCCAACCTTAAGGGAAAAAGCCTGCATGTACTCACTCTTTCTATACCCCTTATAATTCTATATACCTCTTCTAGATCTCCCCTCATTCTCCTGTGCTCCAGGGAATAAAGACCTTTCCCTGTAACTCAGGCCCTCAAGTCCCCAGCAACATCTGTGTAAATTTTCTCTGCACTCTTTCAAGCTTATTGATATCTTTCCTGTAGGTAGGTAACCAGAACTGCACCAATACTCTAAATCTGGCCTCACCAATGTCTTGTACAACTTCAACGTAACATTCTAACCCCTGTACTCAATGTCCTGATTTATGAAGGCCAATGTGCCGAAAGCTCTCTATTTGCACTTTGACCTTGCAATGTTGACCTTGCAATCACATTGATGAAAGTCGGAAAGACTGTTATGGAGGTTCGTTTCAAGAAGTATTGCATTTTATAAAAAAAATACTGACTCTGATTTGTTCAAGTACACATTTCAAAAAGCAAAAGAAATTGCAAATGCTTGAAATCTGAATTGAAACAGCAAATGCAAGAAATACTCAGCAGGTCAGGCAGCATCAAAGGAGAAAGAAACAGAAAGCTTCAGGTCAATGACCTTTCATGGAAATGATGGAAGGTTAGAAATCAAATGCTTGAAGTTCTTGAGAAAGGGGAAGGTGAAGAGAACGAAGGAAATGTCTGATAGATTGCCGGCCAAGTCAGACTGCATGGTACCAGTGGTGGTGGTGTTGGCTGAGAGAGGGTGGTGAAAACTCGTTGACTGCAGCTGAGCAAAAGGAGACGGAATAGAAACAAGAGAAAAACAGTTCACGTTATAGGTTGACGACTTTTGTTAGAACTGATGAGTGCTGATTCAGACTGGAAAAAGTGGTTATCTGAAAATGTTGAACTCAACATTAAGTCCCACGGGCTGTAATTTGCTAAGTCAGAAGATGAGGAGCAGTTCCTCAAGCTTAGCTTGGGCTTTTTCAGAAAAGGATGAAGAATTAAAATGAGGGGAGGCTGGAAGTGCAAGGCCCACCTTGCAGACAGAACAATGGTGCTCTCCAAATCGGTCACTCACTCTGCTTTTGGTTTCTCCAGTGCAGAGGAAACCACATTGCGAACACTGAAGGCAATACACTAAACTGGGAGCAGTACATGTAAATCACTGCATCACCCACAAGGTGTGTTTGGGTCCCTGAATAGTGGGAAGGAAAAAGGTGAAAGGGCAAGAGCTCTCCCTCTTGTATGAGTCCACAGACTCCTGCAGCTAAGTTGGCTACACCTCCCCCAGTTCAGCCACATCTACAGTATTCCGGCCTTGGTTATACAAGCTATTGCTGCAGGGGTTGGGTTTACAGAAGGAGGATTTTACTTGCGAGACTGGATTTTCAAAACATAATTCTTTCTCATAACTACATGAAGTGAAAGAAACCACAGCACAAAATGTGTGCCAGCTCATACTCAGCTTCTTACCTTGTCTTTTTTTCCTTTGATTGAGCTCACTGGTGGGAGTTCACTGCCTTCACCTAACCATGCTGTGACAACCACTGTGGGGCGTAAACGAACTCGTACAGCATTTGTTTCAGTGTTTTATTCTGAATATGGCTTTTATCTATTTCTCTGACATGTACAACTTAACAGGTTATTCACCAATAAATATAACCCATTAAATAAAAGAAAAGTTTTGTTAAAATACATTTTCACTGCTTGTTCGGGTGTCTTAAATGATACTTTGTTTTCTTTCATCATCTTACTGATTACCAGTCAAACCATGAATTTTAATAAACTGAAGGATGTTAATAATTTTAATCTCACTTACAGTGATATTCTTATCTTACGTTGAGCATAACTGCTTAAAACTAATTAAAAACAGTGGCACAAAAGAGCAAGCTAGTTATTTTAGGATAAGTTACAAATATATTCAGGGACGCTGCTGCAGTAATGTAAAGAAGGATTTCAAAAACTTATTGGACCTTCTCATCTCAGAGAAACATCTTAAGGATTTCCTAAGTAATTATATTTTGAGGTAGTTTTGTGCAGTACCTATCATTAGGTGGCCACAGGAGATGGGCAATCATTTGACAACATCATATTCCCCTATTTCTGGATTCTGGTTCCCAAAGTCCTTTGTCCATCAATGGTGGTTGTGCTTTTAACGGTCATGGCAACAAAGTCTTGAATTCCTTCCCTCACCCTCTCCCAGTCTTTCACCTCTCTCTTCCCCTTAAAAACATTCCTTAAAACTTAACTCATGAAGTCATGGAGTAATGCAGCACAGAAACAGAACCTCTGGGGACAAAGATGCCCATCTAAGCTTGTCCCATTTGCCTGCATTTGGCCCATTTCCTTCTAAACCTTTCCTCTCCATATACCTATCCAAATGTCTTTAAAATTTTGTTTACTGCACCCGCCTCAAACACTTCCATACACTCTCCACCCTCTGTGTGCAGAAGTTGCCCCTCAGGTCCCTTTTAAATCTTTCCCCTCTCAACTTAAACCTGTGCCCTCTATTTTTTCATTCCCCCTTCCCCAGGAAGAAGACTGTGCACATTCACCCGATCTATGCCCCTCATGATTTTATACATCTCAAAAAGAACACCCCTCATTCTCCTATGCTCCAAAGAACAAAGTCTAAGCTTGTCCGACCTCTCCCAATAACTCAGCTCCTCGAGTCCTGGCAGCATTCTTGTAAATCTTCCTTGCACTCTTTCCAGCTAATGGCATCTTTCCTGTAACAGGATAACCAAAACAGTACAGAATACTCCAACTGTGGACTTACCTATGTTTTGTATAACTGCAACAAAATGAGCCACCTCCTGTACTCAGTGCCCTGACTGTTGAAGGCCAGGGTGCCAAACACCTTCTCCACCATCCTGTCCACATCTAACACCACTTTCAGGGAACTCTTGAACCAAGCTTCTGGCTGCTTGTCCTAATGTCATCTTCTCTGGCTCAGTGCAAAGATTTCTCCTTGTTACTCTTTGATTTCTCCCTGTCCAGAGCACTTGGATGTTTCAGAGACTCCAAAAAGATGCAAATTTTCAACATTCACCTGAACAAAAAAAGCATAGAAAGCATCCTATCTGGATGCATCAGGGCTTGGTACGGCAACTGCTCTACCCAGGATCACAAGAAACTGCAGAGAGTTGTGGACACAGCCCAGCGTATCACGGAAACCTGCCTCCCCTCCATGGACTCTATCTATACCTCTCACTGCCTTGGTGAAGCAGCCAGCATAATCAAAGACCCCACCCACCTGGGTCATTCTCTCTTCTCCCCTCTCCCATCAGGCAGAAGATACAGGATCCTGAGGGCACATACTGGAAATTGGGGCTAGATAGGAATAGTATTAGTTTAGCTCATGGAGCAGACTTGATGGGCTGAATGGCCTACTTCTGCTCCTTTGTCTTGTGATACCACCAGGCTCAAGGACAGCTTCTATCCCATGGTGATCAGACTATTGAACAGCTGCCTTATACGTTGATGGACTCTTAATCTACCTTGTTGAGACGTTGCACCTTATTGTCTACCTGCAATGCACTTCCTTGTAGCTGTGACACTTAACTCTGTTATTTTTTTTACCTGTACTACCTCAATGCACTCTGTACTAACTCAATGTATCTGCACTGTGTAATGAATTGACCTGTATGAACGGTATGCAAGACAAGTTTTTCACTGTACCTTGGTAAATGTGACAATAATAAACCAATACCAATACCTAACAAGCAATCCAGGCCTGCACTTAAGATTCATTTGAAGGTCAGTGTGTCAGCGTGAAGCACTGACTCAGTACTCTCACCTGAGAACTTGTACTTGGACACAAGAGTATACCACTGGACGACTGTGTCAGTTCAGGTATAAAACTAAACCCATCCAGAACCCAACCCAACTGCACTTGGTCTAAGCTCAAGGACTCAATTTTCTTCACACCCAAGCACTCTTTTCCTCGTGAGCCAACTCTAATGAAGCTGAAAGCAACTTTGGGAGACATTTGCAGTGAGAAAAGCGGAAAAGATTTGCTAAGATGTATTAATCATTTACTTACAGTACAGATCAGGCTCAGTGTGACTTCTCCACAACCCCAAATCCAAATTTTTGCTACTGAAGATTCACCTGACGTGCAGCCCAGCCCTATCAGACCCAGTTCAGGCTGTGCTGCGCAAGCTTATTACGTGATCAGAAAATTGTGCATAACGCACACATAAATTTTTGCTTTGGGTTCCCAGAAGTCAAAAGTTTTCTGGACAATGCATGAAGTTATGAGACTGCAAATTTTGTGTTTTAAAACTCTTCAACCCATGTAGCGGTTAGCGTAACGCTTTACAGCGCCAGCGACCCATGTTCAATTCCGGCTGCTGTCTGTAAGGAGTTTGTACGTTCTCCCCGTGTCTGCGTGGGTTTCCTCCGGGTGCTCCAGTTTCCTCCCACATTCCAAAGACGTACGGGTTAGGAAGTTGTGGGCATGCTATGTTGGCGCCGGAAGTGTGGCGACACTTGCGGGCTGCCCCCAGAACACTCTACGCAAAAAAAGGATGTATTTCACTGTGTGTTTCGATGTACATGTGACTAATAAAGATATCTTATCTTATCTTATTACATGTAACAGACCTGCATAAGAACCCCACCAGTTGAGAATGGTGAACTGGTCTGAGCAGTTCATAGAGTCATAGAGCAATACAACACGGATACAGACCCTTCGGCCCAATGAGTCCATGCCGACCACAGTACCCACCCAGCTAGTCCCAATTTCCTGCATTTGGCCCACATCCCCCAGGCCCCGCCCCTCCATGTACCTATCCAAGTGCTTCTTAAATGACACTGTTGTACCTGCCTCACCCACTTCCTCTGGCAGCTCGTTCCACATACTCACCACCCTCTGCGTGAAAAAGTTGCCCCTCAGGTCCCTTTTAAATCTTTCCCCTCTCGCCCTAAATCTACGCCCCCTAGTTTTGGACTCCCCTACCCTGGGGAAAAGATGTTACCGTCCACCTTATCTATGCCTCTCATAATTTTAAACACTTCTATAAGGTTGCCCCTCATTCTCAGTAAATTTTAAAATATTTTAGTATTAAATTGTTGTATCTGTCACATTCTTATCCACGAGACACTGTCCTCAATTATATACAGAACCTTCCTGTGACATACCAGTGAATATTACAAGACCAAAACTTAGCAACAATATAATAACCTTTTCATCTGATTTTGTTTTAGTGTATATGAATGCGTCACCAATACAACTTTACAGCAATTGCTATGGGATGGTGAACTTTCTCAAGGAATAAAAAGTAAACAGTCTTGTCTTGTTAACACAATTGAAAAATAAATAGCTCACTGGCAAAGTAATTTTGCAAATTTTCACACATCTATTTATAATGACCTTCTGTATGCTGTTGGTTTCCTCAACAACCAAAATAGCAGCATTCACAATCTCTTTGCTCCCTGATGGCTCAGTTTAGCCTGAGGCACAGTTTTATATTTATACAGTCAATCGTAAATCATTTCCCACAATCTCAAAGCAAATTTATATGCTAATTTTGTCTATTATAGATTACTACAAAATACAAAGTGTTCAGCAAAAATTAAAACAGAAAATGCTGGAAACACTCAGCAGATCAAGCAGTGTCTGTGGAAAGAGAAGCAGAATTAATGTTTCAGGTCCAGGTTCTGATGAAGGATCATCAACGAGGAACATTAACTCTGTTTCTCTTTCTACGTATGCTTCCAGCATTTTCCAGTTTTATTTCAGATTTCCATTTTATTTTCAAATACCCCTAATAATCTGCACAATCCTCCAGCACAGAAAATCAGAGATTCACCACCCTCTGAGCAGATGATTCTATGAAACTCTGTTTTAAATATTGCCTACTAATCTTGTAACCATGTCTCCTCGTTCAAGCATCCCCCACTAGTGGAAACATCTCAGCAACTACTCTGTTATGCCCACTTCAGATTCTATGTGTTTCAGTGAGATCATTCTTCTAAACTCTAAAGAATATGGACCTAATTCCTTCATCTGCTTGAAAGAGGTCAACCCTTTCCCTCAGAAATCAGCTCAGTGAATCTCTTATGGACTGCCTCCAACGCCAGTATTTTCTTTGTTATATAATATGACCAATACTATGCACAGCTCTCCAGGAGTGGCCTCACCAGTATCCTATCCAATTGTAACAATACTTGAGTTTCTAAACTCCAACCATCTTGCAATAAAGTCCATTCATCCATTTCTCTTCCTAACCATGCACCGAACAAGCCTGCCAACATTTTTGAGATTCATGAACACCAGGAATCCTCTGTACAAAGCTTATCAACAATCTTTCTCTCTTTCTCCATTTCGGTACAGTCTTGTCTTTACATTTCTCTCACCAAAGTGCATGACCTTCCACTTTCCCAAAAGAAACTTCATTTGTCACGTTTTGTCCGTGCACTCAACCTCATTCTATCTGTAGTAGAGTCCAAATATCCTCATTGCAACTTGCCCTTTTTTCCATTATGCTCTCGATTGAAGCCAACCTTGGCCACAATGCCATATCTACCACATTTCTTTCACCTTGTTCTTCTGCCTAATGAATAGACCAAGTACGGATTTGCTTTTTTTTGGAAGGAGTTTCTCTGCTGAAAAGACCGTGCCAGCCAATGAGCTGAAGCTAAGCAGGGCAGACAGCTGGGTTGATGCAGAGTCAATTGTAGAGCAAAGCGAATTTACTCAGAAAATAGCCTGTTTAAAAAGTGAAGGGAACAGAACCACAGCAACCTCTCTAAATAGAAACAGGGTAGTATTGCCAGAAAAATGCAGTGATAGGAGATTTGTTGCACCCAAATTATACACATTAAACCAACTTCAGTCACCAGATTTGATTTACAGTGAATTACCCACTCATCTTCAGTGTGTCTGGGAATACCACTGCCACCACACGCAGCCTCTGTTGATTTATTCTACTCTTACCATCATCTCTTTTGGCTTGGACCCAATTCCCCTTCGTTATTTAATCATTTCTCTCAACACCTCATCATGGGCCCTTTTGCTCTTTTCCTACAACCCTTGTCCCTGGCCGTGTATCAGCTTAAAAGCCGTTCATCTGACAAGAGACAAAATAACAAAGACATGCTTTTAAATGATGGCTTTCCTAACCTCAGGACATCACAAAGCACATGACAACAATGAAATAATGTAGGAAATGTCTTACATTTCAGGTGAAAGATTACTGCCCTGAAACATTAGTTCTGTTTCCCTCTGCTACAAATGCTGATTCATGACATAACATTACATGTACGTAAAATAATCAGAAATAGACAAAGGGTACACCACCTTCAGCCCACTGGTTCACAAACATGTGAATCATCCAAATGGGTCCCCTTCACCCCCTTCTTGAACTCGCTCAGCAGATCCTTCTCTCCCACACAGTTATGCATCTTCTTCATGAGAAACAGAAGCAGAAGGCGGCCAATAAGCCCTCATGTCTGCACCTCCATTCAGTAAGATCATGGTTAACCTCACAGCTCAGCACCACTTTCTGCATTAACTCAATATTCTCAAATTTTGATGTAGTAAGGGAATTGATCAAACGTTCTTGAATATACTGAGCCTCCACAGCCCTCTTGGGTAATGCATTAGGAGTTTGAGGAGATTCACCAAAGACTCCTACAAATTTCTATAGACGTACAGTGACATATCAAATCTCCTCAAACTGACTGCATTCTGACTGGTTGCATCACCGCCTGGTATGGAGGCTCCAATACACAGGATCACAAGAGGATTGTAGACTCAGCCAGCTCCATCACGGGCACAACCCTCCCCGCCATCGAGGACATCTTCAAGAGGCGGTGCCTCAAGAAGGCAGCATCCATCACTGAGAACTCTCACCATCCGGGACATGCCCTCTTCTCGTTACTACCATCGGGGAGGAGGTACAGGAGCCTGAAGACCCACACTCAACGATTCAGGAACAGCTTCTTCCCCTCCGCCATCAGATTTATGAACGGTCCATGAACACATGAACACAAACTTGTTATCACTTTTTTTTGCACTATTTATTTATTTTGTAATTTATAGTAACTTTATGTCTTTGCACTGTACCGCTGCCACAAATAAAACAAATTTCACTTCATATAAGACAGTGATACTAAACCTGATTCTTCTGATTCCAAAGACTCACTAGCCTGTGAATGATAACTCCTTATGTTGAGACTGCACCCCTGGTTCTAGACACTGAAGTCAGGAAAAAAAAATCAATTCCACATCAACCCTGTCAAGAATTTTGAACATTTCAATTAGATCATGTCTCATTCTTGCTTCATCTCTCGTCATGTGACAAGCCACCATCACAGGAATCAGCAATGTGAACCTTCGCTGTACTCCCTCTATGCTTTGGTAGGGAAACCAGGCCTGTACACCTTGCTGCAGATGTGGTCTCACTGATGTCCTCTATAGTTGGAGCAGGAACCTCTACCCTTGTACACAAAGCTTCCTGCAACGAAAGCCAATTTACCATTTGCCTTGAAAATAAAAAAAGCAGATGCTGGAAATCTGGTAAAATAAACAGAAAGGGCTGGAAACACTCATTATGTCAAGCAGCAACACAGAGTTAATGTTTTGCATGCTTGCCTGCATTGGTAGGGGTGTCCAGTATAAGAGTAATGAAGTCAGGCTTCAGCTGCGTAAAACTTTATTCAGACCGCACTTGGAGTATTGTGTGCAGTTCTGGTTGCCCCGTTATAGGAAGGGTGTGGAGACTGCGGAGAGGGTGCAGGTGAGGTTCACCAGGATGCTGCCTGGATTAGAGGGTATGAGCTGTAAGGAAAGGTTGGACAAACTTGGGTTGTTCTCTTGAGAATGTTGTAGGCTGAGAGGAGACTTGATAGAGGTTTTTAAAATTATGAGAGGCGTAGATAGGATAGACAGTCAGAATCCGTTCCCCAGGGTAGAAATGTCAAACACCAGAGGATGTGCTTTTAAGGTTAGAGGGGGGAAGTTTAAAGGCGACATGAGGGGCAAATTTTTTTATGCAGAGAGCGGTAGGTGCCGGGAATGGGTTACCAGGGGTAGCAGTGGAAGCAGGCAGTTTGGTGGGGTTTAAGGGACTTTTAGATAAACTCATGAATATGAAGGGAACGGAGGGATGTGGATGATACACAGGAGGAGGACATTTAGTATAAATCGACATCAAGATCAACACAACATCGTGGGCTGAGTGGCCTGTCCAGTGCTGTCCTTTTCTATGTTTCAGTTCTGAGTTGCTCCCCAATTCTCTGTTGGATTTTTCTGGACCCAGAACATGCTGGGAAATGCCAGCAGCAAAACCATGGATGTCCCAAACCCGCTGCCTGCTTTTCCTCAGCGATTTCCCCACTGCACTCTGACACTTGGTAGATCATGAAGTTGCTGAAATTCCCCAGCAGTAAAGTTGGGGAATCTGCCACTGAGCCCATGAAAAGTTGGACCAGGCACAGGAACCATGGCTGTTCCTTTCAACGAACAAGATGGTCATGAGAGGAGGGGTGAATTTCGCTAATTACATTTTGCCTAACGTATAGTTTACCTGTGCTTGTAATTCTGTTAAGTGTTTTAAACTTTTCATAATGTATTTTAAATTTTAAAATATATTTAATTGCTTGATAGGTTTTTAATAGCTTTAAATTTTACTGACCATCAGAGCTATGGCCTAGCCAGCTGCCGTGGACTTGTTCAGACTCATGGGCAGACCGTGTTCAGTCCCTATCTCTCCACACCTGATGGCAGTACCTTGTACAAGACTGTACCACCTTACGGGCCATGGCATTAAGGATGAGGAAGCTGCTGAGCAGCAAGTTAACTTTTCTGGATCAATCAAGTGTGCACTTCGGTAAATTTTGACCCACTGTGATTATCTTATAGTTATGGTCCCCAAATTTGGTCTCACTTACATTTAAAACTCTCACAGAATCTTAAAAACTATCACTGCCAGACTGCCTTCTCATTTCTGGAGCAAAGAGCCCCAGCTCTTATCAACCTTTTCTACTGGTTATAACCTTCCGATTTTGGGTCATCCTCTACGAAGCTGTTAGAGACCACATCAGCCAAGTGCCCTCCTGTTATACTGACCATTCTATGATCCACACCAATTGAATCCCTGTGTGATTTATTGGTTGGGCCTGTCTGCCCTTGATGTTGTAGGTTCTGGACTTGGGAGGAAAAGCTCACAAGTGTCAACAGTAGCACAGCATGCACTCCTGCTTCCAACAGGAGAGAAGTGAAAGCATTCAATGATTTCATACTTTTTTTCTTGGGGTGGAGGGGGCAGGGAGCTTCCAAAAGTTTAACGACTGCAATTTCTTTTTTTTGTTTAATCATTCTAATGATAGTTTTACAGATCTGAGGATAGTAGACAGTGGTCACTTCTGACATATTTATATACAGTACATGTGCAAACATTTTCAATTTATGTATAACAAAAAGCTTGGAAGTGAGGAGAATCGTAATAACTGCAAGAATACCCGGATACGCCAGCCGCACAGACAAACAAGCTGCAGATGAAACTCAGCGCGGAGAGGTCTGACAACATCCTCTTTGTCAGACAGAGTTAGCAACTGTACAGACTAAATGGCAGAATTCTGAAAGATGTGCAGAAATGGAGGGACTGGTATCCGTATGCAGAAATTCTTGAGAGTGCAAGGGTACATTAATAGAGTGGCTTTGTAAAGTGTGAAAGAGTGGGAACAACCTAATTCAAACATAAAAGATCCTGAGAGGTACTCATAGGGTGGATGTGCAGAGGATGTTTCCTCATGACAGAATCAAGGACTGGGAGCCGTTGTTTAAAAACAAGGGATTACCCATTTCAGGCAGAAGGGAGGGAGGTATTTTACCCTCACATGTTTTTGGAACCATGCTTCAACAGGGAAGAAAGGTCTTGATATTTTTATGGCAGAGGCATATGGATTGTTAATGAGCAAGGTGCTGAAAGGTTACTGCAAGTGGACAGTGATGTGAACTCGGGGTTGGAATCAGACAGCCATGGTCTTATTAAATGAGGGTACAGGCTGGAGGAGGCTTTTATCTGCTCCTAATTTATAGGTTTGTGTGTTCACATATTCCTGGTATTCTTAAATAGAGTACAAAAGGCGAGAGGTTATATTTAACCTCTCCAAAAGCCTCAGGTACTGCATGTAATTCTAACTGTCACATTTCAGGAGAGATGTGAAACTCTTAGAGAAGGTGCATAAACTATTTACTAAAACAGTTCCGGTTTGAAGGATTTTAGCTGCAAGGTTACACTGGGGCCATTCTTGCAAAATATGAAGTTGAGGAGATGTGACTGAGGTGGAAATGATCATGAGTGACTTAGATAGAATGAATAGAGGGGAAATATCCCCTTTTAAGTTTTTAAGATCTTCTTTTAAGATTTAAAATTTGGGGCAAAAAATATAAAAGGAGGTTACAGGTAAGAATTTTTTTTATTAATAGTAGTTAGCAACGAGAATTCACTTCTTACATTGATGATGGAAACAGAATCTGTGCCTTCAGAAGTGGAACTGACAGAATTGCTCTATTAGGAGCGGGGATAGACTCAGTGGGCTGAATAGCCTCCTTCTGTGCTAATAACAATGCTATAATTCTATGCAGACATCCCTAGCAAGGTCCATCCCAAGCTGCCCTCATTGAACATTGTGGTGAAGGTAATTTGCAATGCCACTGAATATGGAGTTCCCACATTTAGATTCAGCAATGGTGAGATAATGATAATTAAGGCACTGAAGACTCAGGAATGGGCAGGGCTCACTCATCACGTTTTTGTTGGCCAGTTTTGAATGATTGGACCTAAAACAGGAATGAGAACCTTGATATTTCAAGGCACTCAATGTCACATTCAGGAGGATGTTTCTGGAAGTTCCAACTACATTTCCAGGGCAGTTTTGACAGTGCAAAAACCATACAAAAACATGGACTCATGAAAATTAATCTTTCTGCTCACAAAACAGGGGAAACAAGGTCGAATTTCTCAACTGGGATGGTTGCCAACTCATCCTGTATATGACATTCTTTTTATTCTGGTAAAATACATAGGAAAATATAAAAACTCATTGAGGAAATGCTTACTTCAGCTTCTGTCATTCGGAGAGTAGTGCTAAATAGATTGGGCTTCTTGTTCATTAAGTTATGTACCAGGCAATCATACCTTCCTGTTACATTTTCATGCAATGAGTCATCTTTCTAACTGTGACTCAATGAACATAACCATACCAATGGAACATTTGTAATGAGCAAGTTGCTCATTTCATACTAACTGATAATCATAGCTGATCTACTGTGATTGCAACTGTGATATTTGGGGGATGCCAATGCAGTGGCTATTAAAGAAACGATAAGAAAGCACTATCACAACACTTCTATATCGCAAATATATAGTTCAAAGGGCCATATTTCACACATCAATATCCAAGAACCACCGAAGTAAAGTTTGGTGCACATATCTTCATTTGCTGCTTTTTGGAGTTTAGTTTCTCCAAGGACACTGGGGCCAAAGAAGGCCTGCCTAAAATATTTTGTTGATATGGAGCAAGACAGCTGCACTGCAGGGTTACAGAATAACACAGAAGTTTGAAAACTGAGCAAATGGAATGTAATATGCATTGTCCTTGATGAGTTCTGGGAGGCCCCTCGTAAATTGTGATTGGTATTAAGTGTTGGATGGAGAAGAACCTGTTTTGTAGTTCTGCAATAAACCACCCAAACTGTTGAGTTCTTTTCTAGTCCACCATTACTTGGTTTATGTCTAAACTATGGGTGCTTTAGAGGAATACATCAGTACTAGTTAAAGTTGGTAGCTAAAACATCAAATAAAAGCCTTCTGGGCTTCAAAGTAAACCCTTTGATTATAATCTTATTAAATAAACATCACCAGTGTAACTTCTCAAAATAAACCCATTAGCAACATAACAAGATAAGGTACCTTTATTAGTCACATGTACATTGAAACACACAGTGAAATGCATCTTTTGCATAGAGTGTTCTGGGGGCAGCCCACAAGTGTCGCCACACATCCGGTGCCAACATAGCGTGCCCACAACTTCCTAACCTGTACGTCTTTGGAATGAGGGAGGAAACCAGAGCACCCGGAGGAAACCTATACAGACACAGGGAGAACGTACAAACTCCTTACAGACAGTGGCCGGAATTGAACCCGGGTCGCTGGCGCTGTAATAGTGTTACGCTAACTGCTACACTACTTACTTGTGGAAGTCACTGATCATTTAAGTTAAAAGCTCCATATTAAGCTATGGAAATTAATGCTAAGAAATGCAATACAACTCCAATCTGATTTACAGGTTTTATTACATATGTCAGTTTACTACTTAAATATTTACAATGGATCAAAGTCAAGCGATTCAGACTGCACTGCCATGCAACCAAAGATTGGCTGAGGTTATAAATATATAATGTGGTCATTAGACCTAGTTTCTTAAACATTTTAATGGCTTTAACCTTATCTGTTTCCTCGAACAGCACGAGGGGTTAAAATCAAAATTCAACCTTTCAACTCCAGCCCACTCCATTCCTTCACCAGGAAGATTTTATCCTTATTCACTTTCAACATGACCTTACGATCTAAGATGGCCTCAACACTGTTTCACCAATGAAGAAAAAGAACCCTGCTTTTTGGCAGGCAGCTATCACAAACCTCAAAAGGACCAATTTATCAGTTTTCAGATTGTATTTGGCCAAACTATGAATCATGCAACACTGCAACACATTTTGGACAGGGGTGTGGTCATAAGTATGGTGATGGTTGGAGTGAACTGTTACAGACTGGGAAGCAAGATGGTTCACCGAAATTTCTAGTGAAGTCCCTGAATCCCCTGCAGTACAGTATCTCAACTCTCTCAGTGTCACTGCTACTCACAGGCACTCCTGGTCATACTATTTGGCTTTCCCTTGCACACTTTGCGGGAACATTGTCTTCATCCAGACCTTCATGGCTACAAGCTGCACCTCCAACAGCAAGCCAGAAAACTTGGGGCAAGAGTCTACAATGCACTGAAACGAGAAGCCAAACATTGCAAAACTGCAGAAGGCAAAAACAGGGATCAGTTTAGCAGATTACCACCTTACTTTTATAAAAAGGTTCATTCCCTCTCCAAGCACTTGGGATTTCTATTGAACAAGGGTAGGTGGGCTGCATGTCACACCACTATGTTGATCATTCAGTCTGTCCACCAATAGTAAATGAGAGAGAACTGATAGTGCACTGTCAGACTCACAGTTACACAGCCCATTTTGACTCACTCCAAGCCATGGACTTGCTCCTTCAGATATTAAAAGCAGAAGAGGTGACATGAAAGATCAATAGGTTGCAATTCAACGGGAGTGTGTCAGAGTTCAGCAGAGTGAGAGGAGAACGATTCTGAGAGCCCTTGACAGACCAGATTTAAGGAAGAGTTCTGCAGAAGGGTCTTTGACCTGAAACGTGAGCCCTGTTTCTCATCCCACAGATGTGGCCTGACCTGCTGAGCATGTCCACACGAATTTTAGATGTAAGGAGGATGTTTCCCCGACTGGGTGACTAAAACCACGAGACACAGTCTCGGGATACCAGGACAGTCAATGATTCGGGTCGAGATCCAGTGCAGATGAAGGTTAAACTGGTTAAACTGGAAAGAGTGCAGAACTGATTTATGAGGATGTTGCCAGGACTCGAGGCCCTGAATTATAGGGAGAGGTTGGCCAGGCTCAGTCTTTATTCCTTGGAACATAGGAGAATGAGGGGCGACCTTATAGAAGTGATTTAAAATTATGAGAGGCTTCAATAAGGTGGATGGTAACAGTCTTTTCCCCAGGGTGGGGGAGTCCAAAACTAGGGGGCATAGGTTTAGGGTGAGAGGGGAAAGACTTAAAAGGGACCTGAGGGGCAGCTTTTTCACGCAGAGGATGGTGAGTGTATGGAACGAGCTGCCAGAGGAAGTGGGTGAGGCAGGTACAATAACATCACTTAAGAAGCATGGAGGGGCGGATCCTGGAGGATATGGGCCGAACGCAGGAAATTGGGACTAGCTGGGTGGGCACCGTGGTCAGCATGGACTGGTTGGGCCGAAGGGCCTGTATTGCGCTGTATTGCTCTATGACTATAACAGTTAACAAAAAAATCATAATGCTCAAAGATTATACATTCCCTTAGGGGATGAAAAAAATTCCAGTGGAAAATCATGACTATTTAGCAAAAAATACTATTATATTTAAAGCAGCCCAGTTCTGAGTTGTATAAATATGACTTGTTGCTGTAACAGCAAAAATTGAGAAGCTTCTGCTGAGTGTGAGGAACTTAATGTGGTTAATACTAATAAAGAAAAGATACTAATTAAATGAACAATATTCAACAGGGAAAGGGGCTGGCCATCAAGAACTGAGGTGAGGAGAAACTTTTCTCTACCCCAGAGAACCCTGGATATTCAGTCATTTCGTATTCTTAGGTTGGGACTGATAAGATTTTGGCCCAAAAGGAATGAGGGAATAAAGGAGAGTGGGTATAGAAGTTCATTCATTTTCTGATTGGAAGGAAAAGTAGACTTAATGAACTGTAGAGCCTGGTCTTGTTCTTATTCTACATAGACTGTGATATAGAGCGCTAAGATTATGAAATGATTCATTGGGGTAGACTTGTGGGAGAATACAGAACACTGTTAATTGAAAATGGTCACCAGTAAGTTCAATAGAGAACAGTGTGTTCAAAGTTCTAAACAATGATAAGATTTCTTTATTAGTCACATGTACATCAAAACACACAGTGAAATGCATCTTTTGTGTAGAGTGTTCTGGGGGCAGCCCACAAGTGCCACCACGCTTCCGATGTCAACAGAGCATGCCCAGAATTCCCTAACCCGTACGTCTTTGGAATGTGAGAGGAAACTGGAGCACCCGGAGGAAACCCACGCAGACACGGGGAGAACGTACAAACTCCTTACAGACAGCGGCTGGAATTGAACCTGGGTCACTGGTGCTGTAATAGCGTTACGCTAACCGCTACACTACCGTGCCTGATTGAGGGAAGTGGGATATAAACAGGAGAAAGACAAAAATGAAGATATGTAGATGGGGTTAGATGGTTGGATGAAAAAAGTTGAAAGATTTCATAAACTGCGTCATGGGCTTGACTTCTATGGCTAGGTTTTGTTCCATAAATCAGAATCAGGTTTATTATCACTAACTCATGTTTTGCAGCAGCAGTACAGTGCAAAAATATTAAAATCACTAATAAATTTCAATAAATAGTGCAAAAAATCAGAATAACAAGGTGGTGTTCATGGGTTCACGGACCATTCAAAAATCTGATGGCGGAGGGGAAGAAGCTGTTCCTGAACCGTTGAATGTGGGTCTTCAGGCTCCTGTACCTCCTCCCCAATGGTAGTTATGAGAAGAGGACATGTCATGGATGGTGAGTGTCCTCAGTGATGGATGCCGCCTTCTTGAGGCACTACAATGCATTCTGATTCTTGTAACTCACATTTACTTTGGGACATTTAACAAAGTGACTGGAAAGCAAATGTTTCTTCTGCCATGTCTATACATTCAGGGTTAAGCTTTGTAAGTGCCAATGACTGACAGGCTGGCCATTTCATCAACGTCTATTATAAAGAAGACCAGTTAGTTATGCTAACTGTCTTATATTCAACAGTCAACCAAAAATAATGTATCTCTAAGTTGAAATCTGTTGCTGTATTAAGAAGCACCTATTAGATGAGCAACATTGTCTTGTACCTCCCTCTGCAACTGGATCCTCAAGTTCTTTATCGGGAAACCACAATCACTGCAGATCAGTAATAACATCTCATCCTCACTGACAGGATGCATGCGTAGCTCACTGCCCACAGCTCAAACGCCAACTAGAAATTTGCAGATGACACCACTGTTGTTGGTAAAATCTCAGATGGCAACGAGGAGGTGTACAGGAGTGAGATAGATTGGCTGGTTGAGTGGTGTCGCAACAACAACCTCGCACTCAACGTCAGCAAGACCAAGGAACTGACCGAGGACTTCAGGAAGGGGAAGTCGGGAGAACACACACCAGTCCTCATTGAGGGGTCAGCGGTGGAAAGGGTGAGCAGCTTCAAGTTCCTGGGCGTCAACATCTCAAAGGATCTATCCTGGGCCCAACACACTGATGCAATCACGAAGAAGGCACTCCAGTGTCTCCACTTCGTTAGGAGTTTGAGGAGATTCGGTACGTCACCAAAGACTCTTGCAAGTTTCTATAGATGTATGGTGGAGAGCATTCTGACTGGTTGCATCACCGCCTGGTATGGAGGCTCCAGTGCGCAGGATCGCAAGAGGCTGCAGAGGGTTGTAGACTCAGCCAGCTCCATCACGGGCACAACCCTCCCCACCATCGAGGACATCTTCAAGAGGTGATGCCTCAAAAACACGGCATCCATCACTGAGGACCCTCACCACCCGGGACATGCCCTCTCCTCATTACTACCATCGGGGAGGAGGTACAGGAGCCTGAAGACCCACACTCAATGATTCAGGAACAGCTTCTTCCCCTCCACCATCAGATTTCTGAACGGTCCATGAACCCTACCTCGTTATTCCTTTTCATTGCATTATTTATTTATTTTGTAATTTGTAGTAATTTTAATGTCTTTGCACTGTACTGCTGCTGCAAAACAACTAATTTCACGTCATATAAGCCAGTGATAATAAACCTGATCCTGAGTCTTGTTCTGCAGCTTGACAAAAGATAGTAAAGGACACAAGTCACAGGAGAGAAGCTGAAGTACTGAACCTGAGCCTTTTATATATTCCAGGATTCATCAGGGGAAAAGAAGCAAAGGAAAACGAGACAGACAGATTTAGCAATTTAAGCAATATTGAATTATGGAAATGTATAGCACTAATGCAGGCGTTTGGACCAATGCCAGCCGAAGAGCTGCCTCCAAGATCAAAGGAAGCAGGTCCAAGGATCTTCATAGTTGAAAAAGATAGGAGGCAGTAATTTAATGTTGAAATTGTAAGAGACACGAGAGAACTTTGAGGCTGAAAACATTTAAAGAATTAAGATCTTCATTGATCTTTGAAACTTTGTACGCTATTAGGTCAAGAACCCATCTGTCTATTCAAGTGGATCCATAGCACTTTTTCAAAAAGAGCAAGCAATACCCTCCAGAATCCTGGCATCATTGAAATCCTTCAATACTACCAAAGACAGATTAGTTAGTCTTCTAATTGCTGTGCAGAAACTGGATTTCCATCTCTCTCATTGAAAAGAGTGTTATTCAGCATGAAAATGCAGACTTGGGAATGCATGGTGTTATAAAGCACTGCATAATGACAAGTTATTTCTGTGTGTTTCCTTTTATACCTTTCTTTCCACAGTTGAACCAAATGAGGATTGAAGCTTATGTGCTTTAAGTCATGCAGTTAAAAGGCAGAGTGGAACTGATGGCAAAATATTGGATTGAATGAATGACAAATCATTTATCTGACAACAGAACAAAGCAGGCAATAGAACAGTTGTGAGGAACCAGCAGGTTAACAAAGGTCTGAGGCCAAACATTACCTACAGCATAAATCTGAGAAAAAATGTGATAGCAATGAATACAATTTTGATGGAACACCTTGTGTTTCAGAACCAAGTGTTTCAGAAGCCAAGGTGAGGAAAGGCTTTCAATTCAGATCATAATTTAACTCCTCTTGGAACACTCCAGCAATACTCACAACTCAAGCCATGTTAAGAATATCTGCTTACGCAAGGCCTTAGGGGGCTGCTACCGTGTAAGGAACTAAATTCCAGTCTACTCAAAGTCAAAGTCAAGTTTATTGTCAGATGCACAAGTCCAGGTGTGCACAGGTGCAATGAAAAACTTACTTGCGGCAGCATCACAGGCACACAGCATCAGATAAGCAGCATTCACAAGAAAAACATAAATTAAACATAAATTATGCACAAATTTTACTAGAAAAAAAACACAATTAGGACAAGATAAAACAAAGTCGATTTTAGTGCAAAGTGATCAGAGTGGTTACAGTGTTGCTAAACTGTAGTGGTGATTAGTGTTTTGCCGGTTGGTTCAAGAACCGAATGGTTGAAGGGAAGTAGCTGTTCCTGAACCTGGTGGTGTGGAACTTCAGGATTCTGTACCTCCTGCCCGATGGGAGCTGTGAGAAGATGGCACGGCCCGGATGGTGGGGATCTTTGATGATGGATGTTGCCTTCTTGAGGCAGCACCTCTTGTAGATACTACCAATGGTGGGGAGAGACGTGCCCGTGATGTATTGGGCAGAGTCCACTACTCTCTGCAGCTTCTTATGTCATTCTCCTAGGTGACGGTTTCCCGAACACCTGCGCTCCATCCATAACCGCGACCTGCATCTCCCCATTGCCGGTCACTTCAACTCCCCCTCCCTCACTATCACTGATATGTCAGTCCTCGGCCTCCTCCACTGCCAGGAGAATTCCAAGCGCAAACTGGAGGAACAGCACCTCATTTTCCATCTTGGAACCTTGCAACCTAACGGCATGAACATTGAATTCTCTCACTTTAAGTAATCCCCACCCCCTTCCCCACACACACACCCCCCACCATGCTTCTTTTCTTCTTCCCTTTCCTAACCTCTCTCTCTTTTTCCCCCCTGACCCCTTTTTCTCCCTGTATCTTTGACCCATCCCCCAGTGGATCTGCTCTCCCCTCCTCCCTCACACCTGCCTATCACTATCTCTTACCTGCATCTACCTATCACCACCCTGTGCCCACCCCGCCTCCCCTCTTTTGGCCACCTATCACAGCTCTGCTTTTCCCTCCTATATATTGGGCTTCCCCTTTTCCTATCTTCAGTCCTGAAGAAGGGTCCTGACCCCAAACGTTGACCGCCTGCTTTTCTCCACGGATGCTGCCTGGCCTGCTGAGTTCCTCCAGTATCATCGTGTTTTTCAATTAGCCAGAATATTAAGTGACAAAATAAACCTGTTGTGAACTGTGCATTAAGTGGCAGGGACGTGCCTTTAACAATGTGGTAATACAAGGATGGCCACTTAACACCTTCCCTGATCTCATCCTGAAGTTTTCAATAAGGACCAATTAACATGAACATTCATCTATTGTCTTCCCCTGCAGAGTTTCAATGGAACACAATCAAAATGTCTCACACCCAATGATTAGTTTCAATAGCCATAAGGTATCAGTTGAAGTTAAATTGTGAACAAGTTTCATTTCCTGAATACATCCTGAATACTGATTCTCATTTTAAATATTATTGCTGTACATAATTTCATAAATCCAGAACAATCCCCAACAATGCCAAGGACGACATCTACCAAACTGGGGGGAATTGTCAGAATGGAAGGTTATGTCATCAGAACTGAGGTCTCTATAAGCAAAACTGCTCCATCTCTGACCATTTTCCAGTTTTGATGAACGGTCATCAGCTGAAACGTTAACTCAGTTTCTCCCTCCACAGCTGCTACCTGACCCACTGAGTTTTTCCAGCAGATTAAATTGTACTGAACCACCAGCACGGTTTATTTGTAGATTGAGGCTCAAAGTTAAAGGCTAAAGTTCCCTTTCGTAACTTCAGCAATTGCCAATTAGTACTGACCTAATCAATTAATGCATAATTGGAGCCAATGTTTTAACATGTGTTGAAGGGACTCCAACTCCATAACTTTGATTTCTGAGAAACAAGACGATTAGGCCATGGAAAATCAGTGATGGAAGAAACCTATTTGTCCAGATGGAGGATCTAAATGTGATTAGATAATTAAAGTGTCTGTCAAATATCCATTCTGGAAGCTGAGGACATAAATTCTTCCAAAAGATTTGGTGGCTTGATAAAGGACAAATATTAGTAGGTGCTGGAAATTAGCCAAAGGAGAATTAGAAAAGACTTTATGGCTAATATGCAAAGAGGGATAAGATGCTACATTTCTGCTTTTAGTATCCTACAATTCACTTAAGATGGACCCTTTACTCAAGCAATTACCCAGCACTTGCTCCCTGGATTCATAGACAAGGAATTGGAACAAGACCACCACCGAGTTCTTTCCAATTTCACATGAAAATTCATAATCAACATTATAAAATAACAATTCAAAAGCATGCATGTTTTGGATGTTTTAGCTTAGGGACTGGAAGCAGTTTTGACTGGAGAAATTTTCTGAAATGGTTAGTTCACTGTTGTTACTATGCTGTTAAGCCACAAAACTGATGTGTGTGGCAGTTTTATTTTAGGAATAGCTGTATCACAAATTTAAGGTTCCTGGAAAGCACTTGTATCCAAGAGAAACATCTATTGCCAACATTAGTGCTGTGTCACAAACCAGCAACAAAAGAAACACACTGAGCATGATTCAGTGTTAAAAACTATTTTATTAATCACTACTTATGATAATACGTAAAATAAAAGTAAAAATGTTAGTATGTTAGAATTCAAAAATGTTAAACCTCGAACGTTAACCCCAAAACTAAACTCTTCGTCCAAACTCCCAGTTCCTGAATGGTTCTTAAAGTTCAGTTCCGCAAGCCATAAGGTGAAACATGAGCAAGGGCTTCTTCAACAACCACCGTTGTCTGAAGATAAGATGTAGATGTAGAAAAACATAGAGAGAGTACATACGAAATCCAAATGTTCCACGATGGAACCCAAACGACACTTCAGTGTTTACTCGGTAGTGACTTCCTCACCCCGAAAAGCATCCGAACCGTGGTCGTCCACACACAAATACCTGTTTCCTTCTACAGGTCAGCAACAAAGTGAACTCCACCGGATTACTTCCAACTTCCATACATGGATTTCAGTGGCAAACACAGTTATTGTTTCTCATCCATCGATAGAGAAAACAAGCAGGCTGGTGTCTCTCTCCCTTCTCTCTCTCTCTCCTTCTTCTTCTAACCTCTTCAACAACATCATTACGTCCTTTATCTTCTATTGACGTAAGCACGCCCCACACACACATACACACACACCCTCTATCTTAAAGGGACTTTCACTGAGTCCGTAACACCTCCCACCTAAAAAAAATTTTTCCCAAGAAAAATTTAACCGCGCATACAGTTAGTAATGTTAATAATTATCATGCTACACAACTACAGACTATCAGATTAGTACAGATACATGTTTCCCATTTAACATCGGGAAAGACAATCAGCAATCACATTATCTTTGCCTTTAATGTGAGTTATCATGAGATCAAACTCTTGCAAAATTAAACTCCAGTTTAACAGCCTTCTGTTTTTGTTTTTGACTCGGCTCAGAAACACCAATGGGTTATGATCTGTATATACAGTCAATGGTTTCTGAGCGGTGCAAACATATACACTGAAATGTTGCAAGGCTAAAACAAGCGACAGTAATTCTTTCTCTATGGTGGAATAATTCTTTTGATGCTCATTAAATTTCTTTGATAAGTAAGCTACAGGATGGTCAATATCATCAAGGTCACCCTTCTGCAACAACACAGCTCCTGCAGCTTCATCACTGGCATCTACTGCTAATGAAAATGGCTTTTCAAAGTCAGGTGATTTGAGCACAGGATGGTAGCACAAAATGGCTTTCAGCTTCTCAAATGCTTCTTGACAAGAATCTGTCCAAACTTTACTCCCTTCTTCAGAAGATTAGTTAGGGGAAGAGCAATATCAGCAAAATTTTTACAAAATTTTCGGTAATATCCAACCATTCCCAAAAATCTTCTAACAGTCCTCGTACCTGTGGGAATAGGGAACTCAGATATTGCTTGAACTTTTGCCTGAACAGGAGCTTGCTTGCCTTGACCTACAACATAACCAAGATACGTCACAGTGGCATGGCCAAATTCACTTTTAGCCAAGTTAACTGTAAGGTTAGCCTTGGAAAGTCTTTCAAACAACCTTTCTAACGCAGAGATGTGATCTTCCCAAGTATCATTCCCAGTCACTAAGTCGTCAATGTAGGCATCTGTATGTTTTAACCCATGAATCACTGAATTAATCATTCTTTGAAATGTTGCAGGAGCATTTTTCATTCCAAATGGCAAAACATTGTATTCATACAATCCAGAAGGGGTTACAAAGGCTGAAATTTCCCTTCCTCTATCTGTTAATGGAACACACCAGTACCCTTTTAATAGGTCAATCTTTGTAAGAAATTTTGCCTTTCCCACTCTGTCTATGCAATCATCCACCCTAGGAATAGGGTAAGCATCTGACTTTGTTACAGCATTCACTTTCCTGTAATCTGTGCAAAATCTAACAGTTCCATCAGGTTTAGGTACAATAACACAGGGTGAACTCCAATTTGAAGTAGAATGTCTAATAATATCATTTTCCAACATGTACTTTATTTCCTGATCAACAAGTTTACTTGTTTCCACATTCATTCGATATGGGTGTTGTTTGATTGGTTTTGCATTCCCCAATATCAACATCATGGGTAATTATCGATGTTCTGTTTGGAACATCTGGGAACAGATTTTTAAATTTTAAAATTAATTCTCTCATCTGTTATTTTTGTGAAACTTGTAAATGGTCCAACTTCGTTTCAAGGTTCTCCATGATATTTTGGTTTTTTAGTTTTGATGGAACAATATTTGGTCTAAATTGGCCTTCCTCAACATCAACATCAGGCATTCTAGAAACAACCTTTACATTATCCACCAAGGCCACAACTGAATCCCTCTCATAATAAGGTTTTAGCATGTTTACATGACAGAGTTGTGTTTTCTTGCGTCTATCTGGTGTTTTGATTATATATGTTAGATCAGTCACTCGAGATTCAATAACATAGGGTCCAGAAAAACGAGATTGCAAGGGATTATTTTGGCTAGGGAAAAATACCAACACCTTTTGCCCCACTGCGAATGTCCTAGGCCGAGCACGTCTATCAAAATATGTCTTCATTCTTATCTGGCTGTTTTTCAAATTCTCTCTCGCTAGCTGGCAGACTCTCTCCAACCGAGTTTTTAATTTTTGGACATAGTCCAACAGACTCAAGTGAACTTCCTCATTAACCCATTGCTCTCTCAACAACTCCAAAGGTCCTCTCACCCTATGTCCAAACACAAGCTCAAACGGACTAAATCCTATTGACTCCTGGATTGATTCTCTAACGGCAAACAAAAGTAAATGGATACCTTCGTCCCAATCCTTGGTGTTTTCAAAGCAGTAAGTCTTCAGCATATTTTTGAGAGTAGAATGAAATCTCTCCAGAGCTCCTTGAGATTCTGGGTGATATGCAGATGATACAATCTGCTTTGCTCCCAGCTCATAGACTATTTGTTGAAAAATTTTTGACATAAAATTACTACCTTGATCAGATTGGATTTCTTTTGGCAAACCAAACAAGGTAAAAAATTTTACAAGAGCCTTTGACACCGTCTTGGCCTTAATATTTCTAAGGGGTATTGCCTCTGGAAATCTAGAAGTGGCACACATGATGGTTAACAAATACTGATTTCCAGTCTTAGACTTTGGTAAGGGGCCAACACAGTCCACAATCACCTTCGAAAAGGGTTCACCAAAAGCAGGAATTGGTTTCAAAGGAGCCACAGGGGTTTTTTGATTTGGTTTACCTACCATCTGACATGTGTGGCAGGTTCGACAAAACATCACCACATCTTTTCTCAAACCAGGCCAATAGAATTGTTTCAAGATCTTCCCTACAGTTTTATTCACCCCAAAATGACCACCCAAAGGCATACTGTGGGCCAGGTTTAAAATCTCATCCCTATAAACTTTTGGAACAACAACCTGATGAATAACTTCCCATTCCTCAGTAACAGGAACATGAGGAGGTCTCCATTTCCTCATTAACACTCCATTTTTGACATAGTATCCAATTGGCACCTTTTCAATCTCCTCACATGAGAGAGCTTTTTCTTTCAATTCTGTCAACTCAGGGTCCTTTGTCTGTTCCACCATAAAATCCTTCCTCGACAAAGACAAATCTTTAAATTCAGGCTCACTATAAGGATGTTGATCCTCCAATGAAGACAGAAAAGTCTCAGATAAGGCATCATAATTTTCTTCCTGTTTAGGACTGTCACAAGGAACTACATCAGACTGCACCGGACTGTCTGTCTTGGCTAATTCTTTAGCTCTAGCTCGAGTCACCGCACATGATGGGTAAACATCTGGATCATTCTCAGACTCATCAATCCTTGGTTTGGTTGTTAACCGTACCACAGGATCACTTTCTCCATCTGCAAGGTCATTTCCCAATAACAAAGAAACTCCTTCCACTGGCAAACTAGGTCTTATCCCTATCTCGACTGGTCCTTCTACGAACTTTGACTTTAAAATCACCCTGTGAAAAGGGACAGACATGGTCTCACCTGTAACACCTCGTATTAGATTTACTTCACCAGTGTCACTTTCTTCACCAAAATTTAAAACACTGTCCAGCAAGAGAGATTGACTAGCCCCAGTATCTCTAAGAATTTTCACTGGCACCTGGGGTGACTCATCATTCAGTAAAACAAAACCCTCTGATACATACGAACGGAATTCTTTTCTCACCTCCTCCAACTTTTCCGCTTTTCCCTCTTGCAAGGACTGATCTTTAACAGCATCTCCTAAACCTTTTTGATTTTTAATTGCCTGAAAGCAAGCATTGGGCCCAGCTTCCTTCTTTTTCTTCAAAAGGGCACAATTAGATATCACATGGCCAGGTTTCCTACAGTAATAACAACTACGCTCAACAGGTTTCTCCAGCCCTGGCTTCTTTTCATCCTTTCCTTTTTGATTACCTCCCAATTTAATCTCCAGTTTACCTGGATTGTCTTTGTAACTCTTTTGAAAGGTTTTAGGTTGTCCCCATTTGGATTTATGGGTTAAAGCATAATCATCTGCCAACCTAGCAGTTTCTTGTAAAGTTTCCACTGCCTTTTCATTTAAATATGTTGTTAATTCAGCTGGAACACATCTTTTAAAGTCCTCCACCAGTATCAATTCTTTCAATTTATCAAAACCCCCATCTACATTTTTAGCCATGCACCATCGTTCAAAACATATTCTCTTTCCATTGGCAAATTCCATATAAGTCTGATCTGCAGATTTCCTCAAGTCTCTAAATTTTTGTCTATAAGCTTCAGGTACCAATTCATAGGCCTTCAATATAGCTTGTTTTACCTTGGTATAATCAGCTGCATCCTCAGCAGACAACGCAGAATAAGCTTTTTGAGCTTTACCTTTAATCACACTCTGTACCATAACAGCCCATCCTTTCCTTGGCCAGTTTGAACTCACAGCAACCTTTTCAAAATGTTGGAAATACTGATCAACCTGATCTTCCTCAAAAGGAGGGACTAATCGAACCTCCCTGCTGGCTGAAAAACCATCATCAGAATCAGATTCCACACTCTTTTGCATCATTTGTAAATCATGCTGCCTCTGTTTCTCCTTCTCCTCACTATCCAGCTCCATCCTCTTCAATTCCATCTGCTTCATTGCTAGATCAGCCTCTATCTTCATCCGAGTTAGCTCTCGTTCAGCCTCTATCTTTAACTGGGTTTGCTCTTGTTCAGCCTCTAATTTCTTTTGTCCCAACTCGAACTTCAGTCGTGTTTGTTCTAACTCCATCTTTGCTATCTGCACCTGTGCCTCAGAAATTGCTATTTCACTGCCAGGAAACTGTTTTAACACTTCCTCCTCAAACACCTTCTTTTCCACATAATGGCCAGCTATCAGTCTCTGAATATCTGCCTTCCTCATAAATCGCGTTACTGCCTCAAGATGTAACTCTGCAGCAATTTTCACCAAATCAGGCTTCCTCATCCCCTGCAATCCTCCAGGAGAGGGTTTTTTCAAAAATGTATCCATTGCTGCTGGTTTCCACACACACAAGCCAATTAGAAAGAATTTATCAGACCTCCCTCAACAATCTTTGGATTGAATCCCGAACGAATCTCGTCAATCTGGGGAACGATCCCAGATGACACTCGTTAATCTTTGGATTGGATCCCGGACGAATCTCGTTAACCTTGGGAACTATCCCGGACGAACCCCCAATTTTGTCACAAACCAGCAACAAAAGAAACACACTGAGCATGATTCAATGTTAAAAACTATTTTATTAATCACTACTTATGATAATACGTAAAATAAAAGTAAAAATGTTAGTATGTTAGAATTCAAAAATGTTAAACCTCGAACGTTAACCCCAAAACTAAACTCTTCGTGTGTGTGTGTGACAAAGTCCAAACTCCCAGTTCCGGAATGGTTCTTAAAGTTCAGTTCCGCAAGCCATAAGGTGAAACATGAGCAAGGGCTTCTTCAACAACCACCGTTGTCTGAAGATAAGATGTAGATGTAGAAAAACATAGAGAGAGTACATACGAAATCCAAATGTTCCACGATGGAACCCAAACGACACTTCAGTGTTTACTCGGTAGTGACTTCCTCACCCCGAAAAGCATCCGAACCGTGGTCGTCCACACACAAATACCTGTTTCCTTCTACAGGTCAGCAACAAAGTGAACTCCACCGGATTACTTCCAACTTCCATACATGGATTTCAGTGGCAGACACAGTTATTGTTTCTCATCCATCGATAGAGAAAACAAGCAGGCTGGTGTCTCTCTCCCTTCTCTCTCTCTCTCCTTCTTCTTCTAACCTCTTCAACAACGTCATTACGTCCTTTATCTTCTATTGACGTAAGCACGCCCCACACACACATACACACACACTCTCTATCTTAAAGGGACTTTCACTGAGTCCGTAACAGCTGTGACTTCATCCTACTAGTAGAACAGCATGTGCATCTGCAACTTTGGAGTCTTCCCCCAAAATGGGGTAAAGTTGGAGATGGGGAGTTTTAATATAAAATTATCGCAGGTTAACAATTTGACAATCTCTTCAACAAATAAAAATATCATTCTTCTTACATGCTCACTATATATGCCATCAATTATTGCACTAATATTTGTTGTTATAGCCTGGTGGTAAAATATTAATAAAATATTTTGGTCAAACTTGTTTTGCAAACATATTATTCACAAAGTGGTGACAGAAACAAAGTTAAGACACATCACTCCTAATTGTGTGCAACACTAATTTAAGAAAGACTGCAAATCTCTTACAGCTTTCTCTTCACATAGAACATAGAACACAGAACAGTACAACACTGAAACAGGCCCACGATGTCTGTGCCAAACATGATGAATTAAACTAAATCTCTTCTGCCTGTACGTGATCCATATCCCTCCATTTCCTGAGGGATGGAGGGATATGGGAGGGATATATATATAAAATATTCATGTGTCTCTCCAAAAGCTTCTTAAATGCTACTATCTTGTCTACTTCCACCACTACCCCGGCAGCCTGTTCCAGGTACCCACCACTCTCTGTGTAAAAAACCTGTCCCGCACACTCCTTTAAACTTTTCCCCTCTCACCTTAAATGCATGTCCTGTAGCATTTGATATTCCCACCCTGGGAAAAGGGGTAGAAATACAAAATACAAAAGGATCGTGTCAAAAATTCACTGCACATTTCAGTCATGGAACACTTCCTTCAGAACACGTACAAACCTCTGTGTACATCCTACAGTGCAAATATAATCTCCAGCAGAGTGTCAAGAATTTTAGCTCATTTCTCCTCTCAGTTATTTATTGGTATTGGTATTGGTTTATTATTGTCACTTGTACCAAGGTACAGTGAAAAACTTATCTTACAAACCGATTGTACAGGTCAATTCATTACACAGTGCAGTTACATTGAGTGAATACAGAGTGCATTGATGTAGTACAGGTAAAAACAATAACAGTACAGAGTAAAGTGTTACAGTTACAGAGAAAGTGCAGTGCAATAAGGTGCAAGGTCACAACAAGTGACGTGAGGTCATAGTCCATAGGAGGCAGTAGTTCTGGCTGCATAAACTGCTTCATGTCTTAATTGCGGTCTCAAAAGCAAACCTTTTGCAAGAATCAAACTGATGTTTGTGACTTTTAAGAGTTCATAAGAACCATAATAATTAAATAAAAAGCCAAAGTCCAATAACTAAAATGAAATCACAAGATCAAAGCATGCCCTGTCTGATTACCAACATTCTGCTAAGGGCTGAATTTTGTTCAAAATGTAGGTACATAGTCCAGTATGTGGTGAAATCAATGAACATAATGCAACACCACTGAAGACCTGTGTCTCTTTGAATAATAACTTACATCAGTTGGGACTAGATAATAATCACATCATTGTTTATTCTTCATTCAGTAACTAAAATCTTTCTTATTGAAAATCCATACTTGAAGCGTAATAATGAACTCCATACATTTGAGATAAAAGTTGCTCAGTGGGGGAAAAGCTGAATCAATAGTAATGCAGTGAAATAAAACGAGGACAAACATTACTTTTTAAGTCCTGGCCTAAGTAACTTCCTCTGAGGAGCTGCAGATATCTAGAATAATGTGGTACTCCAATTCCTCTGTGGTGTAAGCTAATGTAACCTGGTCTGGTCTGAGAGGAACAGCCAAAATGCAATGAAACAAAAGCAAGATCATGCAAATGCTAGACTTCTGTACAAAATCCCTGGCCCAAATAACGCACACATATTTCAAAAAATTGCTTTTCTCTTCTAATGCTGAAAGGCTGGTTTTAAGAATTGTGTTTATACCACAATTTCCATAAGCAATTCATAATTTTCAATGCTTTGCTACAGTCTTTACAGTGACTGATGCAAATGAATCAAACAGGATTATACTGAGCAACCAAATTAGGGATCAACTACTTCCCAGAAGATACCTTCTAAAGAAATTTCCATACAAGAGAGAAAGGACCCAAGTGTGCCCATTCTTTTCAACTCCACATAAACACCCAGCCCCACCAAAAACAAAAACTTGCACTTATAAAGCACCTATTATATGGCAAGTTCTTGCAAGGCACTTTGCAAGAGCTTTAACACACCAACTCTGACCGCTGGTCACGAGAACAGGTGACCAAAACCTTCCTGGAAAAGGGCATGTTTTAAGAAGCACGTTAAAAGACGAGAGGCAGAGAAGATCAGGATCAGGTTTATTACCACTGACTTATATGACGTGGAATGTGTCGTTTTGTGGTGGCAGTCCAGTGCACATAAAAATCTCTAAACTACAAAAACAAATAGTGCAAAAAAAAGGAATAACGAGCTAGTGTTCATGGGTTCATGGACCGTTCAGAAATCTGATGGCGGAGGGGAAGAAGCTGTTCCTGAATCATTGAGTGTGGGTCTTCAGGCTCCTGTACCTCCTCCCCGATGGTAGTAACGAGAAGAGGGCATGTCCTGAGTGGTGAGGGTCCTTAGTGATGGATGCCGCCTTCTTGAGGCACCACCTCCTGAAGATAACCTTGATGGCGGGAAGGGTTGTGCCCGTGATGGAGCTGGCTGAGTCTATAACCCTATATATTTTTATAGGAGCCTATATATTTTAGTCACATAACACCGTGGGGCAATAAGATTTGAATACAACGTCGCCATGCCGATTGGGTTGTAAGTCACAGCCAAGTCCCAAGTCCTGTCCGAGGAGAGGTGAACAGATGTCTCAGAGAGCAGCAAAGCCATGCCCTTCATCTGTGAGCCAATTCATTCTCCACACGCAAGGTACATGGATTGGGAAAGGGTTTAGGGAGAGGGGATATCAGGAAGAGGGATGAGATTCGAGGATTGGGATTCATGGGAGAAGAGCGGAATAGAAGGAGTTCAGGGGGTAATGCGTGAAAGTGGAAATGGAGCAGAGGCCAAGGGACCACCTTAAGGAGCTGGCCATGGCTACTGCAGCTCCCCACAATGCAGTGCATCAGAGAAAATGCCTTGCAGGTGAAGTAGGCGGCAGGGCTGAACCCTGAAACGTCCGTTCACAGGTCCTCCGTCAGGAGGGGGAGGGGGAAAGGAGGGGCTCGGCTGTGACCCACAACCCAATCGGCATGGTGACGTCACATCCAAATCTTGTTGCCCTACAGTGTGGAGCGACTAAAAATTGACATTTGTTGTTCCTTTTGCATTTTGTGCTTATTTATTTACCCCTCCCCCCCACATAAGTTCTGTAAGAGCAAATTTTATTCTGTATCTCAAATTTTTGGAAGTGATTTGTGAATTCTGTAAGGCAAATTTAGTAAACTGAATGGCCAAAACCTGGGGGTCGCCTGTACTTTCTTGTCTATGAATGTTTACTATTTCAGGCAGTTCTCCTATCCAAAACGTTGGTGGAAGAATAGACTGCTGAATTCCAACACAATTACACCAAGGGAACAAATGCACAAGGTAAAGCTAAGTGCCCAGCAAAATAAAGGTTGAAAACAATTTCTGAAATAAATATGACAAAGCAGTGTCTCCTAAATATTATTCAAAGCAATTGAACACTCAACTCCCTGTCACCAATGTGTCCTATTTCGAACCATACATAGAACTAAAATATGAAAGCTCAGCAGCTGTTTCCTGGGTAAATTACAGGCACGATGGAACAAAACTAGTACACAACTTAGATACTCTTCATTCTTAACAACAGTGCAAGAGACAGCGAGTTATTTAGGACAGCCAATCAGCCAGACCTGCATGAAACAGGGTTTCAACTCAACGTCTGTATCCACTGGGAGTGTGAGGTCTGTGACAGGCCATTTGTGAAAATGTGTCTCCACTGCGACTTTCCCAGTGGACCATAATCCACAGCCCTGCCAATGGCCTCTTTAGATGTGATACCCAATTCTTCATTCAGTGGTGGAATGATAATGCATACTGTCTCTTGCTTCTCACTCCCAGAGATAAGATTTCTTTATTAGTCACATGTACACCAAAACACACAGTGAAATGCATCTTTTGCAAAGAGTGTTCTGGGGGCAGCCCGCAAGTGTTGCCACGCTTCCGGCACCAACATAGCATGCCCACAACTTCCTAACTTCTTTGGAACATGGGAGGAAACCGGAGCACCCGGAGGAAACCCACGCAGACGCGGGGAGAACATACAAACTCCTTACAGACAGTGCCATGTAGTTGTGGAGGTTAGCTCATTAGAAATATTTAATGTGAAGACGGCTACACTTTTGAAAGAACGGGGGACTGACGGTGATGGGGATCTGACACAAAGGAGGAGTTGAGACCAAGGGCAGACCAGGCACAATCATACTGAATGGCAGGGCAGACTTGAGGGACCAGGTGGCTCCTATTTTCTTGTGTTCTTAAACAGATCCCAGAGTCTATACTAATCCATTCAAATCTGGTCATCTTGAAAAACGTCTTAGAGATTATTTTGCATGTAGAAATTCCAGGGAGCATTACCTTTCAACATGCTTGTGTTAAACTTCAAAGTCAAAAAGAGTACGAAGATATAATGGAAACTGTGTGGTTCCACAAGCAAACCAAGGCACTTTATCTGTCATTTCTTCAAATGCACTGACAGAAAGCAAGAATTTGGACCATCTAGAAATAATTCCATCATGTAAGACTGCATCATACTGGTCTTGCTTGGCATAATTATTCTTTTGCAGAGGTGTCAAAGTCATTCTCACTGTAACTTCCCAGAGAAACAAAATACCATAGAGCATCATGCTCATTTTCACCTCATTTTTACTAGGTTCACAAATAGGCACTATAATATGTCATGAACCACAAGCAGCTTTTCCAAATACAAATGTAATTATTGCACTACTGAAAATATATTCCCAACAATAAATTCTCCAGTCCGTTACTCATTAAGTTAAAATTTTTGCTTTCAGTGGATGGGTTTTAGCTTAGCCCTTGATTTGCCCAGAAGATTTTCTTTATTCATTTTTAATATATGGTAAATCATTCAGTTACATTACTGTCAATTGAATTTTAAATGTCTTTTGAAGCCTGAATTTCCAGTACCATCTCATCTGGCTTTATATATTTAGATTATTTCTAAGACACTCGAGCAGAAATTGCACATTTCCGTCAGTACCCATGTCTGCCAGATCAGATTCTATTCAATATCTGTCTATAAATAAAACACCATTTCATTTTACCCATTCTGTACAAATCCAACTGTGCAATACTTCTAGAAGCTGGCACTAAAAGATGAAAGTTGAACAATGCAAGGGAAAATTAAAGCACATTCATACTTACCAAGAAAGTTAAATTATTGAAAGTTGAAAGAAACACTTTACTCCAAATACTTCTAATGCCAATCTTAATTCATGGCTTTGAAATTGGTTTGAAGTCTTTTGATGCTGTAATATTATGACACTAGGGGGCAGAGATTTTGGGTGAAAGATTTAAAAGGGGCCTGAGGCACAACTTTTTCATACCAAGGGTGGTGAGTGTATGAACGAGCTGCCAGAGGAAGTGGGTGAGGCAGGTACAACAGTATCATTTAAGAAGCACTTGGATAGGTACATGAAGGGGTGGGGCTTGGAGAGATATGGAACACAGGAAATTGGGACTAGCTGGATGGGCACTGTGGTCAGCATGGACTGGTTGGGCCAAAGGGCCTGTATCCGTGCTGTATTGCTCTAAGACTCTATGACCTTTTAGGGATTATTTTATCAAAATTGAAGAATTCATTCACGCTGCATTCCAAATATGGAAATTCTGGTTCACTTCCAATATTCTAGTGAAACTAGTAATCATCTAAACAGACCACAGGTGAGAAATACCATTTACACACAAGCTGTACGTCACATTGGGGTGAGAAGCGATTCATGTGCCAATGAACCTAAACAAAAATTAAAGAAGCCACTGCTAATAGTTTGGGAGTCCATCACAGAGAAAATTTTAGATGCAATCTTGAAAGTTTGTGGGCAGAGGTATCTCATGTTCTGCCAACTTTGATAATGTGCAGGCACCCATTTTGCCATTCATGGAGTCCAATGTAAAAGTAAACCACAGACATTGTCTGTGCTTTTCTATCTTGATGAACAACGCTTCATTTTTTATATTTCAACATTATGGTGATCCGCAGCAGCATTGAAATAAGCAAGGGGAAGGAAGCAATTGTTGGTAATTATTTTACGATGCAGTGCATTTCCTGAAGCTCGGTCTTCGCCTCACCCATTAAGGCAGCTTTCCATCTTCACTTTCAGCCGAGGCAATAGCGACCTGGCTGTCCATCCTCCTAAATGTATTCTCTGTTGATGGGTGCCCGGCTGCAATCATCTGCTTTCACTTGGGGATAAAAATAAACATAGTCTTTCTTAACCCAGTCGCAAGGGCAAGCACACCTACTGTAACCCCAACTGATTTTGATGTCAGCACGTACCAGGAATTGAACCAGCATCTTACTACCTTTGCTAATGAGCTCTTGGAAGAGTATTTGAAAACACCAGGTTCTCTTCTCATCTACAGTCCTCTTAAGATCCTCTTTTTTTCTCTTCCATCTTTTGTCACAGATACGGAATCCACCTGACCAGTAGCTCACGTCCCTCCCTTCTCTGGGTTCAGCAGACCAAACCTCTCCCCCATGATCTGACCTCCCTCAATTCTCTCCCATCTGTTTGAATATCTGTAAAATTTACATCCTTGTTTTCACATTCCTACACAACCTTACTCCCACTTCCACTACCAACAACTTCCCAACCTTCCCCACCTCCAACCACTACCACCAACCTTCTCCACCTCCAACCACTACCACCAACCTTCTCCACCTCCAAACAAATCACCCTAGTTTTCTTTATCTCTATAAACCTCTTCAGCCCACAAGCTTCTAAAATGCCTCCTCTCCCATTCTGAACAGCAGATCATCTCAAAATTTATTTGCTGGCCATCATTTGTCCACCCGTAATGGCTTTTGAGAAGATGCTGGTAAGTTGCCTTATTGAACTGTTACATAACTTCTAGTGAAAGTGCTCCTACAGTTTTGTCGGGTAGGGAATTCCAGGATTTAGATAAAGTTATGATGAAAGAACAATGATATATTTCCCAATCAGAATGGTGTGTGACTTGGAGGAACGCTGCCCTTATTCCTGATGACAGGTTTGGGAGGTGCTGTTGGAGTAGTCTGGGTGAGTAACTGCAATGCACTTTGTAGATGGTGCACAGTACTAAAGGGAATGAATGTTGAAGGAGGTGGAAAGACTTTCGATCGAGCAGGTTGCTTTGTCCTGCATGGTGCTGAGTTATTTGAGAGATGAAGAATCATCCCGGCAAGAGGGAAGTATTCCATTAAGCTCCTGACTTGTACCTTGCAGAAGGTGGAAGGTTTTGAGATGTCAGGAGGCAAATTAGTCGCCACATTACATCCAACATTTGACCCACTCTTATGGCCACAGTATTTGCCTGGTTGGTGGAGTTGAATTTCCCGTCAATGATGGTCCCCAGGATATTGATGGCGGGTACTCGCCAACAGTAATGCCGCTGAATGGTGGCAGGTTAGACTCTCCCTTGTTGGAGATGCCCACTGCCTGGCACTTCTGCAGCTTGAATGTTACCTGCCAATTATCAGTCCATGCCTGAACGTTGTCTAGGTCTTGATGCATGCAGGCATGGACTGCTTCACTTGCTGAGATGAACAATATGGAACTGAATATTGTGCAGTGAACATCCTCAGTTCTGACCGGTAATGTAAGGACAGCCATTGAAGCAGCTGAATATTGCTCAGCCTGGACCACTGCCCTCAGGAACTCCACCAATGATGTCCTAGGGCTCATGCTATTGACCCCCAACACTACAACCATTTTCCTTTGTCTGAGGTATGAATTGCTATGTTTTACCCATGATTGTCACTGACATCAATTTTACTCGGGTTCCTAGGTGCGACTGTTGATCAAAAGCCACGTTAATGTCAAGGGCAGGCGTTCTGACTCCATCTCTGGAATCCAGCTCCTTGGTCTAACTAAAAAAATGTCCAGATCATTCTGATGAAAGGTGATTGACCTGAAACGCTAAATGATCCTTCATTTGCAGTTGTTGCCTCACTGGATGAGTAATCCCAGCACCTCTGCTACCAAGATAAAAACAGAAAATGCTGGAAACACTCAGCAGATTAGGCCGTATCTGCAAAAAGAGAAACAGGGTCAACGTTTCACGCTGAAGACCCTTTGTCAGAACTGGGAAGAAGACAAAAGAAGCTCGTTAGACTGCAGGGAGGGTGGGGGAGAGGGAAATGTCTCTGACAGAATAAAAGCCCTGTAGCGGTTAGTGTAACGCTATTACAGCGCCAGCAACCCAGGTTCAATTCCGGCCACTGTCTGTAAAGAGTTTGTAGGTTCTCCCCGTGACCACGTGGGTTTCCTCCGGGTGCTCCAGTTTCCTCCCACATTCCAAAGACGTACGGGTTAGGAGGTTGTGGGCGTGCTATGTTGGTGCCGGAAGTGTGGCGACACTTGTGGGCTGTCCCCAAAACACTCCGTGCCAAGATGCATTTCACTGTGTGTTTCGATGTACATGTGACTAATAAAGAAATCTTATCTTTTCTTATCTTAAACAAAGTTATCTGGTTAATGAGCTAAATGGGAGCAGTAGACAACAGAACAGAGATAAAAGAATGTGGGAACTGTGAAATACAGAGCTGGAAGACAAGCCCGGCGGGTCAGGCAGGGCACGTCATGACATCCATTCCAATTCAGTATTTAGTTCTGGACTTAATATTCAAATGTGCAGCTTCAGATCTCTCTGCCTGTATCAATTGTCCATTTGTGGGGTTTTCTCACCCCTTTGTTCTTTTTTCTCTGGAAGTGGAGGACTTCCTGCTCTTACTTTATTTTGTCCATGAAGACAAAAGAGACCGCAGATTCTGGAATGCGGAACGAAAAACATTATGCTGGAAGGACTCAACAGGTCAGGCAACATCTGTGGAGGCAAAACATGTCAGGTCAGACCCTGCATCAGAACTGAAAGGGAAGAGGAAAGATTGCCAGGATATAGCACACAGAGGTGGGAGGGAAGGATTATTGAGGTTATACGGCACGGAAACAGGCCCTTCGGCCCAACTCGTCCATGCTGACCAAGGTGCCTACCTGAGCTAGTTCCATTTGCCTGTGTTTGGCCCATATCCCTCTGAACCTTTCCTGTCCATGTACCTGCACAAATGTCTTTAAAAGGTTGTAATTGTACCCGCCTCTACCACTTCCTCTGGCATCTCATTCCATATTCCCACCATCCTCTGCCCCTCAGGTACCCTTTAAATCTTTCCTCTCTCACCTTAAACCTATACCCTCTAGTTTTGGACTCCCCTCCTCCGGAAAAAATGACAGTGACCATCTGCCTTGTCTATGCCCCTCATAATTTTGCAACTCTCTGTAAGGTCACTTCTTAGACTCCATCACTCCAGTGAACACCATCCCAGCCTATCCAGTCTCTCCTTATAATTCAAACCCTCCAGTCCCAGCAACATCCTTGTGAATTTCTGCACCCTCTCTAACTTAGTCACATCCTTCCTACAGTACGGCAACCAGAACTGCACACAATACAAGTGCAGACTCACTGACACCTTGTACAGCTGGAACATGACGTCCCAACTCAATGCCCCAACCGATGAAGGCAACCATACTACATGCCTTCTTCACCAACTTTCTTTGTGTCTTCACTGTCAGACAACTGTGTACATGTAGCCCTAGGTCTCACTGTTCTTTTTCCCCAGGGCCCTGCCATTCACTGTGTATGTCCTGCACTGGTTTAACTTGCCAAATGGCATCATTGCGCACTTGTCTGAGTTAAATTCCACCTGCCTTTCTTTTGCCCACTCTCCTAGTTGATCTAGATCCTGTTCTAACATGAAACCACCTTCTTCACTGTCCACTGCACCACCTTCTTCACTGTCCACTGCACCACCTTCTTCACTGCCCACTACACCACCTTCTTCACTGTCCACTGCACCACCTTCTTCACTGTCCACTACACCACCTTCTTCACTATCCACTGCACCACCTTCTTCACTGTCCACTACACCACCTTCTTCACTGTCCACTGCACCACCTTCTTCACTGCCCACTACACCACCTTCTTCACTGTCCACTGCACCACCTTCTTCACTGCCCACTGCACCACCTTCTTCACTGTCCACTGCACCACCTTCTTCACTGCCCACTACACCACCTTCTTCACTGTCCACTGCACCACCTTCTTCACTGCCCACTGCACCACCTTCTTCACTGTCCACTGCACCACCTTCTTCACTGTCCACTGCACCACCTTCTTCACTGCCCACTACACCACCTTCTTCACTGCCCACTACACCACCTTCTTCACTGCCCACTGCACCACCTTCTTCACTGCCCACTACACCACCTTCTTCACTGTCCACTACACCACCTTCTTCACTGTCCACTGCACCACCTTCTTCACTGTCCACTACACCACCTTCTTCACTGTCCACTACACCACCTTCTTCACTGTCCACTGCACCACCTTCTTCACTGTCCACTGCACCACCTTCTTCACTGTCCACTACACCACCTTCTTCACTGTCCACTACACCACCTTCTTCACTGCCCACTACACCACCTTCTTCACTGCCCACTACACCACCTTCTTCACTGCCCACTACACCACCTTCTTCACTGCCCACTGCACCACTTTCTTCACTGTCCACTGCACCACCTTCTTCACTGTCCACTACACCACCTTCTTCACTGTCCACTACACCACCTTCTTCACTGCCCACTACACCACCTTCTTCACTGCCCACTACACCACCTTCTTCACTATCCACTGCACCACCTTCTTCACTGTCCACTGCACCACCTTCTTCACTGTCCACTGCACCACCTTCTTCACTGCCCACTACACCACCTTCTTCACTGTCCACTACACCACCTTCTTCACTGTCCACTACACCACCTTCTTCACTGTCCACTACACCACCTTCTTCACTGCCCACTACACCACCTTCTTCACTGCCCACTACACCACCTTCTTCACTATCCACTGCACCACCTTCTTCACTATCCACTGCACCACCTTCTTCACTGTCCACTGCACCACCTTCTTCACTGTCCACTACACCACCTTCTTCACTGTCCACTGCACCACCTTCTTCACTGCCCACTACACCACCTTCTTCACTATCCACTGCACCACCTTCTTCACTGTCCACTGCACCACCTTCTTCACTGCCCACTGCACCACCTTCTTCACTGTCCACTGCACCACCTTCTTCACTGCCCACTACACCACCAATTTTGGTGTCATCTGCAAATTTGCTAATAATGTCGTTCTTTTATAAGGCAAGATCTCTTTATTAGTGACGTGCCCTGCCTGACCCGCCGGGCTTGTCTTCCAGCTCTGTATTTCACAGTTCCCACATTCTTTTATCTCTGTTCTGTTGTCTATGCTCTCACCCTCTAACTGCTCCCATTTAGCTCATTAACCAGATAACTTTGTTTAAGATAAGATAAGAGAAGATAAGATCTCTTTATTAGTCACATGTACATCGAAACACACAATGAAATGCATCTTGGTGCGGAGTGTTCTGGGGGCAGCCCGCAAGTGTCGCCACACTTCCGGCACCAACATAGCATGCCCACAACTTCCTAACCCCTACGTCTTTGGAATGTGGGAGGAAACCGGAGCACCCGGAGGAAACCCACGCAGACACGGGGAGAACGTACAAACTCCTTACAGGCAGTGGCTGGAATTGAACCCGGGTCGCTGGCGCTGTAATAGTGTTACGCTAACCGCTGCACTACCATGCCTGCCCTCATTCAAATCGTTAACATACATGACAAACAACAGGGAACCCAGCACGGATCCCTGTGGGACAACACTGGTCACAGGTCCTGTGGAAAATCACTGGTCACAAATATTAATGTTCTCATACAACATGAATATTTTCCTCCACAAAGATGGTGCAAGGCAAGTTGAAGGCTTGGATGGTTCAGGGAGCTTTGACCAAGCTACAGGAGAAAGAGAGACCTAATTGGTTTCCAAGGCATTTATAAAGGTTTGCATTACATTAAAAGAGGCTGGAAATGTGACAAATAAAGAGAAGTAAAGACACGTTTGGAGAGATTTGGCAAATGGCAACAGGTGACTAAAAAAATGATAGCAGAGGAAAAAAAACGAGATTAAATTAAGCAAGAAAATTGAAAAGTCGTAAGAGCTTCTTAAAATATGTAAACAGAAAGTGTGTAGCGAACATAATATGGGTCCTTTAGAGGCAAAGGTGTGAGATATAATGGGGATAAAGAAATTACTCGGGTATTAAGCAAATATTTTGTATCTGTCTTCATGGCAGAAGGCACAGTAAATGAACCAGAAATGGTGGGAGAGCCAAGAATCTAATCACAGTGAGAATTTAAAGCAGTAATTACTATCACAAAAGAGGAAGTCATGTAGCAATTAGGAGGATTAAAACTAGCTAGATCTCCTGGATCTGAGAACCTGCACCCCAGGGTTCTGAAAGAAGGAAATGCAGTAATAATTTGTGAAGATTTCCCAACGTTCCAGAGATTCTAAAATTGTCTTAGAAGTTTATATGATATCAAATGTAACATTACCCTTCTCAACAAAAGTATATAAAGCAACAAAATATGGAGGAGTTAGTCTTACATCAGTTGTCAGGATATTGCTGAAATCCATCATTGAAGAATGTGGTAAGAGAGCACTTGTAAAATGTGTCAGACCTCTACAGTTAACAGGGTTTTATGAAAAGCCTGATAAATGCATGACAAGGGTCTTTTCTAGACATTACCTCAGACTCACAGAAATATGGGTGATTCTTAACCACCTTCTGAAATGGCTCAACAAACCAATTATTTTAAGGAGCCATCAGAGACGGACCATAACTACTGACCTGGCTGCAAATTGGACGTAAAGACTTCAAAAAGATACCCCTGGATTCTAAAGAACACTGCAAAGTATGTTATCTGACTAAATTAGCCTTCAAATAACTAACCCACGAAATTGATAATCTTCAACAAAAAATTGAGTATTTTCTTTACAGCTCTTCACATCCTCAAGGCAACTTGAGGGTGGAATATTTTGAATAGTTAATGGAATATTTTGCATCCACCAGAAAATCTAAAAGGAAATACCTGCAGCAACCAGGAGATGCCAGTGTATTGGATGAACTGGCTGGTGGTTCTGTTGATCTCGGAGTATTCAATAATTTACTAATCGGAAGGCTTGAAACACAGGGTTCTTGGCACCTCGGTTCTGTAACCAGCTATTCAGCACCACCCCATTCATCTACATAGGATCACCAACCTTCATCATAAAATGCAGATTTTGTTCAGTTTTGTTTAATTTGGGTTGTGCTTTTTTTAACAGCAGTTTAATGTTTGTAACTTAATGTATTTTTCAATAATTTGATTTTAGTCATCTAAATCAATTTAATCAAGTTGTAACTACTTCATAAGCAGAGACGTCATGAACCAGACCTTCCAGGGACATTGGTCAGTGGTGTGAGTGGGGCCTCAGGATGCGTCTCTGAAGGCCTGGTCGCCATTGGTGGCCTAAGCACAAGTGGTGGGTCCAACCGTGTACGATCCAGTCCTTCGTGATGCTCTTTCCTTCTAGCTTCTGTCCGCCATTCATTGTACAAGGCCAAGTTGGTACCATCATTGAGCTGAATTAACACACTGTACAATACAATATTTAGTGATCCTGTTCAGCAGTCATCTACACCTCGCTCTTAAGTAATTTTAATAAGTCCATTCTATTAGTTGTTTATCCATAGACTGAAGCATATGACTTAACAGAGAAAGAATCTTTATTTTTGACCCAGGTCATGTTAAAATTAAATGAAGGACATTTCTGTTGTCATAGCAAGGCCCATACCAGTTGTGATGAGTCTACCAGGTTCACTGGAGGGAAAATAAGTCTCATCTGAGAGACGACTTTGTGCATGAGATAGTGTTTTGTCATAGAGCACCATTGGCAAATGCCTTAATGTAAAGTGCCTTCCAAGACAAGAGATGGTGAATGACACAGAAGCCTGAGAGAGGAAGTGAATAAAATAAGCATCATTTCTTAATTATTTTACCAATGCAATTTTCTGCAGAACAATTATTCTGCAGTGGAATGTCAAAGCAAATTTAAAATGTGGAATTAAGTTGCTCATTAAGCTTGCTATCAAGGTACATCATCAAAAGCACGTGTGAACTAGTCATTTAGATCCTATTATATGAAACGCTTTTACTGTCTCTGTGATCCATCATAGAAATAGCAACTAAATTAGAACGGCAACACTGAATAGGGGCTCAAAGAGAACCAGAGGTAGAGCTGAAGCTTTCAGAATTACAGTTGACCAATTGATATTTAATTGTTTCACAATTAAAGAATCTTTTGAAAACATCTGTAAATGTGATTCTGAAAATTTAGTCTGTGCTCAGCCCCTAACCTCCACCCTTCCCACTGCAATGACAGCTTGCATTTCAAGGATGACATCTGTCCTTTGAAGATTTCACAGGGAAAAAAATATATTCTGATGAAGGATTGCTCATAAAGCATTTAGTCCATCTTTTTCAACTATTCATTTACAAACTTTATTCATTTTTTAGCATCTTGGCATTATTGGCAAGGCCAGCATTTATTGCCAGTCCCTAACTGCTCTTGAGAAGTTGGCAGTGAGCTTCGTTCTGGAACTGCTGCAGTCCTTCTGGTAAGAGTGCTCCCACAGTACCGTTGGGCTGGAGTTCCAGGACTTAGACCCAGCAACAATAAAGGGCCAACATGTATTTCTATGTCAGGATGATGTGCGACTTGCAAATTTCTACAGATGTACAGTCGAGAGCATTCTGACTGGTTGCTTCACCACCTGGTACGGAGGCTCCAATGCACAGGATCGCAAGGGGCTGCAGGGGGTTGTAGACTCAGCCAGCTCCACCACGGGCACAATCCTCCCCACCATCGAGGACATCTTCAAGAGGCAGAGCCTCAAGAAGGCGCATCCATCACTAGGGACTCCCACCATCCGGGACATGCCCTCTTCTCATTACCACCATCAGGGAGGAGGTACAGGAGCCTGAAGACCCACACTCAACGATTCAGGAACAGCTTCTTCCCCTCCACCATCAGATTTCTGAACGGTCCATGAACACTACCTCATTATTCCTTAGTTTTTGCACTATTTATTTATTCTGTAATTTATAGTAATTTGATGTCTTGCACGGTACTGCTGCCACAAAACAACACATTTCACAACATATAAGTCAGTGATTATAAACCTGATTCTGATTCCTTCCTGAAATCATTTCTTTCCACTGTGGTGTTAAGAAGTAAAACCGTGTTGTATGTGGGTTGGGTTCACATTCTTGAACGTGAATGCTTTCAGCATCAGCAGAATGCTTTCAGATTGAAAAGGGCACCCCTGGAGTCTACAAGTCTGACCCTTCCCTGAAGATAAGTGCAGTGTATAAGATAATTTTATGTCTTTGCACTGTACTGCTGCCGCAAAACAACTGATTTCACATCAAATAAGTCAGTGATAATAAACCCCATTCTGATTCTAACTTCGAAACTGGAGGTGGTTCTGAACCCATGTACTTTCTTGGTGGTGGAGACTGCAGCTTTGGGAGGTGCCATCAGGGTAACTTTGGCAAAGAACTACAGTGCAATATGTAGATGGTGAACACCGCGGCTTCTACATGCTGCTGTGTGGAGGCAGGTGCCAATCAACTGGGCTGCTCCGTCCTTGACGTCAAGCTTGAAGACAATTTCAAATGTCCAGCAAAAATCTATCTTCAGATATGAGAAGCTCAGATCACAAAATATATTCCTTGTAAAGCAAAACTAGCAAAAATAAATTGGTTAATAGTAAACAAATTGAAAATAAAACCACATGGTGAAGTCAGAGTTAACACCTGCTCCTAATTCATACATTCATCCAATCTGAAAAGCAAAATTCTTTGTACAATAAATGAAATAGGTATTAGGCATGATTAAACACAGAAAGCAAACAACTGTTGCATTACTACAAGTCCATAGTTGGGCATTTCATTTGGGACTGTGCTGTTAGGTTTTTATCTGCAACAGGTTTTTTACGTTTGTGGATTCCACTTTAGCAGGAAAACGAAATATGATAAACTCACAGGCCAAATCAAGCTTAGATTAGCCAGATACAACGGCACAAATGAAACCTGGATGAGACAGCTGAAGTAACCTGTAAAAAGGCATAGAATAAATATAGGGTGGCAGGCCAACATGGAAGCTGGGGATAAGGCAAAGTATGTGCAGATGGCCAGACATGGTCACATGACAGATGAGCAATAACAGACAGGAGCTTAGGGTTACCAGCCTGGAAAAGGTTGTTGTGGTGCGAGGAAAGCAGAGGAATGTTAGCTGCACACTTCAGCAAGTAATGCAAGCACAGGATGAAGACATGAGGGACATACCCTCTACTCGTTACTACCACTGGGGAGCCTGAAGACCCACAATCAACACTTCAGGAACAGCTTCTTCCCCTCCACCATCAGATTTCTGAACAGTCCATGAACCCATTGACGCTACCTTGTTATTCCTTTCTTCTGAACTCTTTATTTTTGTAATTTATAGATTTTTATGTCTTTGCACTGTACTGCTGCCGCAAAACAACAAATTTCATGTCATATGTCAGTGATATTAAATCTGATTCTGATTCCGGCTGACTGTTTATTCATTATGGTTCTTGGATCAGCCTGACCTATACCATCAATAATAGCTATTGCTTCACATGGAGCAATCAAATCTCTGAAAAGGCAAAGGCAGATTGACAAACACAAAATATTACCCAACACAGAACATTTTTGATACAACACACAAAATGCTGTAGGAATTCAGCAGGTCAGGCAGCATCTATGGAGGGAAATAAACAGTCAAGGTTTAGGGTCAAGACCCTTCATCAGGACTATTCATTATTCACTAGCACTGATGAAGGGTCTCAACCCAAAACGTCAACTGTCCATTTCCCTCTATAGATGCTGCCTGACCCTCTGAGTTCCTCCAGCATTTTGTGTGTTGCTCCAGATTTCCAGCATCTGCAGTCTCTCTTGTGTCAACATTTTTGATACAATATTTATAGCTAAATTTTCTTTGTTAGCAGAACTGAATGATTCTGATAATCTTTCCAACAGATCTTTAACAAGATCTGAACGATCCTTCTTAAAAATCAGATGTTTCTAGATCCCTTTTTGTGCTAACATATTTCAAATGGGAACAACAGTATTCTGTGAATTAAAACAAGTTTTGTTATTGACTCTCTAATGGGGTTTAGCTTTCCAGTTTCCCAGTACTTACTTTCCATTGAACTTAACCCAGAATGCAGCTACACTATATACAAACCATTAGCACTGAGATCTCATTGTCCCTTTGGAATTACCAGCTCATCAACACAGACAGCCCAAGACTAGAATCACTGCAGTAATTGATATTTTAAAAATAGAACATAGAACATAGAACACTACAGCACAGTACAGGACCTTTGGCCCACAATGTTGTGCCGACATTTTATCCCGCTGTAAGATCTATCTAACCCTTCCCTCCCACATAGCCCTCCATTTCTCTATCATTCATGTGTCTATCTAAGAGTCTCTTAAATGTCCCTTAAATGAAAAAATGGAATTACTTTCAGTCTGTTATGCAGAAAACCACCTCAATACTTATCATGAAGTATCAATGGAGATTCATAGTTTCAGTTATGCGTTCCTAAAGCAAGTAATTTTGCATGTAACACAAATTTTACTGCAATTATCAAAGTTAAAATAGATTCACTATTCAAAAAACATTCAGTGATAATTTAAACAATACCCTTATACTACTGTAGTTGTTTGAATAACCAGCAATTTTCATTATCTGTGTTATCAATTAAACTGATGTTATTGCAGGATCTTTAAATACGTTGGCGCCGGAAGTGTGGTGACACTTGCGGGCTGCCCCCAGAACACTCAATGCAAAAGATGCATTCCACTGTGTGTTTCGATGTACATGTGACTAATAAACATGTCTCATCTTACCTTGAGAAGACTCACAACCTTCCTTTGGTCACATCTAACATTAATGCTGTGAACCCTTACATATTATTTCACATGCTACATGAGTCAGTTTTATGTGGATCCAAGATTTTGTTTTCCCTTTGCATTCTTCCATTGGAAAATAACATCAAATACTTTTTTGAAAAGACGATACTCAGCAACTGGAGGTTCATAAGGAACTTTGGCACAGAAATTCAGACATCTAATGCTGGTTTTCCAGCACCCTAGAATGAAAAGATGGGGTATTTCAGAAGTGAAAAATAATTGCAATGATTTCCACATCAAATTGCACTTGCCCTAAAATTAAACTGGGCATGGCTGGTCATGAATCACAGATGCTAGTAATGCACAGATTCACACAATACCTCATGCAATGCTTCTTTACACTCTTACTAGGAAAATTAGATCATGATGTTCTGAGTAGTGCACTTTCAGAGCAGGGACCTTTAAATCCAGCTGCTCCCTCAGTAGGCTCTAAGCAGTGCTTGGGAATCCCATTCAGGTAAGTTCCCTTTCTTGACTTTTCTCCTTTTATTTATCCCTCCTACCCACCAATCCCACTGTCATCCTCAGCCACCTAACCCTCAAAACCAATTCCCAATCATTCTCGGAGTCTCCCATTCTCTCCCATCAAGCACTCACACTTACCCTGTGACTCCCCAAAGCCAATGAGCAGGTTTACTGCAAACCGTCAATGAATATCTCTGCGATGTCTCACTGTCTCACATTTATATCCTAAGGGAAGCAGGATGACACATCCATCAATTGATCAAGGCATCAATCTTAGTTTGGGGCAGGAGCCAATTCATTCTCTCTCCACTGGAAAGTTTACATTATAGGGATGATAACATCATTCTTAAGACTGAGTTGATAGCTAACAATCCTGGGAGAAGGAGATGCACATCAATAAGTCTTCAATTTGACATATGAATGAATGAAAGAAAGATGCATCACAGGAAGATAATCATACTGGTGATGATTTTTGGTGCAGCAAGAAAATTAATACCTCCAGCTTGGTCCTACTCCAAGCTCTGTGATCCCAACGATGTGTCCTCACACCAAAAATAATTTCAAGTAATTCACCAAATCGTTTTCAAAATTCACTCTTTCATCCACTTCCAACAGTTTTTGCAGAATAATAAGGATTTGCTGCATAAAAAAAGAACCTCGACAGCTCTGGTTGTTTTGCCAGTAACATTAAATTTGTGTCCCTGTTTACTGATCCATCTGCCACTGGAGACAATCCCCCTTCCTCTGTGATTTTGTGAAATCTCCTTTTCACCTTCTCTTCTCCAACCCTCTTCATTGATGTTCTACATCCCTGGTATCATCCTCAGGACCTTTCTCACAATGATTATTAACAGCAGCAAATCGGATCCTAAGGCTTCCTTTGGCTTTCAATAAGGTAATGGCTATTCAAAAGCCTTGACATTCTTCCTTAAGTAATAGTACCAGAACGAAACACAGTTTTCCAGTCTGCTTGTTTTTACTGATTCATTTCTGGAAACGTGGGTGTTGTGCCAGGGCCAGCATTATTTCCCATTCCTGACTGCCCTTGAGAAAGCATCATTTTAAACCACTCCAGTCCTTCCCGTAAAGGTGCCGGGACCGTGCGGTCAGGCAGAGAGTCCCAGGATTTAGACCCAGTAATGATGAAGGAACAGTGATATATTTTCATTACAAACTGGGTGTCCTTGTACAAATCACTGAAAGTTTGTGTGCAGGAAGAGCAAGCAATTAGAAAGGCAAACATGGAGACATGAGAGGAAACTGCAGATGCACAGACACAGATTAGAGGAACAGCGCCTCATATTCCGCCTTGACAGTCTCCAACCTGATGGCATCAACATTGATTTCTCCAGCTTTCGGTAACCACTGCTCTCTGTCCCCCCCTTTGTTTCCCCTTATTTCACCAGCCCCCATCACCCCTTCTCTTCCCCCCCCCGCCCTCCCCATCTGCCCCTCACCCACACGTTCCTCCCTCTGGTTCCCCTCCCCACCTCCTTCCCTTTATTCCATGGTCCACTGTCCCCTCCTATCAGATTCCATCTTCTTCAGCCCTTTGTCACTTCCACCTATCTGACATCATTCCCACTCTCCCCTCCCCACCTGCCTATCACCCCCCCCTCACCTGGATCCACCTATCACCCTCCCCAGCTCTTGCTCCACCCCTTCCCCCCCACCACCACCTTTTACACCGGCCGTCTCCCCTCTTTTTTTCCAGTCCTGATGAAGGATCTCAATCCGAAACGTCAACTGTCCATCTCCCTCCATAGATGCTGCCTGACCTGCTGTGTTCCTCCAGCATTTGTGTGTGTTGCTCCAGAAAGGCAATCAGTTTGTTCACCTTTATTACAAGAGTTCAAAAGTAAAGACATCATTAAAAATTTGCAGGACCCTGGTGGGACATTTTCTATCAGAAGTCTTTCCTTCCTTGGATACACAGTTTGCAACAAAGGTTCACCAGGGTGATTCCTGGGATGAAGGGTTTGTCATCTGAGAAGAGACTGAACCTGTACTCTCAAGGTTAGAATCATAGATGAAGTCACTGAAACATATAAAATTCTTACGGGGCATGGAGGATACCTGTAGGGCCAATGTTTCCTCTGGCTGGGATATCCAGAACCAGGATCAGCCTCTAAATAAGTGGTCAGCCTTTCAGACCTGAGATGAGAAGAAATATCTTCACCCAGAGAGCAGTAAGTCTTTGCAATTTTCTACCCAAGAGGGCTGTTGAGACTGTCTTAGAATATTGCTTGCTGTACTTGCACATTCACTTTCAGTGATTTGTGTCCCAGGACACCCAGGCTGTTCTGAGGCAAAAGATGGAATGATATTTTTTTGATTAAAAAAAGGGAATTGGGCATTTTTGGGCTTAGTGCAGGAAGTGGCAATGAGGCTACTTATCAGAGGCCTGATCAGGCTTAAACATCCTCTCATCATTTCTGTAGAGATTATAGAATCAGAATCAGGTTTATTATCACTGACTTACGTGAAATGTGTTGTTTTGCAGCAGCAGTACAGTGCAACGACATAAAATAATTATAAATTACAAAATAAATAAATAGTGAAAAAAAGGAATAATGAGGTAGTGTTCATGGGTTCATGAACCGTTCAGAAATCTGATGGCAGAGGGGAGGAAGCTGTTCCTGAATCGTCGAGTGTGGGTCTTCAGGCTCCTGTACCTCCTCCCTGATGGTAGTAATGAGAAGAGGGCATGTCCCAGATGGTGAGGGTCCTTAGTGATGGATGCTGCATTCTTGAAGATGTCCTCGATGGTGGGGAGGGTTGTGCCCGTGATGGAGCTGGCTGAGTCTACAACCCTCTGCAGCCTCTTGCGATCCTGTGCACTGGATCCTCCGTACCAGGCAGTGATGCAACCAGTGAGAATGCTCTCCACCGTACATCTGTAGAAATTTGTAAGTCTTTGGTGACGTACCGAATCTCCTCAAACTCCTAACGAGGTGAAGGCACTGGAGTGCCTTCTTTGTGATTGCATCAATGTGTTGGGCCCAGGATAGATCCTCTGAGATGTTGACACCCAGGAACTTGAAGCTGCTCACCCTTTCCACCGCTGACTTCTCAGTGAGGACTGGTGTGTGTTCTCCTGGCTTCCCCTTCCTGAAGTCCACAATCAATTCCTTGGTCTTGCTGATGTTGAGTGTGAGGTTGTTGTTGCGACACCGCTCAACCAGCCGATCTATCTCACTCCTGTACACCTCCCGAGACTTTACCATGTACGTCAGGGGTGTGAAATCATGTATGCCCTACTGTTCTGTAGTTCGAAGGTTTTGTTGCAATCTCTTTTTTTTTAAATCAAAGGAACAAGTTTTGTTAGTCCACTGGCCCAATCGCTTCTTTACTGGAACATTTAAATGCATTTGTTATCTCAAGTTTTCTTTTGTTTTTGTGCAAATGCATACCAACCAGATATGGGTTCTGTCCTCTACCAATGTTTTTTATATATATTAAAGAACAGTGAATTGTAAAAGGAGCCATAACCATGTATATGAGCTAAGTTTGCTGAACTAATTATAAAGAAATGAAGTTTCCAACAGGAAACCAGTGACATTGCCCAGGACCCTACCATGCAGAAGATTCTAGCTTTCCCTGTTTACAACATCAGGTCATACTCAGCAAGGTATGAATCTATTTCTACTTGAGAGGGGGATTGAGAACACTTGGCACATTGAGAAAAAGTTATATTGTTCCAGCATCTAAACAGATCAGTAACAGGACCACTACTTTCCCACAACAACAGCAATAAACAGCTACATGTGTTAAAAATTGATGGGAATTTGAAAAAAAAAGGGCCTGTATGTTTTTGTGATAAATGATACATTTTAAAAGTTGCAACAAATTAATTGCTAGCACTGAAAATAATTGTTAGCTGGACAACCTTCAAAGACATTCCCATTATTTTCTCCAAACTCTCCTCACTTTTGCCCAGCGTAAAACACAATGTTTTCTCCACGCTTCCAATTCTGATAAAGGCTCATCGACCTGAAGTCCTAATTCTGTTCCTCCCTTCACATATGCTGCCTGACCTGTTAAGTATTTCCAGCACATTTGCTTTTGTTTCAGATGCACAGATCTGCAGTGTTTTGCATCCACAAGGTACTCATGTCACCAACACAGAGATTTCCCCATCACATTTACCATCCTTTCAACAAAGTTCAGGATAATATTTTGATTCTCAAATTACCAAGCTTGGCACATTCTCATTCACATACTCCTGGTTTCCATAATATTGAATAGTTCAAAAGTTGGTAAATTGTTTTTTCCCTTAGCCCACCAGCCCCCATCACCCCCTCTCTTTCCCCTCCTCCGCCCCCAGATCTGCCCATCACACACACATCCCTCCCTCCTCACCTCCTTCCCTTTATCCCATGGTCCACTGTCCCCACCTAACAGGTTCCACCTTTTTCAGCCCTTTCTCACTTCCACCTATCACCTCCCAGCTTCTTACATTATTCCCACTCTCCCCCCCTCACCTGGATCCACCCAGCACTCCCCACCCTCTCCCCCACCCTCTCCCCCACCCTTTTATATGGGCTATTCCCCCCCTCTTTCTTTCCAGTCCTGATGAAGGGTCTTGACCTGAAATGTCAACTGTCCATTTTCCTCCATAGATGCTGCCTGACCTGCTGAGTTCCTCCAGTGTTTTGTGTGTTGGTATATCAGTTTATTATTGTCACATGTACAGTAAAAAAACTTTGTCTTGTTTACCATCCATACAGATCATTTCATCACACCAGTGCACTGAAGTGGTACAGGGGAAAACGATAACAGAATGCAGAATAAAGTGTTACAGTTACAGAGAAAGTGCAGTGCAGGTACACAGTTTAGGTACTTTTTGTGGTTATTCATCTAACTAAACACCTTAACCATACCTTTAATGTCACATAAATAATGAAAAAAGAGTAAACTTCTAAAGAGATACAATTTGATTTTCATCTTTATAATCCAACTCAAACCAACCGACTAAAGAAACTTAAGTAATGGAGCTTTTTGGGATCCAGTGAACAATCCGACTAGGAGTTTAATATTCAGCTCGCTGTTATAAAAATACAACAGGAAGCAATACTCCAGTCGTCCCTGAAACAAAAATCTGGAACACTGATTTATGGGGGACTGGTCTTACTAACTTTGTTTTGTATGCATGCTTCTAATCGTCCTTGCATCTTGTGTATACATGCCGGTATTTGCCCAATACAATACTTCTAATTAATTGTACATAAACAAAGCAAATGTTTAAATCTAACTGCGTAACGCTCCACAAAATGAAAGTGACATCATAAAGACAACTGTTAAACAAACATTGACTGTTGCAACTGCTGTTCTCGGAAACACAGCAGCAGGTCTATTCCAGGGTGAAATTCTGAATGAAGCGTGTTTGTAAAGTTATGTGAAATCACAATTCAATAGTTAGGAAGTGTCTCCAATGTCTTTCTTTAACAAAGCTGTATCATATATTGTGTGGTAGAACTTACTAAAAAAACTTTTAAATATTGGTCGAGTGATATTACTTCAAAGGAAAGGAGTGTCAATTACGCAGAGGCAAAAGGCCAAATAATCTGCAAATTAACGAATTTTAAAATGCAAAATTATACACTTCATAATATCAACCAGACTTATTTTCTCAGTTTAAATTCCGAGTTTCAGTCCTCTTTAACCAGTCATACAATAAATTAGACAATGAAAAAACTCTCAGTGCAGCATGTCTGAGAAGTGTTTATTTCTTACGCTCCAACTAAAACACCTGAATCTATTCGCTCTGGAACGGAAAATAAATAATTTGTAAATGACTGGAAGTTAATGACCAATGGATTAAAAATGTGCAGAACTACTGTGCATGAACGATAGTCGGAAGTGGCAGAAATACTACAATTGAGCAATTAATTGCTTTGCAAAGTTATTTCGGAGGGGAGAAAACAATTTTTGATTGTATTCAATAGATAAACGAATTCACCAATTTAAAAAAAATACTAATTTAGCTAATCAGGAGCCACTGACCTGATAGGTTCTCCATTCTCAATTCTGAAACTCACTGCTATGGCAGCTTCAAAGTCGATGGGCTTTCACGCCAGCTGGTGCTGTTGCGAGGGTGAGTGAGAGTGAGAGTGAGAGTGAGGAGCCGGCAGCGCAGCCCCGGGACCTACCTACCTACCTACCTACCTACCTGCCTCCCTCCCTCTCCGAGCTGTCGATCACCCGGACGCTGGTCCCCGGGACTCCAACTCCCGAGAGCAGCAACTTCGCAAGGTGAAAGGGGTCCGTAGTTTGTTTTGCGATGTCGTGTCAGTTCTTGTGACTGGAATCTTTGATCCTTGCAGATCGGTGTAACGGACAGCGAGTGTTGTTCTCTGTCCCCTTAGAGCCTGTTAGGGTGCATTGCATTTTTTTTGTGACGGTGTTGAATCATTGTTAAAATGAAGGATTAATTGCGTTTTAATGTTCTTAAAACGTAAGATTATACGGGACTTTAATGGAAAAGTTAAAGTGCACCCGCTGGGAAATCCAGAATTAAAAAACCGCGGGATGTAGGTGTTGTCTTCCGTCGAGTATTCCCAGCGTTTTAATTAAACTTCGCCCTGAACCATGCAATTGCAAGGTGACGAGAAGTGTGGGACATGAGCGAGTAGAGCGGTTTCACCTTGAAACCGGACCGGTGGGGACTCTTCACCGGCTTCGGATGCCCGGTAAAGGGCGCAGGCTCGGCTTGTGCCGCCGGTGGGAACTGAGGGCCGGAGGGTAGGGCGGCGAGTCCTCCTGCTGCGACCCAAAGGCGGCAGGGGGCTGCTTGTCACAGGTGAGTATCAGAGAGGGGAGCAACCCGTTCTGGGGGTGAGGGGTAGGATAAGGGGGTAGGGTGGGTTGGGGGCGTAGGGTGGGGGTGGTGTGGAGACGGGAGAGGGATGGATGTAGAGAGCAAAAGCAGTTCCAGCACCATATTGTGTGTGTATACGGTTGTGTTAAGAAATGTGTACCATGTGGTACGACTTTTGACAAATTGTTGCATCAGCCAGTGTTAGTGAGTGTTGATCACTATCAATAAAGGATGTTTGGGAAGTAGCTTTATCCTTAGTACTTGTATTGCACTGCAGCAATAGAGTAATAAAGTTTATGGGTGATGTATTAGCAAAATTGATGCAGTATTGGTGAAGGAGACATCTGGCACGCTGGCCTTCAGTCAGGGCACTGAGTATGGGAGTTGGGAAGTTGTGTTGTAGTTATGCAAGACAGTGGTGAGGCCGCAGTTGGAGCGTGGTTTACAGTTTTAGTCAATTATTACCAAACAGCTGCCTGGGAAAAAAGGGGGGGGGGGGGGGGAAACTAATTCTGAAATCCATTTTTAGTTGAATTTTAGTCATTCCCTCTGAGATACCTTGGGAGTGCTAAAAGCAATTCCTTTCAAGAAAAAGAACAGTGCAAGTGAGAATCTTGATGAGAATTATCCTTATCTCATTATTGTGAGGTAACCAATGAGTTATCTTGTGGCTTTAAATCGTCGGTGCATGTTTAATATCAATCTGATTCTTGAGCAAATATTTAAGGGGTTGATCAGCACAAAATTAATTTATTTTGCTCATGTATCCATCATACTGTGAATCATTTTAACCTAATCTGACATTGCTATTAGCTATGTGATAACTGAAAATCCAGATGCAGCTGTATCACTTCTGATGAGTAAATTAAGAGAAAAATGTAGCAGACGTAGTGTATGACTACGTGTATTTGTATAATATGTGCATTCTTACGCCTTTTTCGGTAAGATGAATTGTTTTAATTGTGCTTTTCACTGAATGGCAATAGATGTTTGGAAATGTGTAAATACACTTGCCTCAATTGGAAGAATATAGATTTTTATACAATTTTCTGTTGTGCTACGCTTACTTCAATCAATTGTTATTCTTTGTATTTTCAAACAATAACATTTTATTTAACTTTTTAAAGCCCATGTATTACATAAGACATTTTAAAACTGAGCATGTGCAACAGGAGACTTGATTAATTGCATCCACCTCATTTCCCAATAACTAATTGTGGTGTTTAATCTAGAAAAATAAGCCTTGTAGCTGCATTAGATCTAGATAAAGATTAGTACTGCTTGGATTGTCATTTTATCGATGTTGTGGCAGTAAATCAGTAATGCTCCAAACAGCCTCAAGGTAACCTATTTAGATCCTTGCGTTTCTTCCAAATATATGCTTCACCAAACTTTCTGCTGTGCAAGAATAACAAGATCTGGGTTTGTCCACAAGTTTAATCAATAAGCGCTAGTGTGACATCCTGATTTGATACCGCTATTTTCCAAACCTTTAATATTTCTACAAATGTATCCCTGGGGTAAGTGTTCACATTGTTAGGGAATAGGTATTCACTACTTCATTAAAAAAGAAATAACTCCATTTTCCTTATCAAATTTCAAGTACTGACATGTAGTGGTAGGTAGCAGTCAAGATGTAATTAGCTATAACCCACACAGATTTGATCATTGACCATTTGATCTAACTTTTAGTGGGTTTTGTTGAGGAATGAATAAGAGTAAATAAGACACAATGAGCTGCTCATCCTTAACTTTCACCTGAGTGAGATGTAAAAACTTAGTTTGACGAGATGGCAACTTCAACGAAACAGGAATATACCTAGGAACATAATTCTGAGTTTAATATGCTCCACGTCAACTTACCTCAAAAAGGCATTTTTGTTTTAAGCATTAGTAGGGCCAAATCTATAATCAGCATATCCAATCAGGCAGCCCATTTTCCCTACAAAGATCACTCATTTGCATATGCCAGGTACCAATTATCTCTTTAAGATGGCCATCCAAGAGACCTGATATATGCTTGAGTCAATATTCTGTTGGGAGTTTTGCATGTCTTCTGAGTGCATGGCATTGGTCTCTACAATTTGGCTTCATTGTTTTTTGTGCACAGCAAGATCCTGCATACAGCAGTGTAATCTGATTAGTCATGTTGGAGGGATGAACATTGGCCAGGACACTGGAATTAGTGCCACTTCAATGTGTCTTTATTTTACTTTCACCTGAGGACAGATGTAGCTTCAGTTTAACTCCTGAACCCTAAGATATCTCCTTAACTTGAAGGTATTTCCAACAGTGCAACACCCTGTTTAAGGCACACTGTCAACCTAATCTCAATTCTCTGAAGTAGGGCTTGTGACTCGGAGGGAAGAATGTTATGTGGAGAACATGGCTGACTCTTTGTACTTGATTTACATTAATTAGTCCACTTGCTATAAACTTGGCTGATAATGAATTGGCAGCCTATTTTGGATTACTTGCATTGACCAACTTTACCTGTCTTTAGTTTCACTTTATAAATTAAGTAGTTTTATTTTGAGAAAAAATGAATTAGTTTGGATGTAGTTTACAAGTCTAAACTCCCCTCTGGAAGGGATTTATTCTGCCTTTGCATGTACTTTTGCTGAATAAGCAAGTAGCATGCCATTCTATCTGGAAACATTTTGTCAAGGATAAATGTACACTAATTCCCATTAACATCTTCCTGGTTCCCAAATCCATCCTTTTGTTGACCTGCAAGTAAGCAACTACATGACTTCATATAGAACAGCACAGGACAGGCCCTTCCACTCACTATGTTGTGCTGAACTAATTTAAACCAATGATTCCTAATTAATCTAATCTCTCTCCCCCACACATTGACTATATCCCTCCCTTCTCTGGATATTTATGTGCCTATCTAAGAGTTTCTTAAACACTCCTATGCTCTGTCTCCACTGCCACCCCCGGCAGTGTATTCCAGGCACCCACCACTCTGTGGGGTGGGAGAAAACAACGTGCCTTGCACATTTCCTTTGCACTTCCCCCTCTGACCTTAAATACATGTCCTCTAGTACTAGAGATTCCAATCCTGGGAAAATCATGGCTATTACATGTGAAACTGCAACAAATATTCTCTTCCAGATCTGAAAAATTTGATGCTCGAATAATGTTTTGAATTGAGTCAAATAAGGATCATTTGAAGCAACTAAAGGTATCCAAACAAATTTCAAACAAATTTTATCAACCTGTACCACATTGGTATACTGAACACTTCCATAGTGACAATAGATTGATAATTGTTGTGTAAGACCACACATCTTGTGCCTACCAATTGTTAGAAGATTTGGAAACTGGTTGTCAAAACCTGGCATTTCATGCACCATCTGTCTGAAGATTGATTTCATTATCTGCTCTTAGCAAAGTGAATCTGGGAGTTTTTCCAATGAAAATTAATAAGAAGAGATGTTATTTCTAAGTTGAGTATGCTGCTCAGACCACCTGGAAACTTAGAACAGTCACTTCACTTAAAATGTAGTCTCCAAGGATTTCCTGGATTTGTTTAATAGAATTTTGAATTGGACCAAGGAGCTCAGAGCACTAATGTGATCTTGGAAGAAAATACCAATTTAAAGTTTGTTCCTTTGCTAATTGAACGTGTTCACTTCTTGGTATAAAAAGCCCCAAACATTTGGTGGAACAGCGTGGAAGATTTTATTTTCATTCGCCTGGAAGATTGGGCTGTGGAGCTATGAGGGATATTTCTGGTGCATGTCAGACATCATCAGGACTGATTATCTGTTCTTCAGCACACCACCCCTTGTACTCCATATCAAAGTCACAATCCACTGTGTTGGAAATAAGGCTCTGGCTGACAGAAGTTAACTTTTGTGGTGAGCTTGTAAGAGATTTGGAAAAGTCCAAATCATAATCCAGCAGCAAATAGAACTGGAAAGCTGAAATTAAATGGAAAATATAACCTAAGTAAGATGCAGGATTGTGGATGATGATAAAAATATAGCTGGGGTATTAGTGGAACTGCAGGGATTTAAAAGCAAAATGCAACCCGTGGTGGGAAGGAATTTATAACTGAAAACATTTGGTAGAACAGCATGGAAGAACTATATTTACCTGTCATAAGACAGCTTGTCTTGTCTCTTCTACAGTAAGTTCAGTGTGCTTGGAACTATTAAATCCAGCAGAAATGCAATGTGAAGCAGGAAGATGGGTTGAAGTAAAATTAGTTGCAAATATGGAACTGAAACATTCCCATAAGTGTCTACAAAGCTTTATTTTCTGCAGTAAATTATAACTTCAATCAGAATAAAATATTTACAATAAACAAAAGATTTATCATTTCAACATTAAGTACTAAAAACTATAGCAAAAAGCTACAGCTTTCAGAATAATGTAAGCATTAAAATAATCAAGATTCTTTGGTTCTAGAATGGGGAAACCAGCTTCATCAACTGATTTGAGTTCAGAAAACTATCTACCATGCCATCCTTGAATCACAAGAACCTTATTAACTTGTAGCTGAATGGCTTTTAAAAATCTGCTAGAAAGTAGGATTTGTTGCATCTAAATGTCCGATCGTGTGGATGAACAAGCTCAGTTGAGTACCATATCACTAGAAAAGAACAAAAATCAAATTGTGATAACCTGGGCACTAGGACCCTCTGAATACAGTTGCACTGACACTGAACATGATATTGTAGCTGGAAAAGCATTGTCTATGTACTAGTTGAACACTCAATAATAAAATGTATATGTTCTCAGCAAAGGACTCACCTTCGTACCTCTACACCCTCACCTCAAGGAATTCCAAGCCTGGCACGATGCTGAGCTCTTCTGCTGCCTCCACCTCAGCACCTCCTTCAGTAAAGTCCTCTTTCCCCTTCTGATGACCCGTTCTCCTGCCTCCAGCCCTCTTCCTCCACCTGGACTCCCCCAATGGGCCTGTTACTTTCCCTGGACCAATTCATAGCCAACTGTCGGCAAGACATCAGCTGTCTTGACTCTCCTGCTCCCTTCACCCACTCCAACCTCTCCCCTTTTGAACACTCTGCTCTCCACTCCATCTGCACCAACCCTGACGTTGTCATTAAACCGGCTGACACAGCATAAGGCTATTACAGCGCCAGTGACCTAGGTTCAATTCCCACCACTGCCTGTAAGGAGTTTGTACGTTCTCCCCGTGTCTGCGTGGGTTTCCTCCAGGTGCTCTGGTTTCCTCCCACATCCCAAAGGTGTACGGGTTAGGAAGTTGTGGGCATGCTATGTTGGTGCTGGAACCGTGGTGACACTTGTGGGCTGCCCCCAGAGCCCTCTACGCAGAAGATGTATTTCATTGTTTCAATGTATGTGCGACTAATAAAGATCTCTTATCTGATCTTCAAACAAAGTCTGGTGTATTGACCTCTACCCTGCAAAGGCTGGATGCCAACTCTCAGACACTTCCTCCTACCTATCCCTGAACCATGACCCCACCAATGACCAGCAGGACATTAGCTCCTGCACCATTACTGACCTCATCATCTTGGGAGATCTACCTTCTACCCCCCACCCCACCCCCCAACAGCTATCAACATGATAGTCCCACAACCTAGGACTGCCTGCTTCTGTCTCCTCCCAAAATCCACAAGATGGACTGTCCTGGCAGACCTATTGTCTCTGCATGTTCTTGCCTCACTGAGCTCGTATCCTCCAACCTGGACACTATCCTGTGCGCGCCCCCCCCCCCCCCACCCCCGGTCCAATCCCTTCCCACCTACATCCATGACACATCATATGCTCTCCAACTCTTCCAAAGCTTTAAGTTCTCTGGCACACAAAACCTCATCTTCACCATGAACATCCAGTCCCTATATACCTGCATTCTCCATCATGACAGCCTCACTACCCTCTGCTTCTTTCTTGTCCAGAGACAGAACCAGTCCCCTTCCACTAACACTCTCCTCTGCCTGGCTGAACTTGTCCTCACCCTAAACAACTTCACTTCCGATTCCACTCACTTTCTACAGACCAATGGTGTAGCTATTGGCACTCACATGGGCTACATTGAACACTCTCTGTTCCAAGCCTATTCTGGTCCCATTCCTCAGCTCTTTCTCTGCTATATCAACAACTGCATTGGTGCCATCTCTCGCACCCATGCAGAACTCCAGTTTCATAAATTTTGCCACAAGTTTTCACCCTGTTCTCCAATTCACTTGGACTACCTGACACCTCCCTCCTTTCTCAATCTTTTCATCTCCATCTTGGGAGATTCCTTATCCACTGACATCTTCTACAAACCCACTGATGCCCACAGCTACCTCAATTACAGATCCTGCCACCCTGTCCCTTGCAAGGATGTGATCCCTTTTTCTCAATTTCTCTGCCTCTGCTGCATCTGCTCCCATAGAACAGTACAGCACAATACAAGCCCTTCAGCCCATGTTGTGCTGACCTTTAAACCACACCTAAGACTATCTAACTGTCCCACATAATCCCCTTATTTTAAATTCCTCCATATTGTTATCTAACAGTCTCTTGAATTTGACCAATGTACCTGCCTCCTCCACCACCACCCCAGGCAGCGCATTCCATGCCCTAGCCAATCTCTAGGTAAAACACCTTCCTCTGATATCTCCCTTGAACTTCCCACCCATTACTTTAAAGCTATGCCCTCTTGTATTGAGCATTGGTGCCCTGGGAAAGAGGTGCTGGCTGTCCACTCTATCATGTTTCCCCTTGTCGTCCTCCTCTCCAAAGAGTAAAGCCCTAGCTCCCTTAGTCTCTCCTCATAATCCATACTCTCCAAACCAGGCAGCATCCTGGTAAATCTCCTCTACACCCTTTCCAACACTTCCACATCCTTCCTATAATGAGGTGACCAGAACTGGACACAGTACTCCAAGTGTGGTCTAACCAGAGTTTTGTAGAGCTGCATCGTTACCTTGCAGCTCTTAAACTCAATCTCACGACTTAAGAAAGCTTATGGGATGTTAGCTTTCATAACTACCCTATCCACCTGTGAGGCAACTTTCAGGGACCTGTGGATATGAATCCCTATGCTTCTCCACACTACCCAGAATCCTGCTATTAACTTTGTACTCCACCTTGGAGTTTGTCCTTCCAAAGTGTACCACCTCACACTTCTCTGGATTGAACTCCATCTGCCACTTGTCAGCCCAGTTCTGCATCCTATCAATATCCCTCTGCAATCTCTGACAGTCCTCCACACTATCCACAACACTACAGACCTTTGTCATCTGCAAACTTGCTAACCCCCACCCTTCTACCCCCTCATCCAAGTCATTAATAAATATCATGAAAAGTAGAGGTCCCAGAACTGATCCCTGTGGGACACCACTAGTCACAGCCCTCCAATCTGAATGCACTCCCTCCACCGCAACCCTTTGCTTTCTACAGGCAAGCCAATTTTGAATCCACACAGCCAAGCCTCCCTGGATCCCATACCCTCTGACCTTCTGGAAAAGCCTACCATGTGTAACCTTGTCAAATGCCTTACTAAAATCCATGTAGACCACATCCACTGCACTACCCTCATCAATCTTCCTGGTCACCACCTCAAAGAACCCTATCAGGCTAGTGAGGCAAGATCTTCCCTTCACAAAGCCATGCTGGCTGTCCCTAATCAGACCATGATTCCCTAAATGCTCATAGATCCTATCTCTAAGAATCCTTTCTAACAGCTTGCCCACCACAGACGTAAGGCTTACTGGTCTGTAATTCCCTGGACTATCCCTACTACCTTTTTTGAATAAGGGGACAACATTTGCCACCCTCCAATCCTCCAGTACCATTCCCGTGATTAATGAGGACTCAAAACTCCTAACCAACGGTTCAGCAATCTCCTCCCTCGCCTTGTGAAGCAGCCTGGGGAATATTCTGTCAGGCCCTGGGGACTTATCTGTCCTAATATTTTCTAACAGCTCCAACACATCCTTTCTCTTTATCAACATGCTCTAGAACATTAACCTTACCAACACTGTCCTCAGCATCATCAAAACCCCTCTCCTTGGTGAATACTGAACAGAAGTATTCATTGAGAACCTCACCCACTTCCACAGTTTCCAGGCACATCTTCCCACCTTTGTCTCTAATTGGTCCTACCTTTACTCTCATCCTTCTGCTCTTCACATAAGTGAAAAAAGCCTCGGGATTTTCCTTAACCCTACTCACCAAAGCCTTTTCATGTCCCCTTCTTGCTCTCCTCAGCCCTTTCTTAATTTCCTTCCTTACTACCCTATATTCCTCATGAGCCCTATCTGATCCTTGCTGCCTACACCTTATATATGCCGCCGCCTTCCTCTGAACTAGTTGTTCCACCTCTCTTGTCACCCATGGTTCCTTCACCCTGTCATTCTTTCTCTGAGGCTTTCCACTCCAGGACATCCGAGATGTCCAACTTCTTTTCTAACCAGGACTTCCCCCAACTGTGGCCGAGAGAGTTGGCACCCATATCTCTGCCATTTCCCGCACCTCCACTCTCACCCCACCCCTCCCAGACCCAACAGGGATAGGGTTCCCCTTGTCCTCACTTTTCATCCTACCAGCCTACCTTTCCAACATATCATTCTCCACCACTTCTGCCATCTCCAACGGGACCCCACCACCAAGCACATCTTCCCCTCCCCACTGTGTTCTACCTTTCACAGGGACTGCTCTCTCCACGACTCCCTAGTTCACTCCTTCCGCCGTTGCCACCCCAGGAACTTCCCACTGCCCCCGCCACAGGTGCAACACCTGCCCCTACACCACCACCACCTCCATCCAGGGACCCAAACAGTCCTTTCAGGTGAGGCAGAGATTCACCTGCACCTCCCTTCATATCATATACTGCATTTGGTGCTCCACGTGTGGTCTCCTCTACATTGATGAGACCAAGCGCAGACTGGGTGACCGTTTCGCAGAACACCTGCGCTCCATCCGTAACCGCGACCTGCATCTCCCCGTTGCCGGTCACTTCAACTCCCCCTCCCACACTATCACTGATATGTCAGTCCTCGGCCTCCTCCACTGCCAGGAGAATTCCAAGCGCAAACTGGAGAAACAGCACCTCATTTTCCATCTTGGAACCTTGCAGCCTAACGGCATGAACATGGAATTACTTCAAATGAGAGACTTCACATAGTGTGCACCCCCCCCCCCCCCCCCCACCATACCTCTTCCCTTTCCTAGCCTATCTCTTTCTTCTACCCCCCCCCTGCTTTTTTTCCTCTCCTTACCTTTGACCTATTCCCCCAGTGGATCTGCTCTCCCCTCCTCCCCCGCACCTGCCCATCACTATCTCTTACCTGCATCTACCTATCACCACCCTGTGCCCACCCCACCTCCCCTCTTTTGGCCACCTATCACTGCTCTGTTTTTCTCTCCTATATATTGGGCTTCCCCTTTTCCTATCTTCAGTCCTGAAGAAGGGTCCTGACCTGAAATGTTGACCACCTGCTTTTCTCCACGGATGCTGCCTGGCCTGCTGAGTTCCTCCAGCATCATCGTGTTTTTCAGAAAATATATATGTGGTTGCTTGGATGCCTTGTGCATGTTGGGCAAGACTATGTTGTTGCTACACGAATAAATACATGTTTTAATTGCCTGTTGCATCTTATGTGAAAATGTGTGTGAAGAAAATAATTTGAGGGTAGGATTTAGAAATTTTGAAAACTGCTTTGATTTTATGAACTTAATGTGTTTAAACTTCCAAAATTCTTAAATTGATATGTTAGATGATGAGGGGGGGGAGTTTTCCTTGGCTGAGGAGTCTAGTACCTGGGACTGAGTTTCAGACTGTGGGGGGAGGGGGGTAGATTGTTCAGGATTGAGATGAGGAGAAATTGCTTCACTCAGCGGTAAATTTTAGAATCCTTTAACCAGACGCTATGTCTCTGGTTCTCGATCATCATGGTAATACACAGATGAATAGACTCCTGGACATTAGGTGGGAAGGGGATTATGCAGACAAATGTCACTGAGGTAGAAGATCATCATCCTGATGAATGGTGGAGCAGGACTGGAAGTAGCAACACCTGCTATTTCTACTGTTTCTTAAATTCTCATTTGTTTTCAAATATCCAAAAAAACTGCAGATGTTGGAAATCTTAAATATCTGTCTTGTTACCTACTTTTAATCTGCAGAGGCCGAGAGATCTGTTTGTCCCAATGCATGATTCGGAGAAGGATCCTGTGCAGGTACTGCAAGTAATTGGGAAAGCTAACATGTTGGTGCTTATCACTAAGGGAATTGAATGCAAAATTAGGGAGGTTATGCAAAGTTACCTGATGCATTGCTGAGACCACATCGGAATATGTTTCTTCATATCATTCTCCTTATTTAATTGAAAAATATTAAGGACACCCTGGATCCCGTGTGATCTAACCTTCCAGACCATGTGGGACCTTGTCATAAACTTTGCTAAAGTCCATATAGACTGAGCTCAAAGGCAAGCAGGTGATTGAGCCAAGTAGAAAAATGGAAGATCTAGTTAACAATAAAAACCAAGTGGACTTCTTTTTTTCCAGTGGTAACTGTGAACAATAGTTTAGAAAACCAACTGATGTGAAAGTTTTTTGGTGAAAATGGTTTGATATATATGTGCAGTAACAGGTATTTACTGACTCTGGATTATTTTTATTTGGCAACCCAGTCTTTTGTGTGATCTGGAACTTAGAATTTTGGAGATATCATCTTATTATCATGGAATACTAGATATTCATATTTGCAAAGCACCATGTGATTGACTTCCAGCTTAAAATTGATTGTGAATGTGATCACCACCTTGTAGGGTATAATGAAATTTTCACTTCTGTACGTGTGACATTCTAAGCGTATAGAATGACAGCTCAGGAGACATCCGGCTGTGTGATGCTGATATGGTAGCCCCTCTGAGAAATTAATTCATGGTATGTAATTTAAAATTAACTGTGGACCATGCACAGGAATGTTGGTTTTAATAGCAGGAACATGCCCTGCAGTGGTATTATTTGGAAGGATCAATAGTTAATTAATAGCAAAATACTACAGATATTGGAAATTTGAGAAGAAAATTAATGAGAAATCTTCAACAGGTCATACAGGGAAGGGAGAAAATGATATTCCATCAGAACTAGAAAAGTTAGAGGTAAGAAAAGTTTTTACATTACAGCAGAAGTGTGGATGGTGGGAGTGGGTCTGCACAAAGGGAACGATGGAGAGCCCACGAGAACCTGCCCACTCTAACACACCACTGGCATTCTGTAGCCATCTGCTGTATTGCCTATAAAAGGGCTTCATCTGGGCAGGAACAGGCCCCAGATTTACTGATAGTAGCATAAATGTTCGGATTGATTGATGTGACAGCCAAGAAAGTGCACCAGTGCCTCTACTTCCTCGGAAGGCTAAGGGAACTCAACACGTCCCCGATGATTCTCAACAATCTCTACAGATGCACCACAGAAAGCATCCTATCCAGGTGCATCACAGCTTGGTACGGCAACTGCTCTGCCTGGGACCACAGGACTGCAGAGCTGTGTCCACGACTCTCAGCACATCACAGAAACCAGCCTCCCCTCCATGGACTCTGTCTACACTTCCCGCTGCCTTGAGAAAGCAGCCAACATAATCATGGACCCCTCCCACCCCAGACCTTCTCTCTCCTCCCTCTTCCCATAAGGCAGAAGGTACAAATGGTTGACAACATGTACCGCCAGGTTCAAGGATGGCTTCTATCCCGCTTTTATTAAGACTCTTGAATGGATCTCCTGTACGATAAAGAGGAGCTCCTGATCTCTCTCTCTCTCTCCACCGTGGCCCTTTTACTTCTCTGCCTGCACTACACTTTCTCTGTGACTGTAATATGATATTCTACAATTTTTTTGTATGACCTCTGTGCTTGTGTATGGAATGATCTGTCTGGATGGCATGAAAGCAAAAGCTTTTCATGGTATCTGGGTACATGTGACAATAATAAACTAATTACCAAAGAATGTGGCTCACAGGTCTACAATATTTAAATATGAAGTAGCACTTGTAGTAATACATAAAACAGTGTGGTGCACCCAAATATGCACCAATGATCACAGTGGAAAACCAGGGGCTAGGAAGAACAGGTGCAGGTTATATCAGGTATCTAAAAGCAGAGGAATTTCTGGCTCCACGTTTATCATTGTGCTAGTGCTTTCTTCAGAATACTAAGTTAGGAGTGATGCAAAAGCTCACTGGTCTCTGAATCCTGTGCTGAACATTACGTTGGTCCAGCTTTGCTGAGGGAGTGTTGGCAGTTCCCCCAATATCTGCTGATGTTTCCCTGTGTAATTACAACTTCAGGGCTTCTGCATGAGTGCATCATCCTGAGGTTGCAGGTAGCTGTTTACGGCAGCTTTGCTGACTGTCCTCCATGGGAGTACGATGAGATGATTCCCAATGATTGATTACATTTAGTTTGAATATTCTTCAGTTTTGAATGTTTCTAAAAAAACATTCAATTTTTGACAGCCGGTTAATGGGTGTGGCTTAGCTGGCTGTCAGTCTTTCAGCTGCCTTGCCGCAACTAGTGGAGTCGGCTGATTTCCGCATCTTCCAGAAGGGTGGATTGCTTGCTGCTGACTGGATTTTGGACCATCATGTATTTCACCAGGTTATTGCAGGGAACTTGGAGTTTTCTCTTGGCTATGAGTTACACAGTAAGTGCAAAGCCTTTAAGGGAAGCATTTCATCTGTAATGGTGGTATTGTATTTATTTAGTTCAAGCAAATTGCGTGCACATAATCACGTCACATGTAATATGTTCTATGCCAAAGTGGATTTGAGAGACTTCACCTGTTTACATTAGCTAGGTGATGTAAATTATGGAGGGATTCTCATGGACAACTTTGACCTGAGCACAGCAAACAACATTCTACTTTCAGTGATGTAATGGGTGATAATGAGCAAGCTGAGTTCCTGATAGTGAAATAGACAGGAACATGGTAGTTTGATGCAGAAAAGTCTGGTGATATACTTTTAGAAGACTGTAAATGGGTAATAGGAGTATCATTTCCAAATATGCATCTATGATTGTGGTAGGACAAGTTGATATGGTTTCCTTGATCACCAAATCTGAAATATAACAAGATCCTTCTAGACCTTTGTAAGTTACTGTTTGGCCCTCAGGTGGCATTTAGTGGCCAATTCTGTGCACAAGTTTAGGAAAGAAGCAAAGGCTTTGGGGAAAAGTTACAGTGCAAGTTTCAGGAGGTTGGGAAAGTCTGAAGGAGACCACCTGACACATGTTTTCAGGATCTGGAGGATTTTTGTTGATAGAATAGGGCAATGAAGTCTGTAAGCAGTGGACAAGCAGAGCATCATTGGCAATAGATCTGGAAGGGAGATGAAAGCTTTTATTTTTTTTGAATCATCATCTGGGTTTAATTGTATTTAAAATGAGCTACACTTTTTTCTTTTCCCCCACTTAAATAATTGATTCTGCAGTCATTGGGGAAGTAACGACCAACAACATTTCAAAGCACTTACAATGAAAATGTCATGTCTCTTCACGTAACATCAATCCTCAATAGATGGGTTGTTTGAAACTGATGCTATGAAGAAAAGTATTCTGCTTCCATAGAGTGTAAGGGGGACATTAGACAAGTCATTTACAGTTTACTTGCAAGGCAAAGGAGTTGATTCCATTGCTATGGATGTGCTTTAGTGTCTGAAGTCTGTCCGTTTTTCACCACCCCCCCCCCCCCAACAGTATTTGTCGTCATCTTTGTCAGGTGAGTAAACCAGCTTCTGAGCCATCTGCCTTTATTTGTCTTGAGTTATCAATTTTGTTAATTAATATTGCACCACAATCTGTAGTCAGCTTAATAGTGAAGCTCGGTTGTTTGTGCATAAATGGTACTGCAGGTTCAGGCAAGAGCAGGTGTGTAGCTAAGTACAGATAACCAAAAGCTATTCTGCCATGAGCTGGCTGTAAATGGCATTTTACAATCTGCCTTGGCGTTGACGCACATGAACTGTTATGCAGATGCTGTACTTGCAGGGTGGAAATGAACTAAAAACCAAATCCATATGTGCTAGTGTTTGTAAGCAGCATCCTTTTGACAGTAGTGAATTGCTAATTATTGCCAACCAACCTCAGAGGCACTGAAACTTGTCTGCCAAGGATAGTGTCTCATTCATTCAGGTTTATAATCTTCCAGTGAAGTTAAGTTTGTATGAATTCAGACTTCAATTTTCATTACTTATTGACCAATCTTTAAATCTCATAGGTTAAGGTGCTTGTCCTGTTGTTCCAATCAGAGTTGGTCCCAGATAACCTGGTTCACTTGCTGTAGCATTATCTACTTTCAGAACTCCATGGGCAAAATTCCTTTGAGCTGAAAGTGCAAAGGCAAGTCTAACTAATGACAGATGCTGTTAATTAACACTGGTGGTACAGTGGACAATGAAGAAGGTTATCAAAAATAACGGGGATTTTGATCAGCTGAGTAACTGGGCTGAGGATGGCAGGACTCGAGGGACTGAGTTATAGGGAGAGGTTGGACAGGCTAAGACTTTATTCCTTGGAGCATAGGAGACTGAGAGGTGATCTTAGAGGTGTATAAAATCATGAGGGGCATAGATAGGGTGAATGCACTCAGTCTTTTTCCCCCAGAGTTGGGGAATCATGAACTAGAGGGTGTGGGTTTAAGGTGAGAGGGGTGAGATTTAATAGGAACCTGAGGGGCAACTTTTTTTTGGTGGTATCTATGTGGAATGAGCTGCCAGAGAAGTAGTCGAGGCAGGTACAATAACTTTTAAAAGACAGTTGGACAGGTACATGGATGGGAAAGGTTTAGAAGGTTATGGGACTAGCTTGGATGGCATGGACCTGTTGGGCCGAAGGACCTGTTTCCATAACTCTGACTCTATGATGTGCTACAGCAAAATAGGGCCCACTAATAGAAACAACAGTTGAGAGCTTAGTGAATTGTAAATTACGATATTGGTCAGTATGTCTTGCCAATCTAGATGACATGGTGTTACCCTTTTACCACAGAAAACCACAGGCTTTGAGATCTAATTTAACACCTTCAAAATAATTATCAATTTGTATAGATAAATTATAGTGGATAACTAGATCAGGATATGGTAGTGAACAGTTTGACCAAATACTGAGTAATACTGCTACTCATTTATCTCTGGGGGAGAAAAGGTTTTTCTCTGTGCAGTGAGCGCAGATTTGACGCTAGTATCCAAAAGGCGCAGGATAACAGTGCTGTTCCTGAGAGAGGTCAACACATTTGTCTGAGGAAGGTAAATGAGTATCTGAAGCTGCTTCACCCATTCACTACTTTGCAGAATCCTGCTTCATAAAGAATAACAGTTTCAAATTTGTGTTCCTCAACACACCTTCAGCAAGTACCCCAGGGTGTGCTTTACCCACACGGGCCAATGATTTCCTTTGCCTTTCTGAGAGGTTACATAAGCCTGTGTGGGAAGAGCATTGATAGGAGGAGGGACATGATCCTATGCGAAAGTTCCACCTTGCCAGAATGGGAGACACTCGGTAAATCAGCTTGTCCCTCCCAGTCCATCCTTCCATTGGTTCCTAACACTTTATGATGGTGTCTGGATTTGTCTAGAGATCAAAGGATCACCTACCAATATTAACTATGAAAATAATACAGACTAAGTTGCCTTTTTCATGTAAGTTGTCTTGTATTCCCATGTATAAAACATTTATTATTTAATACCTTAAGTGATGGTAAGGTTAAGGAGCTTAAAGTTCCTGGGTGCCAACATCTTGGGCCCGACACATTGATGCAATCAGGAAGTAGAGCTGCTGGCGTGCCTTCTTCATTGGGAGTTTGAAGAGATTTGGTACGCCACCACAGACTCTTGAAAATTTCTGCAGATGTGCAGTGGAGAGCATTCTGACTGGTTGCATCACCGCCTGGTATGAAGGCTCCAATGTGCAGGATCGCGAGAGGCTGCAGAAGGTTGTAGACTCAGCCAGTTCCATCACGGACACAACCCTCTCCGCCATCAAGGACATCTTCAATAGATGGTGCCTCAAGAAGGTGGCATCGACCACTAAGGACCCTCACCATCCAGGACATACCCTCTTCTCATTATTACCATTGGGAAGGAGGTACAGGAGCCTGAAGACTCTCACTCAATGATTCAGGAATGACTTCTTCCTCTCCATCAGATTTCTGAATGGTCCATGACCACTACCTCCTTTCTTTGCACTATTTATTTATTTTGTAACTTATAGTAATTTTTGTCTCTTGCACTGTACTGCTACCACAAAACAACAAACTTCACGACATATGTTAGTGATGATAAACCTGATTCTGATTTAAGTTGGCACTTGAAATAAGGCTGAATGAAAATGACAGTTCAAACTGATATTTCATACATGCCTGATCCAATGTTGCACCTTTATTTGAAATAACAGCACAGACTGAGTGGATTAATAACAAAATGTACTCTTTGATTAGTTCAGGTTTGGCTTTTTCACATTAGAAAATGAATTTGGGGATGCATTATTTATGAAACCTGTCAATTATCACTTAATTGCAGGCACAGTTTCTGGAATCCTGTGGAGCCAGTACTGGGGATTGCCAGGTACATCTTGGGCATTTGTAGTGAAGTTCATTGATTGCACAGAACCATACACGTTCATCATTACAAAACAACTCTAATTCACTGTTCTATAAGATGCAAATGACTGAGGTCAGGGCATGGAGTCAGGGAATGATGAGCTGAATGGATGACAAGCTGGCTACTATTATACTCTTGTGTGTTGGATAGTTACTCAGTTTGCGAATAGTGGGAAGTGACTTGAGTATCGGTGTTGGGATCACTCTTGTTAACCAGTTACGTAGGTAGTTTAGACTTGAACAAAAGGTAGAATTTCGGAATTTGCAGATGTCAATAGATCGTTGGCTGTTAATTTTGGGGCAGATCTAGGAAAGCAAACTGGTAATTGGTGGAACAGTGGGCATACAAAATACAGATCACCCATGGTAGCAACACTGATTAACAGTTTGACAGGGCAGGGATAGCAAATTAACTTCCATTTTGGGCAAAACTAGAAATAAGGTCATAGCATTCAAGATTTTTAAACCCAGTATTGAGCTGAAGAGAAACTTCTTTACCTGGGTTGTGATTGGGATATGGAACTCATAGCAGATAAGGGAAGTAACATGGGGGAAGCTACTTAAATACATGAGGAAAAAGATATCACTGAGAAAGATCTGTTTTGATGTTGTTGGATAAAGAATGAGAAGAGGCCCACTTGTAGCATAAAATTGGTATTATACTGACAGGACCCAAGAGTTTCTGTGCTGTAACTGCATTGTAATACTTTGCAATACCTTGTAAATGTTTTGTCTTTATAGGGAGCTTTTCCAGAATGTTTTTCATTCTTTTGAAGTATACAGTTAACTATGGAATTGCTTAGCCCCTTAATGTGTGGTCTGCAAACATATAGAACAATTACAGCACAATTCAGGCCCTTCGGACCACAAAGCTGTGCCGAACATGTCCCTACCTTGGAAATTACCAGGCTTACCCATAGCCCTTTATTTTACTCGGCTCCATGTACCTATCTAACAGTATCTTGAAAGACCCTATCGTATCCGCCTCCACCACCGTTGCCGGCAGCCCATTCCACGCACTCACCACTCTCTGAGTAAAAAAACTTACCCCTGACATCTCCTCTGTACCTACTCCCCAGCACCTTAAACCTATGTCCTCTTGTGGCCACCAATTCAGCCCTGGGGAAAAGCCTCTGACTATCTACCCTATCAATACCTCTCAATATCTTATACACCTCAAGCAGGTCCCCCCTCATCCTCCGTCTCTCCAAGGAAAAAAGGCCAAGTTCCCTCAACCTGCTTTCATAAGGCATGCTCCGCATTCCAGGCAGCATCCTTGTAAATCTCCTCTGCACCCTCTCTATGGCTTCCACATCTTTCTCGTAGTGAGGTGACCAGAACGGAGCACAGTACTCCAAGTGGGATATCTGGCAGCACTCTTTCTTGAGAACTTCAAGAGATGTGCATCTGTCTCCTGCCATCTGCTTTTCCTGTTTCTTCAAATTGCATATAATGTGTTTTGATTGTATGTTAAGAAATACACCAAACCCACATGTTTAGGACAGTTTGCCTACTTCTACATGTTGTGAAAAAATCACAGTAATTGGGGTGATCACTCTCTGTGACACAGATGTTGAATTCATTTATGGTTTTTTTTAGGGTAAGTGGCTCGGAGGCATGGGGCAAATCAGGCACAATCATATTGAGCGATAGGGCAGGTTTGAGGGGCTGAGTGGCCGCCTCCTGCTCTGATTTTCTTAAATTCTTATGTTTGTGTTTTGAAGCTAAGCCAGTATGTGTGGTTTAACCAGCTAACAAAGTTGTATAGCATCTTCATGGTAATGTTTCTTTCTGCCATTACTTCACCTTCTGCAGACCCCTTCTTCCCCACCACCCCTGCCAACATGGTCCTTAAATTTGACCTCTAAGGCCCTGCTGATGTATACAGAGCCCAGCCGCTGAAACTACTCGCCAGAAAACCACGTAAGGTTTAAGTGCAGTCTTATTTTGTATGTCCGTGGTGAGCTCGAACAGCTCTCTACAGACTACAAATTCTGACACCTTAACTCTTTAGGAAATGTTGATTAAAATTAGGACACTTAATGATGGTTAGCAAACAACAAGTCAGATACTGTCCTTAGTACACTTTGAGTCCTTTTGTCTCAAGTTGTAATAGAAAGTTTTGTAAAGTTTTAGGTATGATTAACAGATCTATTTTGTGCTTTTTTTTGTTAATTAATTATATAAGAATTGAAAGGGGAACTACTTTCAGTTCATGAATTGATCACTTTTTTTACCCCCTTAATCTGTCAAGGTCATAAGTTATGACATCAACCACATGCAGTTTTTGACCATTGCAGTACAGACACTTCAAAGACATGGACTTCTTTGCTCTCAGCTGTCATTTATTAGTGTTTGGCAGCACTTTTCAACATGGGATTAAAACGTGTGAATCACTTAGGAGAAGTAGAATTTCTGAGAACAAATCCTAACATTAAAGCATTTATGGCTGTCTATTATTTTGTCGACTATGATGTTCTTTTAAGGTTTTCCCACAACTGTAAGTGGAAATATTACCCAGAGAAAATTAAACTGTCAGTGTCCATTCAGGAGCTGTCTGTAATAAAGAACACACAAGATTTAGAAATAACAGGTAAAGCGTGTGTAATGGAAATAATTTAGTGTCGCGAATCTGGGTGAAGGAGACTTGAAGATAATATAGGCAGGTAATTTTTTAATCCCTTCTAGATTGTAAAGAAAATCACACAAATCCATTAGCTAGTGTTGTCCAATCAAATAATATTCATACATGAGAAACTTTTGATTTCCAAAAAGGAAGAACATAATGTATCATTTTGAAAACAAATGTGGGCATTGTTTCCAAAAGCAATTTCAGACACAGATGAGGCTATTGCATATGTTTTAAAGAAATCCTATATAAAGGAAACCCATAAATGAGAAATGGATTACTGTGTCAGTGACATCTGTTGAAATTTAGTGTCTTCAGAACAAGTCACAAATGCAGCAACAAAAGAACAACTGCTCAACTTAAAACTATTGCACTTACTTTGTCCGATAATCCAGTATATCTTTAATTGCACTCTCTTTGGTTCATGTTGCCTCTTATTCTTCCTATTAAAATTTATCACCATTTGACATTTGTACCAAAACCATCTGCAATTTATTTTCAATTCAGCAATCTGTCCCCTTCTGGATTCTGTTACATCATTGTTACCCAAAATTCCAAGTTGCATATTATTTCCAAACTTTGAAAATTAATATGAATTAAGCAGAATTAATATTGACCCCTTGGGGAATGTGGGTCAAATCTAGAAATAAAACTTAACTGCTTTCCTCTGCATTCTCTTTGGTCAATTTTGCATCTTATTCCACTGTCATATTCATCCGTTGAACATCAAATATACTTTTAAAAATTTCTTGACATGTTTAAAGCCTTTTGACAATTCACATGAAAAATGTTCAAAGAATCCTCAAGCCTTCCTTGTTACTTGCCCAAAGAAATCATTTAGCCCTCCATTTTTCTATCATTCATGTGGCAATGTGGGAGGGAAGGGTTAGACAGACCTTAGAGCAGGATAAAATGTCAACACGACATTGTGGGCCGAAGGACCTGTACTGTGCTGTAGTGTTCTATGTTCTAAATCAACAAGTTCACCTTTAAACATACTCATGCTGATCATTTATCGGCCAATGCTTTTCATAATGTCTCTTAATCGTCTCTCAAGTTTCTCAGTGTTAGTGGCCTGTTTAATTTTCTTGGGTAATCCCTCTCTTTTTAAAGCAATTACAAACTTTAAATCATCTGACAACTTTCCCCAAGGAAGACGGCTGGAGCCTCCACAATTTCCTCTTCCTTCCCTCAGGCTGCGTCTTCTCTGGATCGGTTGTGAAGTGGTGCCAGCGACTTCCCTGTTCCATAGAATATTTCACTGCACCCCATCCCTCCACTGTGATCTTACCACCATTCTCTTTCTCTAATAAACAAGATAGCCAAATTCTATCTCGGCAATCACCTCCATAATCAGTGTCTAATGACTGCTCTTTGACTACTCATGTATTTAGAAAGGATTTTTGGACTCCCTTTTCTGTTATTTATCTACTCTCATACATTCCCCTTGCCCCTTATTTTTTTCCTGATCTCATTTATAATCAACTCCATTCTGTCATGCTTCATGAACCTTGAATCTGGCCGCCTTTCTCTATCTTTATTCCTCTGGGGAGCTCTAGCTAAGATGTTGTCCCGCATCTGTAATGTGCTCGGACTTCATGCCTGAACCATCTCGTATGTGAATTCTATTTTGCAATTGTTCTTTTCACACCAACTTTAAATTCCAGTCCACCTGGATCAGATTCCTTTTTAAGTCAATGAAGTTGATCTTTGTCCAGTTATGTATTTTTATGCATTGTTGTACCTTGCCTTGTTATCCAAAACCATTCAAAAGTTGGTGATACCATGGTCACTAGTCTGCTCAGCTTCCCTGACTGAAACCTGCTCGACTTGCCTCCCTTCATTCACAGGAAGCAGTACTGCTTCCTTTCTCATTTGGAGTGGAAACACATTAATCAGAAATGTGGAAATACTTTAAAAATTCAGACCACTCTGCTCTGTGACTATTCCTGATAAACTGAAATGGGCCATCATCTCAACTCTGTAATTGCCTCTCTGCAGTTTGGCTTCGTTTTCCCAGTAAATCAAGACCCATGCAATTTTAAATTAAATGCATCTGTCAATAATTCCTTGACTGCATTATCCCTCTCCAGTACTATAGTGGTTTTTTATTAAAACTTCTTTTTGTCTTTTCCTTCCCTACCTTTTCTGAATTTTGGACTAAAATGAGTGGCCAGGTAAGCCCAGAGTCTTCCTTTGTCGTTGCTTCCCGTGGGGACTGTGACTTCTGGCAATTCCTCTTTCCCCTTAAACCTTCCACCCCAGTAATGCTCAAGTGCCAGTAAAACAGTACATCAGGTGTGATTCACAGTGGTTGTTACATGCTCCATGTCATGGGGACACATTCTTCACTTAGCAGCGTAATTATCTTAAACCAATGAAATGAGTAAATTAAACTTGTGATAGGTTGCTGCATTATGTTGATGTTCTTTGTCAAAAATGCTCTTTTAAAAAAAAATGCAATGATCTGATTTTTATTTTGCCAAGTGCAGCTTGCTCTGGAGATGTGCAACTGTCTTGCACTTGCTCTCTGAATACCTGTGTGAAGAGTTTGCTGAACAAAACGCTCTTGGAACCAACTGGTGAGATGCTGAATGGAGCCAGGACTTTGCCTGATGTAGTTGGGTCATGTGGATGGACATGAATGAGCCCTGCCCACAAAACTGCTGAGATAACCTTTGATGTAGCAAAGCTCTGTGCCCAATTTTGCTGCCTTATTAACTCAATTTTTCCAAAGCGTCTGAATGTTTCTGGCATATAAAACTATTCAAAAACTAATACAAAATATTGAGAGGAATAGATAGAGTGGACAGCCAGCACCTCTTTCCCAGGGCACCAATGCTCAAGACAAGAGGGCATGGCTTTAAGGTAATGGGTGGGAAGTTCAAGGGAGACATCAGAGGGAGGTTTTTCACCCAGAGAGTGGTTGGGGCATGGAATGCACTGCCTGGGGTGGTGGTGGAGGTGATACATTGGTCAAGTTCAAGGGATTGTTAGATAAGCATATGGAGGAATTTAAAATAGGGGGATATGTAGGAGGAAGGGGTTAGGTAGTCTTAGGAGTGGTTTGAAGGTCGGTATAACATGGTGGGCCAAAGGGCCTGTATTGTTCTATGGTTCTAATTGAAATTGTTTTATCTTCAGAGTTACTACATTTTTTTAAAAAATCCCTGAAACTATTTAAAACATTGAAATAATTAAAAGCATTACTGCAAATGTCAGTTACAATCTGAATTAGTTTTATTTCATTGCCATAAGATCTTTTCACACGAATGGACTTGTAGATCCTGTGCATGTTCTAAACTTGTACAGGGTCATCGAGGAGATTTGTCCAGCTTTGCTGTTGGAAATCTGTCAGAAATTTCAGGACTTCTACAGTAGGGTAGCCACATGGCAAGCTCCCAAACTGAGCTATCTTTTAAGCAGGTAAGTGTTGGCAGTTTCTCATAGAGGTAGCAGCAAAACTCAGTGAAATCCAGGCCAATACTTAGCAGTAAAGCTTTTGCAGGACAAATGAATGTGCAGGACCAAACAGAGGCTGAAGTATGGCACTGCTCTATGGTGAAGTCTTCCCCTGCTCCCTTCTACCTCTTGCTACTTAATGAACAATTTACATTAGCACAATCTCCTGTTCCTCAAGGTCATTTGCAGTGAAGTAATTTTAGCCTGTGGCTCATGTTGAAATAGACAGTTTGAATTTGATGTGTTGACCCATGTGAATTTTGAATATTGGTCTACAACTCTGCAAGAAATATAGATTACATTTTGTAGCACATAGTTCTCTAGGACTGCTTTTTGATTACAAAAACACTTAATGTGATGAATGTGCCAGTAGGACTCCATCAGGGAGCCACACTCCATCACATCCAATTATCCAGTAGGATATAGTCACAGTGGGAACAGATCAGACAATGAGCTTGGAATGGAAGCCCTGGTCAGGACTGCAGTTAATTAGTTGGAAGATACAAACCCCGTTGTCATTTATTTTGGTCTTGGGAATACATACGATGACTTTCTTGTGGGGAAAAAAGGAAGATGAAAGGCAAAATGGACTTTCCTAATCTTTGTGGAACAGGCTGCTTCTCACACAAAGCAACCACTCTGTCGCCTCTGAAGAATTTAGTTCGGGGCCCTGAGCATCAGTCTGCTGCATCTTTCAGATTCAAAAGAATGAGGACCAATAAAAAGGGAAATCCTGTAAGAATTGAAATGGGTTTTCCCTGCAAAATAAATATTTTGTGTGAATTGTCAAGAACACAATGATATATAGAAGTATCCATTGCAACCAGCAAGGTGAACTTGGAAAGAAATACAATTTGACTTCCTTTGACTATAAAGAAATAACATCCAGTGAACATGGGAAAATACAAAAATGCAGTCACCTTCCTAATATTCGGTTGATAAGAGAATATGTACTGTGGTACTTGGTTTATCCACTTCACACCAACTTTGATAGAATTGTCATGTAACAAAGGAACTTCTATAAATCAGTAATATCACAAAGCTCTATCCTCTTGCATGTACATATACAAATCATTTCAAGTGAATGTTTAAATTAAGGGACAATACTTGAATAATATTTGCAAACAGTATAATCACAGTTATTATACAGCTAGGATATTACGGCGCCTCTACTTCCTCAGGAGGCTAAAGAAATTCAGTATGTCCCCTTTGACACTCCAACTTTTACCGATGCACCATAGAAAGTATCATATCTGGATGTATCACAGCTTGGTACGGCAACTGCTCTACCCAGGACCACAAGAAACTGCAGAGAGTTGTGGACACAGCCCAGCGCATCACGGAAACCAGCCTCCCCTCCTTGGACTCCGTCTTTACCTCTCGCTGCCTTGGCGAAGCAGCCAGCATAATCAAAGACCCCACCCACCCAGGTCATTCTCTTTTCTCTCCTCTCCCATCAGGTAGAAGATACAGGAGCGTGAGGGCACGTACCACCAGGCTCAAGGACAGCTTCTATCCCAATACGATAAGACTATTGAACGGTTCCCTTATGATGAGATGGACTCTGACCTCACAATCTATCTTGTTGTGACCTTGCACCTTATTGTCTACCTGCACTGCACTTTCTCTGTAGCTGTGACTCTGTTATTGTTTTTACCTGTACTACATCAATGCACTCTGTACTTACCCAATGTAACTGCACTGTGTAATGAATTGACCTGTACAACCGGTATGCAAGACAAGTTGTTCACTGTACCTTGGTACAGATGACAATAATAAACCAAGACCAAAGTGCTGGAAACTCACAGGCAGGTCAGGCAGCATCTGTGGAAAGAGAACCAGAGTTAACACTTAAGGTTGAAGACCATTTATCAGATGATGCTACTGACCTGTGTCTCCAGAATTTTCTGTTTTTATTTCAGATTTCCATAATCTACAAAACACATGGTGAGCTGGTTATATGTCCATATTGACAACAAACCAATGAAGAAGCACAAAGTAAATTTTAGAAAAACTCTACCTGAACAAGAGAGTCGTGGACACAGCTCAGCACATCACAGAAACCAGCCTCCCCTCCATAGACTCCGTCTACACTTCTCGCTGCCTCAGTAAAGCAGCCAACATAATCAAAGACCCCACCCCATCCAAGGGAGAGTCAATAATGAGTCGGTGGGGCAGGGGGAGGATGAAAGCACTTGTTTGGACAGTGACCGTGAGAAGTTTCCTCTGGAATGTCTTGGGTCATTTTCCTGCCTAATGAGCTTTCATTGATGCAACCCCATTCTAGCAAAAAAAACAAATCTTTAAATTCATGGTGGTGAAGAGCCTTTATTATCTGAACTTGTAGGGAAGGAATTTTGGGGAGGAAGCAGCCAACACAATCGAGGACCCCACCCACCCTGAACATTCTCTCTCCTCCCCACTCCTATCAGGCAGAAGATACAAAAGCCTGAAAGCACATACCACCAGGCTCAAGGACAGCTTCTATCCCGCTGTTATAAGACTATTGAACAGTTCCCTTATATGATAAGATGGACTCTTGGCCTCTCAATCTACCTTGTTATGAACTTGCACCTTATTGTCTGTCTGCCTGCACTGCACTTTCTCTGTAACTGTAACACAATATTCTGTTATTGTTTTACCCTGTACTACCTCACTGCACTGTGTAATGAATTGATCTGTATGAACGGTATGCAAGGACAAGTTTTTCACTGTACCTGAGCAGTCCCTGTACATTTTGGGATTCTTGTGAGGTCCCATAGGTGTGTTTAAAGGCTCTTGGAATCTTGAGACTACCCTGAAGTGAGCACGTAATTTTAGTGTTAAGACAGTGATTTTGTGATTTGATGTTGGCAATATTGACCCTTCTGAGCAAGTAATAAACTCCCAATGTTATGCAATGGGCATGGAAATGAAGTAACAATGCAGTCTTTGCAGAACCATTGTACAGATGTGTGAAGGAATTCCGGGTCATTGAATCTAACAATAAATAGCAATTTTGGATCAGAGATTACAGGGATCTTGGTCAATAGAAATGCAGAAAAGCATAGCTAAAGATAAATAGTCTTAAAGAGATGACAGTAACTAAAACTTCAGAGGTAATCCTGAACACCACAGTGATATAACTGTTACAGTAAATGGATGAATGATTCAATGAGTCATTCAAGGGAGTTAGTTTTGAATTTTTCAGCATTCTCCATCTGAAAGTGCACCTATAATCCATCAGTCTCTCAATTACATTCACATTTGTGCTTTTCATTTCAATTTTTTAAAAAATATTATCATGCCTTCATAAATCCATGATAGTTCTGCATCCTCCTTGTAACTACTTGCAGTTAATCCAGGAAAGGAGACAGCAGTCTGACAAGATTATTTTAATTCAGTTGTCATGATATTGCAGTGGTGATATTGGTGTCATAATGGTGTGATTTTCATAAATGACTTGGATGAGGATGTGGAAGGGTGGGCTAGTAAGTTTGATGACACTAAGGTTGGTGGTGTTGTGGATAGTGTAGAAGGTTACTGTAGGTTACAACAGGACATTTGATAGGATGCAGAGCTGGGCTGAGAAGTGGCAGATGGAGTTCAACCCAGAAGAATGAAGTGATACACTTTGAAAGATCAAATTTGAAGGCAGAATACAAGGTTAATGGCAGGGCTCTTAGCAGTGTGGAGGAACAGAGGGATCTTGGGGTCCACATCCATAGATCCCTCAAGGTTGCCACGCAGGTCGATAGGGTTGTTAAGAAGGCATATGGTGTGTTAGCCTTCATTTGTGAGGGTACTGAGTTTAAGAGCCACGAGGTAATGTTGCAGCTCTATGGAGCTCTGCTTGGATCACACTTGGAGTATTGTGTTCAGTTCTGGTCGCCTCATAGGAAGGATGTGGAAGCTTTAGAGAGGGTGCAGAGGAGAATTATCAGGATGCTGCCTGGATTGGAGAGCATGTCTTAAGAGGATAGGTTGAGTGAGCTAGGACTTTACTCTTTGGAGAGGAGGAAGATGAGAGGTGACTTGATAAGAGGCATAAATCAAGTGGACAGTCAAAGACTTTTTCCCAGGGTAAAAATGGCTCTCACAAGGGGATATAACTTTAAGATGATTGGAGGAAGATATAAGGGGGATGTCAGAGGTAAGTTTTTTTTTACAGTGGTGGGTGCATGGAAATCACTGCAAGCAGAGGTTGTTGTGGGGGCAGATACATTAGGGACATTTAAGAAAGAGTCTTAGACACATGAATGATAGAAAAATCGAGGGCTATGTGGGAGGGAAGGGTTAGATAAGTCTTAGAGCAGGATAAAATGTTGGCACAACATTGTAGGCCGAAGGGCCTGTATTGTGCTGTAGTGTTCTATGTTTATACCACAAAAATGAACTTTGTGTTATCCAGGAGTGAATTCACTCAATTTGTTGGAACAGAGCATCTGATGTCATTTGCCAAAAGTCACTGATAATGCAAGCTAAAAACCGAGCAGTGGGTCAAACAGGACATGGGGGCTGTAAATGAATAGGCCAAACTTTCACTGTATTTTTTTAAAAAAATGCAGTCTAAGTTTTGATGCGTAAGCAGCAGAAACAATTGAGGAAGTGGTAAATAAAAAAAGAGAGAAATTCAATGCCAAATCTTGTACCAGAAAGAAAATTAAAGGCATTAAGAATGAGCGACCAACACCACAAAGCAATGCTGCAAACTCACCAACCTCCATGTTTGTTGATCTCCCCAGATGCATACAACAAAGGGCTGCTTTCCCACAGCTCACTTTGAAGAGGCATAGCTCAGCGAGAGTCTTTTGAATATTTGCAGTTAACAAATCATTCTTTCCTTACCTGAAATGTATGTGAGTTACACACAGATAATGCTGAATTGCATTAGCCTCACTGTTATTTTGACAGCAAATATTGGCCAATTCAATAAGTGAATGCAATTAACAATGGTTTTATATTGCATTAACAGATGCTGCTCAATCCACTTGAGTTACTCCAGCAGATTGTTGCTCCATATTCCAGTATCTCTTGTCTCCTCTTTATTTCTATTGTGTCATTTTGCAGATAGTATGTTTTTATCTTTAGAATCTCAAAAACAATTTAATACTGACATAATAACTTGATCATTATTCAGATTCATGTTGGGTTTTCACTTTGAGATTTAATGTTACAAAGAAAGACTTATGATTATAGAGGATGTTATGGAGTGTTTTATCAACATCTGTTTACCCTGAGATTTTACAGTAATTCCTGACCCCTGTGACATCCCTCAGTTACACACAGAAAATTCTGTCCCATTGTGCAATGAAGTCAAAGAGTTTATTGTCAGATGCACAAGTGCAATGAAAAACTTACTTGCAGCAGCATCACAGGCACATAGCATCAGATAAGCAGTGATTAGGATTGTGCCGGTTGGTTCAAGAACCAAATTGTTGAAGGGAATTAACTGTTCTTGAACCTGGTGGCGTGGGACTTCAGGCTTCTGTACCTCCTGCCTGATGGGAGCTGTGAGAAGATGGCACGGCCCGGATGATGGGGATCTTTGATGGATGTTGCCTTCTTGAGGCAGCGCCTCCTGTCGATACCACCGATGGTGGGGAGGGATGTGCCAGTGATGTATTGGGCAGAGTCCTCGACTCTCTGCAGCTTCGTACGTTCCTGCACATCTGAATTGCTGTCTCAGACCGTGATACAACCAGTCAGAAAGCTGCTGAGAATGATGTGAATTAACCCAGTCTACGGCCATGCTTCTTCAGCTTCAGAAGGTAACAGGTTATCTGCTCACCCTCTCCAGCAAGTGTTGTTTTTGCAAATGTTTGTGTTGAAATAAGGATCCTTAGTGTTAATTTCTGTTTAAACTATTATTATCGTCAGTTGTTCAAGAAATTCTCAGCTCGCAGCAGTACCCTATGACTTTGAACGTTTGACCTAAAATATATAGCGTTAGCAAGTTTAAGTGAGGTGACAGCATCCATGCAGCAGCTACGAGATCATTGCAACTTCTCTCTGCAAACTGAAAATGTTAAACATTAATTGTGCATTGATTATTATTCATAGTAACATGAAATCAAATATTAGAAATGTATTACAATTGTCTTTCAGGTTAAACATCCCCACATGGTACTTTTTTTTGACCACCTTTTCAGTGGGCCTTGATGTCTGAGCACTCGTTTGCAGTGTCCCTTCTGGCTACAGTCTGGCTACTGAAAGGTTGCTCCCTTTCCCTTCAAGTCTGCACAGAAGTTCTTGATAACCCAACAAAAGCCCACGCACTAGGTGGGCCAGCTTCAAACTTGTCCAGGCCAATTGAAGTCCTCTGCAGGGGCCAGTGGGGAGTGGGTCTGCAGGAGCCAATGACTGATAGTTTCCAAAAAGTGGTTGTGCAACAATGTTGAATTGTCTGTTCCAACTAGGGCTGCACAGGTGACATTTCAGCACTTCTGTAACACATCTGTTTTTGGCCATTTCAACAATCTTTTGAGGAACCCAATTTGGCCCTAGTGCCAAATACAATTATTTTAGTACACCAAAAGAAGTGAAATCTAATTTTTATGGACAGATTATTGGTTGCTCTTGCTATTAATGACATACCTCTACTGTTTATGTCACATCCCACAAAATGGGAATGATTTGTAACGCCAGTAAAGTTGTGAAGTGCCCCAAAGAATTCACATACTCGCGTCGGGATCATTTTCATGGCACTAACGATGTTTTACAGAAATGGATCCATAATGAAATCCCTCTGCTCCACTGATGATAAATTTATCTGTGTGACATTTATTATCTCATCATAAAGATGATCTTTGCATTGTCAAATGTTTCAACAAAATACTACATTGGAGAAGGCAAAGTTGTGATTTGCATCAACTGGAATAGCACATTAGCCAATGATCAAATAGGATGTTCTTTTGTAGTCTCAACAATCAGTGGAACTGTGATAAATTGTGGTGCTGGGATTACAAGCATAATTACATGGTTGTCTGAAATGTTATGTAAATTCCTTAACTGGATCTGCCTCTAATTCTAAACCATGTACACTTGAACGATGAGATTGGTTATTCCAATTTATTTGCATATTTCATTAAAATTTTACAATAATATTCTATTACCCTGACAGATTATTTTGTGAGATAAAACTGCAGCAATATATTAAGAATCACGGTGCTGCAGTGTTCTCCTATTTTCCACATTATTTCAATACAGCATTGCAGTTCATTGCCCTAACAGACGCAATATGACATAGATGCTCCATTCAATTCAATAGAGGTTGCTCTATTTTTAGATACTTTGGGGGTTTTCACTTCAAATCTGCCAGTGCATGTCCATGTGTCAGGAGTTGGTGAATTCTGTCCCAGAAATAAAATTTATCCTTTATTCCAAATCCTGATATGCAGTTGGCAATCAGGTAAATTCCTGAACTTAAACCACAATTCATTTACCCTCCCTTTCTCCCCCCCCCCCCCCCCCCCCCCCCCAAATCTAACATAGAACAACTTTGAATACTGAGCGTAGAAAGAGGCCTTTCAGGCAACTGGACATGATTACAGTCTGTGTGAGCATTTCATCAGGTGAAGCAGTAAAATGAATCAATGCTGCACTGACATTATTATTGAATCCATGTTAAAGGTGAGAGTGTTACTTCATAATCTCTTGGAAAACATTGGGAACCTTTGGGCTGATTTAAAGTGTTGTTCCTGTGGCTGTTGGAGGCTGGACAAGGACAGGTTCTTTCAGTATTGCTGGAGCAGAATTCCACTGCCTGATCTTCATTGTCTTCGAGCCCTGCACTACTCATTAACCACACCTACAATACTTTTCACAACACTGACATAGGTTGCATCTCTCAAATGGCGACAAGGAGGCGTACAGGAGTGAGAGAGATCGGCTGGTTGAGTGGTGTTGCAACAACAACCTCACACTCAATGTCGGCAAGACCAAGTAACTGTGGACTTCAGGAAGGGGAAGTCGGGAGAACACACACCAGTCCTCACTGAGGGCTCAGCGGTGGAAAGGGTGAGCGGCTTCAGGTTCCTGGGTGTCAACATCTGAGGATCTATCCTGGGCCCAACTCATCGATGCAATCACTAAAAAGGCATGCCAGCTGCTCTATTTCTTTAGGAGTTTTAGGAGATCTGGTATGTGACCAAAGACTCTTGCAAATTTCTATAGATGTACGGTGGAGAGCATTCTGACTGGCTGCATCACCGCCTGGTATGGAGGCTCCAATGCACAGGATCGCAAGAGGCTGCAGAGGGTTGTAGACTCAGCCAGCTCCATCACGGGCACAACCCTCCCCACCATCAAGGACATCTTCAATAGATGGTGCCTCAAGAAGGCAGCATCCATCACTAAGGACCCTCACTATCCAGGACATGCCCTCTTCTCGTTACTACCATCAGGGAGGAGGTACAGGAGCCTGAAGACCCACACTCAACAATTCAGGAACAGCTTCTTCCCCTCCACCATCAGATTTCCAAAAGGTCCATGAACCCACAAACACTACCTCCCTTTTATCACCTTATTTATTTATTTATTTATTTTGTAATGTATAGTAATTTTATGTCTTTGCACTGTACTGCTGCTGCAAAACACATTTCACATCATAAGTCAGTGATAATACACCTGATTCTGATATTGCATGATGATTGATGGTCTCTGTCCATAAGGACATTGTACACATGGAGGATCTCTCTACAACTTCCTGAACTGCTTGAAACCACCTATATCCACCCTAAGTTGAGCATTTACCCTTCACTGTGGATCTGCCTTGCATCCCCAGCTTCATACCCCAGCCTGATCACAAACAAGAATACAGCATTTACTCAACTAAAATTTAAATGACGACACACAAGAGACTTCAGTTTCTGGAATCCGGAGCAACGAGGTAAAATATCTTTTAGCCGCATGTACATCGAACCACAGTGAAATACATCTTTTGCGTATAGTGTGCTGGGGGCAGCCCGCAAGTGTCGCCACGCTTCTGGTGCCAACATAGCATGCCCACAACTTCTTAACCCATACGTCTTTGGAATGTGGGAGGAAACCGGAGCACCCAGAGGAAACCCACGCAGACACGGGGAGAACGTATCAGGATTGAGAGTGGAGAGGCAAAGTCCTGATGCAGGATTTCAGCCCGAAATGTCAACAATTCCACTCCCCCCTCCACTGATGTTGCTCGACCCCCTGAATTCCCCCAGCTGATTGTTGGTTGCTTAAAATTTTAATGATTTGTTTTGAAAATGCATTTTTGAAGCAGATATGTGAATTGCACTGCAGAATGTCTAATTCTGATACAAACTGCTCCCTACAAACATATTTCATGGATCTTTTATTGTTCCATCTTACTATTTAAGAAGAAGAATAACCCTGGTGACCTTCCATTGTAAAAAAAAAATTAGGATTTAGATTTCAGTTGTTTGCCATTTTCACTGAAATACTAAATGTTTTCTTCATACACACATTCTGAAGTAGCAAATAGTAGAAATCTTTCTCCATAATAACATGTATGAGCAATACATTTTATCAAGGTTAAGGGAGTCAAGGGATATAAAGTTAGTGCAGGAAAGTGACACTGAGGTAAAGATCAGACGTGATCTTGAAGGATGGACAGTCACACGGGCCATTTTGTAAATTCTAACTGGGTGTCCGCCATCAGTAATTCATTCCAGTCCCTGATAATTATTCTGCACCATTGGAATCTCGTAGAGATGGATTCTTATTGTGCTGTCTAAAGGCATTTGCAAACAAGTTGAAGGTACAATGCCCTTCCTCAGTTGGCTGGTGAAAGAAACAATTTATAACTGTACGATTCCTGAGTGTGTTCAGGGTTAATCAGGGTGCATCATAACCTGCATTATAATGTCAAGTTTTTCACCTCACTTGACACCAGATGATTCCACAAATTACAAAGTAAATCAATGATGAACAATCAGCTTTTAATGGTTCTCTTTGTAATGGGGAGTGCTGGTCTGTATGGAAAAACTCTACCATTTCTTTGAAAACTGCCACATACTGAGTTATAAAGTGCTGGATTGTTAGTGGAAAGCTGCTGCTTGTGACTGAGTAATATTGGGAGGGGCTGTTAGCAGGTAAAGGGATAACTAGCAAGTGGGAGGCTTTTAAAATTGAGATGGGGAGATTCAAGGCCAACATGTTCCTGTTAGAGCAAAGGGTAAGGCTGGCACAATTAGGGAAATCTGGTTGATGAGGGCTATTGAGGATCTGGTCAGGAAAAAGGAGGTGTATGTCAGGTACAGGCAGCGGGGATCAAGCCTTGACTATAAATGTAAGTGTAAACTTAACAGGAAGGCAAAAAGAAGACATGAAATAGTTTTAGCAGGTGAGGTAAAAGAGAATCCTAAGAGATAAAGTAAGAGCAAAAGGGTAACTAGGTAACTTCAAGAAGTCCAGATGAAGGGTCTCGACCCGAAATGTCAACAGTCCATTTCCCTCCACAGATGCTGCCTGACCCGCTGAGTTCCTCCAGCATTTTGTTTGCTCTGGATTCCAGCATCAGCATTCTCTCGTGTCCCACTTAAAGATCACTGTGGCTGTCTGTGTGTGGAGCTGCAGGAGACGGGTGAGGTCTTAAATGAACATTTCTTGTCAATATTTACTGTGGAGGAAGTCATGGAAGCTCAGGAATTCAGGGAAGAGAATAGTGATGTCCTGAAACATTGACATGATGAAAGACAAGGTGTTGGCAGTTTTAAAGTACATGAAGGTGGATAAATCCCTGGAGCCTGACCATGTGTATCCCAGGACATTGTGGGAAGCCGGGGTAGGAAGTGCTGAAACTCTGGCAGAGATATCTGTATTATCATGAGCCATGGGTTAGATACTGGAAGGTGGCTAATCTGTGCTTTTATAAAATAGAGAGATAAGATATCTTTATTAGTCACACGTACATCGAAACACAGTGAAATGCATCTTTTGCGTAGTGTTCTGGGGCAGCCCGCAAGTGTCACCACGCTTCCAGTACAAACTCCTTTTCCACAGCGGACTGAATTAAACTCAGGTTGCTGGCGCTGTAATAGCGTTACGCTAACCGCTACACTACCATGTAGCAAAGACAAGCCAGGGAACTACAAGCCGGTGAGCCTCACATCAATAGTGGGAAAGTTACTAGAGGGGATTCCGAGAGACAGGATCTATTTGCATTTGGAAAAGCAAGGACCGATTAAGGACAGTCAGCATGGCTTTGTGGGGAAATCATGTCTCACAAAGCTGAGTTTTTTTGAAGAGGTGCCCAAGAGGATTGACGAGGGCAGGGCGGTAGACGTTATCTACGTGGATTGTAGCAAAGTCCTGCACATAGGCTGGTCTGGAAGGTGAGATCACATGGGATCCAGAGTGAGCTAGCCGATTGGATACAAAATTGGCTTGGTGGTAGGATTCAGAGGGTGGGAGTGGAGGGTGTTTTTCAGGTTGGAGGCTTGTGACCTGTGGTGTGCCACAGGGATCAGTGCTGGGTCCACTGTTGTTTGTCATCTACATTAACGACTTGGATGAGAATGTAGGTGGCGTGGTTAGTGAGTCTGCAGATGACACCAAAATTGGTGGTATAGTCAGCAGTGAAGAAGGTTATCAAGGATGTTTGTAGCTAACACAGTAGGTGTTGAGAAGTATAGCTTGCTCCATTGCAAGACAAGGCAGCTGGGACTTGAAATTGCAGGTAAACTCAAACTTGATTACTTCTCAACATATTGCAAAATCTTACAAAATAGAAATCCTCTCAGCCCACCTTGCCTGGTATGACTCATTGAGAGGGCTGTCTGCTTTTTTGTACCTTAGCATTTACCCCATAACTTCACAAGTTCCTTTTCAAGTTTGTCTAGTTACCTTTTGAAAACTTCTTTGGTAAAATTTCTTAAACTAATATGGCAGGGGATGGGAATCCAAGCAGAAAGACAGGGAAGCAAAGCAGAGACCAGAGCAAAAGTTAGAAAAGAGAAAAGTAAGAGCGGAGAACAGAAAATTCAAATGCAAAGGACACAAGGTTACTGGATTCTAAAAGGATAAGGAGTGTGAGGGCACTTTGCCTGTAGTGTTTGAAACAAGGTCAGTGAACCTGTGGCACAAATCAATACAAAGGGGTGTGATTTAGTGGCCATTACAGAAACGTGGTTACGGGGTGGAGATGAATGGGAATTAAATATCCAAGGGTATCAGGTAATAGAGGGATAGGCAGGAAGGTAAGGGAGGTGGGGTAGCACTCCTAATTAAGAATGAGATCAGAGCAATAGTGAGAGACGATAAGAGATCTAGGGAGCACATCTTCTGGGTTGAGTCCATCTGGGTAGAGATTAGGAATAGTAAAGAGGAAAAAGTCACTGGTGGGAGTTGTCTATAGGCCACTCAATAATAACATTACAGTGGCACAGGCAATAAACCAAGAAATATCTGATGCATGTAAGAATGGAATGGCAGTTGTCACGGGGGACTTTAACTTCCACATAGATTGGGCGAATCAGGTTGGTCGAGGCAGTCTTGAGGACTTCACAGAATGCATCTGTGATAGCTTTCCTGAACAGCAAGTTAGTGAACCTACAAGGGAAAATGCTATCTTTGATCTGGTCCTGTGCAGTGAGACAGGTAAAATTAACGATCATGTAGGTAGGGATCCTCTTGGAAAGTGATCACAGTATGATTGAATTTCTCATACAAATGGAGCGTGCAGTAGTTTGATCTAAAACCAGCGTATTATGCCTAAGGGAGACTACAATGGGATGAGGGAGGAGTTGGCTGGCATAGACTGGAAGCACAGTCTAGATGGTGGGACAGCTGAGGAACAGTGGAAGACTTTCAAAGAGATTTTTCATGGTGCTCATCAAAAGTATATTAGAGTTAAAAGCAAGGACAGTAAGGGTGGGGAGAGCCAGCCTTGGATAACTAAGGAAATAAGAGAAGGCATCAAGCTAAAAGCTCGTGCATACAAAGTCACCAAGAGTAGTGGAAAACTGGAAGATTGGGAAAACTTTAAAAAGCAACAAAACCACTAAGCAAGCAATAAGGAAAGGGAAGATAGATTTTATGCCAGTTTACTTTCATAATATAAAAACAAAGTTTTTATAATTATATAAAGCAGAAAAAGGTGGCTAAAGTGAATATAGATCCTACGGAAGATGAGAAGGGGGAATGAATATTGGATAAAGTGGAAATGGCTGAGGGCTTGAACGACTATTTTGTGTTGGTCTTCACAGTGGAGGACACGTCTAACATGCCAAAGAGAGATGTATGGATGCAGTAGGAGGTGAGGACCTCGATATAATCTCTGTCACTAAAGAGGCAGTGATGAGCAAACTAGTGGGTCTAAAGGTAGACAAGCCCCCTGGTCCTGATGAGATGCATCCCAGGGTACTGAAAGAAATGGCAGAAGTTATAGTCGAGGCATTTGTAATAATTTACCAAAATTCTCCGGGACTCTGGACAGGTCCCAGTGGATTGGAAGAGAGCAAATGTTACACCACTGTTTAAAAAAGGATGTAGGCAAAAGGCAGGTAACTATAGGCCAGTTAGCTTAATGTCTGTAGTTGGGGAAAATGCTTGAAGCTATCATTAAGGAAGAACTAGCAAGACATCTGGATAGAAGTGGTTCCATCAGGCAGACACAGCATAGGTTCAGGAAGGGCAGGTGCTGTTTGACAAACTTGCTGGAGTTCTTTGAGGATATAATGAGCACGGTGGATAGAGGGGAACAGGTGGATGTTGTATACTTGGATTTCCAGAAGGAAATCTTCCCATGGAAGTTGCGGGTAGGTTTGCTAGTGCTGTTGGTGCTAGTGCTTGCTACTTGCGGGTAGGTTTGCTAGTGCTGCTCCGGTGGGTTTAAACTAGATTTGCAGGGGGAGGGGAACCAGAGTGTTAGAGAAGAAAGTGAGGAGGAAAATGATGGTGCAAGGTCTGCAGGTATGGACAGAAATCAAAGGTTTGTACATGATAGTAATGTTGGGTAAATTATTGGAAGGTGTTGTGAGAGAGGACGTATAAGTATTTGGACAGCCAAGGGTTGATTAAGGATTGTCAGCATGGCTTTGTGCATGGTAGATCGTGTTTAACGAATCTTGTGGAGTTTTTTTTGAGGAGGTCACTAAGAAAGTAGATGAAGGAAAGGCTGTGGATGTTGTCTACATGGACGTTAGTAAGGCCTTTGACAAGGTCCCACATGGGAGGTTAGTTCAGAAGGTTCAGTCAATGGGTATCCATGGAAAGGTTGTAAACTGGATTCCAAATTGGCTGAGTGGGAGAAGACAGAGTGGTAGTGGATGGTTGTTTCTCACATTGGAGGCCTGTGACTAGTGGTGTGCCTCGGATCTGTGTTGGGGCCATTGTTGTTTGTTGTATATATCAATGATCTAGACGATAATGTGGTAAATTGGATTAGTAAGTTTGCTGATGACACTCAGATTGGAGGTGTAGTGGACAGCGAGGAAGGCTTTTAAAGCTTGCAGAGGGATCTGGACCAAATAGAAAAATGGTCCAGAAAATGGCAGATGGAATTTAATGCAGACAAGTGTGAGGTGTTGCATTTTGGAAGGACAAATCAAGGTAGGACATACATAGTAAATGGTAGGGCACTGAGGAGTGCGGAGGAACAAAGGGATCTGGGAGTTCAGATACATAATTCCCTGAAAGTAGAGTCAGAGGTAGACGGTTGTAAAAAAAAAGGCTTTTGGCATCCTGGCATTTATATATCAAAGTATTGAGTATAGGAGTTGGAATGTTTTGGTGAGATTGTATAAGTCATTGGTGAGACCAAATTTAGAATATTGTGTGCAGTTCTGGTCGCCGAACTACAGGAAGGATGTCAGTAAGATTGAAAGAGTGCAGAGGAGATTTAGTAGAATGTTGCCGGGTCTTCAGGAGTTGAGTTATAAGGAAAGATTGAGCATGTTAGGACTTTATTCCTTGGAGCGGAGAAGAATGAGGGGAGATATGATAGAGGTTTACAAAATGATGAGGGGCATAGACAGAGTTAATGCAAGTAGGCTCTTTCCACCTAGATTAGGAGAGAAAAGTACGAGAGGACATGGCTTTAGGGTGAAAAGGGAAAGGTTTAAGGGGAACATTAGAGGGAACTTCTTCACTCAAAGAGTGGTGGGAGTGTGGAACGGGCTGCCACCTGATGTGGTAAATGTGGGCTCGCTCTTAACTTTTAAGAGTAAATTGGATAGATACATGGACGAGAGGTCTGGAGGGGTATGGGCTGGGGGCAGGTAAATGGAACTAGCCGAATAATGTTTCAGCACAGACTAGAAGGGCCAAATGGCCTGTTTCCTGTGCTGTAGTTTTTCTATGGTTCTAAGGCATTCAATAAGGTGCCACATGAAAGGTATCCATAAGATAAGGATGCATGGAGTTGGGGGTAATCCATTAACATGGATAGAGGATTGGTTAACCAATAGAAGGCAGAGAGTTGGGATAAATGGGTGTTTCTCTGGTTGGCAATCAGTGGTGAGCGGGGTGCTGCAGGGGTCGGTGCTGGGCCTGCAACTGTTCACGATATACATTAACGATTTGGAAGAGGGGACCGAGTGTCGCGCATCTAAATTTGCTGATGACACTAAATTGAGTGGAAAAGCAAATTGTGCAGAGGATGCGGAGAGGCTGCAGAGAGATATAGATAGGTTAAGTGAGTGGGCAAGGGTCTGGCAGATGGAGTACAATGTTGGTAAATGCGAGGTCATCCACTTTGGAAGGAGAAATAGAATATCAGATTGTTACTTAAATGGTGAAAGATTGCAGCATGCTGTTGTGCAGAGGGACTCGGGAGGGCTTGTGCATGAATCACAAAAGGTTGGTTTGCAGGTGCAACAGGTTATCAAGAAGGCAAACGGAACGTTGGCCTTCATTGCTGGAGGGACTAAATTTAAGAGCAGGGAGGTTATGCTGCAACTGTACAGGGTACTGGTGAGGCCGCACCTGGAGTACTGCGTGTAGTTCTGGCCTCCTCACTTGAAGAAAGATATACTGGCTTTGGAGGCAGTGCAGAGGAGGTTCACCAGGTTGATTCCAGTGATGAGGGGGTTAGCCTATGAGGAGAGATTGAGTCGCCTGGGACTGTACTCACTGGAATTCAGAAGAATGAGAGGAAATCTTAAACATACAAAATTATAAAAGGAATAGATAAGATAGAGGCAGGAAGGTTGCTTCCACTGGTAGGTGAGACTAGAATTAGGGGATGTAGCCTCAAGATTTGGAGGAATAGGGATGAGGAAAAACTTTTCCTCAGAGAGTAGTGAATCTGTGGAATTCTCTGCCCAGGGACGCAGTAGAGGCTACCTCATTAAATATATTTAAGACACAGTTGGATAGATTTTTGCATAGTAGGGGAATTAAGGGTTCTGGGGAAAAGGCAGGTAGGTGGATCTGAGTCCACGGCCAGATCAGCCATGATCTTATTGAATGGCGGAGCAGGCTCGACGGGCTGACTGACCTCCTCCTGCTCCTATTTCTTATGTTCTTCTGCATCAACTGCTCCAGAAATCGAGTAAGGAACAAACATCTGTCTGAAGAAATTTCCTCTCAACTTCTTGCATTATGTCTCTGCCCTCTGGTTGCTAGTGCACTTGTCAGCACAGACTGCTTCCTCCTACTTGCCCACAGAACTCTGAAGACCTTTCTAGGTCCATGGTAGTTATCTTCGCTCAAAGAGAAACCATCTAAGCTGTTCTGAATTCTTTTGAAAGGGATGCAGAAGACAAAGTGATGAGCACATTCAAAAAGTACCCACTTAAGTAGTTGAAAACCTGTAACCTCCAAAGGTATGGACAGAGCAGAGAACTGGGGATAATCTAAATTGTTCAATCTGTGGTTAACATGGTCACAGTGCGCTGATAGGCTACCTAATGTGCTGTAAATTTTTGCAAACAGCCATAACAACTGAGGAACACCAGTAGCAACTAAAAACTCAAGCCAATAAAAATACTTTAACTTAACACTAGCCACCAAATCGTTAACTGAAATGATTTCCTAAGCTGTTATCTTATTCCTTGGGATTCATCCTCGGCTGATAATGACTTTGCACCCTCGGCTGAGTTTCTGTGATTTATTTTTGCCACTCTCCACTGCTCTTGCGTTGCTGAGCTGTGATTGTATTTCTCAAGCCTCCTGCATTGCTCTCTGCCTCCTATTGTTTTGATGGCAAATTAACATTGACAGACCCAGCCCTGCTGCCACCTACTGGTAGTGACAGTTGCCAGGTATATTGATATAATGGATTATACCACAGGTGGACCCTGACATGGAATTTCAATGCATTTTTAAAATCCACACAGCAGTTTTAATAACATAAGAAATGTTTCAGAAGCATTCATAGCAAAATATGCACCTTTGTGTTGCTGATTAACAAACCCATTTTTCAGAGCCTCAGCTGTTAAGAATTCTTCACTTTTTTTTCCAATTTACAGCTCTGTATAAAAAGCTGCACTGTGTGCAGCACAACTGTTGCTATATCACTTCCATCTGTTAGCTTTGACTTCTTGCTGCCTTCCTATTTGTTCCCATCTTCTGGTCCAAATATTCCCCCATCTTCTAACCCTTCTTGATATGCTGAATATTGGGCCGAGACTGCAGGACAAGAAAATTGGAAAAAGATGGGGAATAATAAAAATGTTTGTTCAGAAATATTCTTAAAAGGGGGGGGGACACTGCTTAGAAATTGTTTTTCACATACATTCAGCTGTGAATGTGGGGTCAGTTACATTGTCCACTCTGCATGAACCCTTTTCTGGGCATAGGTCAGCCTGACTGGCCTTGGCAGGAAGCAGGATTTAGATATATAAATGAGGAAGTCACAGGATGATTAGCAACTCACAGGAAAGCATGAGCTAAAGGTATTGGATAGATATCCTCCTGTAAGTGACAGGAATCATCCCACAGAATCTGGAGGATTCTGACAATGAACTCCAGCAGACATTTAGCATCATGCTCAACACAGACACTGGGGGCCAAGGGCCTGGTCCTGTGCTCTATTGGCATTGGTTTATTATTATCACTTGTGCTGCAGTATGGTGAAAAGCTTGTCTTGCATACCGTTTGTACAGGTCAGTTCATTACACAGTGCATTGAGGTAGTACAGGGTAAAAACAATAACAATACAGAGTAAAGTGTCACAGCTACAGGGAAGTGCATTGCAGGCAGACAATAAGGTGCAAAGTCATAACAAGGTTATACTGTTCTTTGGGGGGGGGGCGGGAATCCTTCATTTCAGAGAATTCTAGGAGCAGGCAAAATGTTTTGAGAAATCTCTAAGCAAAAAAGTGTCTTGATCCTATGTACAAATGAAGCTAGGGGTCTCAAATGAAGTCCAGTCAATAAAGTTTTAAGCCTTTGTCTCACAGCGAAATAGAATGTAGTAATTTGCATTTATGATTCTTGCAGCAGTCTTTCTCGGGGGCTGTGCGAGGCTACTTCTGTTTTACAAGAATGTGTATCAGCCTGTATTTTCCTTGGAGGGCAATGTTCACCATCCACATGAACCTGCCTTCTGATACAGGAGGATCCAATCTTCCTCACTGCGATGGTCTAGAGCAAAGCAGCCAGACCTCAAGTAACAACGGTGACTGGCTGCTTAATATTCAGAAGCATTTAAAACAAAATAAATGTTTTTACTAAAAAATTTTATTTATTTCTCCAATATTCTATTAAAATATATTAACAATAAACCGAACACAAATAAGTTTGTAAAAACAAAACTTTTCATCCCTATCCAAATGAACGGACTTGATAATTGTACCAGTTTAACCTTACACAAGATCTGAAAGCAGGTTCCCTGTGTTGATGCAGAGGAATCTCAGCAAGCTTCTGTCCCACCAGCAGTGGAGTGTCACCAAGAAATAGCTGGCAGAGCTTGGCCAGTGCACTTGGGACTTTTGTATTCACCAACAGTTCTTCAGACCTTTACCAAAGTGCAGTTTGAGTTTTGCCATGACCACCAGATCCAGACCTCATCGCAGCCTTGTTCCAAATATGGATATGTATCACCTGCTATTGATTCAAGTCATTTTGCTGTGGCTGTGCCCAGCAGAGGCCCAAAGAGTGGAGCATCATCTGAGGGTGGACCCTCAGAGTACCATTCATGCCCTTACATTGACAGACCTGAGAAGGATCTGCCAGAAAATACCTACAGACAGGTGTGTTGGTTTTGAGGACCAACAGCGAGGATCAGTGCAGCTTAAGAGCAAAGCCAGAGACCATTGGTTAGGATTTTTTCTCCTTACTTTATCCCACTTCAGTTGGCAGCCAAGAATGAAAGTTCCAGACTTCTATCCCAAATTTTCCCAGAGTGGCTTTCTGGTAGAGCTGGAATGGTCAGAAAAAGCTCAACAACATTTTATCACTTACCTGACATTAAATTTAAACTCTGCTGCAAATCGCCTGAACTATTGAGTTTGACGCTTTCAAGAATTTGAATTCTTTTTAAATCTATGTTGAATACAATAAAATGGCATGTTTTGGCACTCTCCTGTTGAAGGGTCTAAAAGCATTCTTGGAATAGAATACTGTTTACTTTCTGAATTAATCTCATTATGGTGCAACACTTCAGTGTTCCTTCAGCTCATAGCAGATCTCGTGATCTAAGAATCCTCCTCATAATTGTCGTGCGTATTTTTTCTGTCGATTGCTGTGTCAGAACATTGGGAAAGTAAGGAAATATTATGATAACAGGAGAGAGAAAGGGCCAGACAAACAATGGGACTGATTTTAAATCGGCCCACCCCACCTGATGGGTAACGGTTTAGACCGGATCTGTCACTTTTCACCAAGCTTGAGTCTCCTGAAATAGCTTTATTGGGATGAAAGATCATCAGTGGGAGGTTGAGAGGGTGGTGTTGCATGTAAAAACAGTATTCAAGTCAATGCTGTCCTGGGAAGAATTACTCCTCTGATCTCCAAAATGAATCCTAATGTTGCGTGAATTGAAATTGGTAGGTTGGTTTGTTATTGTCACATGTACCAAGGTACAGTGTCAAACTTGTCCTGCATACCATCCATACAGATCAATTCATTACACAGTGCATTTGAGTAGTACAAGGGAAAACAATAATGCAAAATAGTGTTACAGTTACAGAGCAAGTGCAGTGCAGGCAGACAATAAGGTGCAAGGTCATAACTAGGTAGATTGAGGTCAAGAGTCCATCTTATTGTACTAGAGGACTCTTCAATAGTCTTATAATAGCGGGATAGAAGCTGTTCTTGAGCCTGGTGGTACGTGCTTTCAGGCTTTTGTACCTTCTGCCTGATGGAAGAGGGGAGAAGAGAAAATGTCCAGGATGAGTGAGGTCTTTGATTATGTTGGCTGCTTTACCGAGACAGCGAGAAGTATAGACAGAGTCCATGGAGGGGGGGCTGGTTTCCATGATGCGCTGAGCTGTGTCCATGACTCTCTGCAGTTCGTTGAGATCATGGGCAGAGCAGTTGCTGTACCAAGCTGTGATGCATCCAGATAGGATGCTTTCTAAGGTGCATCAATAAAAATTGGTGAGGGTCAAAGGGGACATGCCAAATTTCTTTAGCCTCCTGAGGAAGAAGAGGCGCTGATGAGCTTTCTTGGCCATGGCATCTACGTGGTTGAACCAGGACAGGCTGTTGGTGATGTTCACTCCTTGGAACTTGAAGCTCTCAACCCTCTTGATCTCAGCACCAGTGATGTAAACAGGAGCGTGTGCACCACTCCCATTCCTGAAGTCAATGACCAGCTCTTTTGTTGACATTGAGGGAAAGGTTGTTGTCATGACACCATGTCAGTAAGCTCTTGATCTCCTTCCTGTACTCAGACAACATTATTTGAGATTGAATTGTGATTAAATAGATGCCAACACCTTTTCCATTGATGTCTATTACATGTTTGTTTCATTCCTAATCACCAATTATCTTGCTTAATATTAACACAAGTTTTGTTCATTTTATCTAAAAAAAAAATTTCAGTTGTGACATGGTAAACTCACTTTGTAAATAAGTGTTCAGTAATTAAGAAGAATTATTTTAAGATTCTTTGGTCATTAAGACATTTGTTTGTAGTTATACAAGATATAGGTGAGGCTGCACCCAGGGTACAGTGTACAGTTTTGGTCACCCTGTTATGGGGAAGAGGGCATTAGGTAGAATAGAGTGCATAGAAGATTTACGAGGAAGTTGCTAGGACTCGAGGGCCTGAGTTATAGGGTGAGGTTGGGCAGGCTGGGACTTCATTCCTTGTAGCATAGGAGATTGACGGTTGAGCTTAGAGGTGTATAAAATCATGAGCGACATGGATAGGGTCAATGCACACATCTTTTTCCCAGGGCTGGAGAACCAAAAACTAGAGGGCGTAGGTTTAAAGTGAGAGGGGAAAAAATTTAAAAGGGACCTTAGGGGTAACTTTTTCCACAGAGGGTGGTGTGTATAACAACATTTAAAAGACATACACATGGATAGGAATGGTTTAAAGGTAAAAATGTGGGCAAATGGGACTTGCTTAGTGGAACATCTTGGTTGGCATCTGTAGCTGGGCCAAAGGGCCTGTTTCCATGCTGTATTACTCTGACTCTGAGACAGAAAATCATATCCAATTGCACTACCTATGTAGATAGTAAAAACAAACAGCATACAGACAGTTTCAAGGAGTTCCTCAGATCAATGCTGAATAATATTATCAACTATTTCTCAAAATGGAGGCCAGTGACTAGTGATATGCCACAGGGGTCGAGGTTGGGACCCTTGTTATTTGTTATTTACTGTATATAATTGATTTGGCTGCGAATGCACAAGGCTTGATCAGTAAATTTGTGGATGACACAAAATTAGGTGTTGTTGATAGTGAAAAAGGTTGTCATAGATTACAGGGGGATCTTGACCGGTTGGGGAAGTGGGCTGAGGAGCAGCAAATGGATTTCAATACAGATAAGTTGAGGTGATGCATTTTGGAAAGTCAAACCAGCGTAGGGCTTGTACTGTGAATGGTGGGGCATGAGGGAGTGTCATGGAATAAACGGACAAAAGAGTACAAGTACATAGTTCGTTGAAAGTGGTGTAGACAGGGTGGTGAAAAAAGCATTTAGCACACTGGCCTTCATCAGTCAGGGCATTGTGTAGGAGTTGGGACATTATGTTGCAGTTTTACAAGTTGTTGGTGAGGCCACACTTGGAGCACTGTGTACAGTTTTGGTCGCCCTGTTCTCGGAAAGACGTGGTCAAACTGGACAGTTCAGAAAAGATTTACAAGGATGTTGCCAGGACTAGAGGGCCTGAGTTATAGGGAGAGGTTGGCCAGGCTGTGTCTTTTCTCCTTGGAACGTAGGAGAATGAGGGGTGACTTAAGAAATGTTTAAAATTATGAGAGGCAGAGATAAGGTGGATGAAGCTGCAGAAGCCTGAAGTTCCACACCACCAGGTTCAAGGACAGCTACTTCCCTTCAACCATTCGGAACTTAAACCAACTGGCAAAACCCTCATCACTACAGTTTAGCAACACTATGACCACTCTGATCACTTTGCACTAAAATGGACTTTGTGTGTTTTGTTCTAATTTTGTTCTTGTAAATATTGTGTATAATTTATGTTTTTCTTGTGAATGCTGCTTATCTGATGCTATGTGCCTGTGATGCTGCTGCAAGTAAGTTTTTCATTGCACCTGTGCACACTTGGACTTGTGCATGTGACAATAAACTCAACTTTGTGTACCCATAGAGAGGAAACAGAGGTGCAACCAAAAATTACAAATCTTTAATTCAGTAGTTCAATATATCTAATAAAGTTGGGCAACAATCAGGTTATTTGTTAATTATATGAGAGAAAGAACAAAGTGCCAGTAAATGAGATTAGCCGAGATGGATATTTGATCTGTACTAAGGCACAGGGTGAGCCAAAGCAACTGCTTCTATGCTGTTTGATTCTATGAAAATGGATATTCATGCTTGCAAATGTATTGATAGGAAAAAAGTATACAAATTATTTTAGAATACTACTTCTGATTATTAGAGTAGAAATTCAAAGCTGTTTCTCGCCCTATATTTCTGCTCTCTATTTATTGAAGTCTATTGTATGCCCACAGCTTTGGCATTGATTCCAGGAGCTTGTGCAGTCAAGTCTTTCTGAATGAATGTACATGAACTGATTGCTTCACCTACCTTTGTAAATCTTGTATTGGTTTCCAATGGTATCAGAGTGTTGATGCTCCATCCACTGTGGTTTGTATTCCACCTTGAATTGTTTGGTAAATAGATCTAGATAAAAGATCTGTAGCTGTATTTGAACTAGAGATGCTCAAATCCTGCTTTGTTTTAGAGTCATAGAGCACGGATACAGGCCCTTCAGCCCAACCAGTCCATGCTGACCACGGTGCCCAATTTCCTGGATTTGGCCCATATCCCTCCAAGCCCCGCCCCTCCATGTACCTATCCAAGTGCTTCTTAAATGACACTATTGTACCTGCCTCACCCACTTCCTCTGGCAGCTCGTTCCATACACTCACCACCCTCTGTGTGGAAAAAGTTGCCCTTTAGGTCCCTTTTTAAATCTTTCCCCTCTCCCCCTAAACCTATGCCCCCTAGCTTTGGACTCCCCTACCCTGGGGGAAAAGACTGTTACCGTCCACCTTTTCTATGCCTCTCAGAATTTTAAACATTTCTGTAAAAATTCTTCTACGCTCCAAGGAATAAAGACCTAGCCTGGCCGACCTCTCCCTATAACTCAGGCCCTCGAGTCCTGGCAACCTCCTCGTAAATCTTCTCTGCACTCTTTCCAGTTTAACCAGGTCTTTCCTATAACAGGGTGGCCAAAGTTATACACAGTACTCCCAGTGCGGCCTCACCAACAAATTATACAACTGCAAGATAATTTTCTGACATTCTAGTACCAGGTTTAATAGAAGTCTTTATACATAATTTTTCACCTTGATACTTTTATGGTCCCAAAATATGAATTTTCCTACTGAAAACTTCTTTTGCAAGTTACATCCAGTGTTTTTAGAAAAATATTACATGAGCATCATTATTTAAATTACATTTGGCTGAGATTTACAGTTGCCACCTCATTGCAACTCTCCAACTTGCAAACTTGCTGTACAAGAAGATGTAATTACTTCACAAATCAGGCGTGTCCGTGGAATCACAGAAACAAAGCACAGGAGGAGGACACTCAGCCCATTGCATTCACGTTGGCCAAAGATGGACTTCAGGTTAATCCCATGTCCAAACTCTTGGTCCACAGTTTCACAGGTAATGGCTTTTTACGTGCTCACCCAGATAATCTTAAGTTAAGATGAGATATCTTTATCAATCACACGTACATCGAAACACACAGTGAAATGCATCTTTTGCGTATAGTGTGTTCTGGGGGCAGCCCGCAAGTGTCGCCACGCTTCTGGCGCCAACATAGCATGCCTACAACTTCCTGACCCGTACATCTTTGGAATGTGGGAGGAAACTGGAGCACCCGGAGGAAACCCACGCAGACACGGGGAGAACATACAAACTCCTTACAGACAGCAGCGGGAATTGAACCGGGGTCACTGGCACTAATGGCATTACGCTAACCTCTGCACTACCGTGCTTACCCGTGCTTTTATGTAGTGAGTTCCAGACTCCCATGACTTGTTGAGTGAAATAATTTTTCTGAACTCCCCTCTAATTTTTTTCTCAATTAACTTGAATTTATGCTCTTCAGTTACAGAAAAGAAACATTCATCCTTGTCAACTGCTCTTTATAACTCTAATTCTCCAGCACTGGAAACATCCTTGTAAATCCACCATACCCTCTCGAGTCCCTTCGCATCATTTCTGTAGCCCAGTGATCAGATCTATACACAGTATTTCCAGCCGTAGCCATATTACTGTTTTACAGTTCTAGCATGACCACCCTCCCTCTCATTCTGTACCTTGAACAGTAAATGGAATCTTCCCTCATGCTTTCTTCATTTCTAACCACTGCTCCCAATCACTGGTGAAACCTGCCACCCAGCACGGGTATGTGGGGGGGGGGGGGGTAGCGACTCTGCCTTCTGCACCCAGCCCAGGTGAGTGTGGACTCGCTGGGACCATGAGCAGCAATCCCAGCTGGTGGATGGGGTCCAGGAAAATCACATCCAATCCATCAGACAGGTTCTGTTGTGTGAGAGGGAGTGAGTGTGTGAACATTTTAGTATAAAGATATACCCCTTGCCATTTTCAAGATTATTTGGAATCAGAAATCAGAATCAGGTTTATTATCGCTGATGTGAAATTTGTTGTTACAGGAAAATAAATTTAGCTCTTTCAACTTATCCGTAACACTGATATAACAGGAACATTATTTTAGTTCATTGAAGGACTACATAATAGTCAGTGCTGCAGTAGGAGATGGAGGTAAGTGAATATCTGTGTCAGGATTTATCCTTGAGTTAAATCCTCAAGAAGGCAACTTCTATCATCAAAGATCTCCACCATCTGGGCCATACCATCTTCTCGCAGCTACCATTGGGCAGGAGGTACAGAAGCCTGAAGTCCCACACCATCAGGTTCAGGAACAGCTACTTCCCTTCAACCATTCAGTTCTTGAACCAACCGGCACAACCCTAATCACTACAGTTTAGCAACACTGTGGTCACTCTGATCATTTTGCAATAAAATGGACTTATTTTATTATTCTAATTGTTTTTTTCTTGTAAAAATTGTGTATAATTTATATTTGTTTTTCTAGTGAATGCTGCTTATCTGATGCTCTGTGCCTGTGATGCTGCTGCAAGTAAGCTTTTCATTGCACCTGTGCACACATGGACTTGTGCACATGACAATCAACTCAACTTTGACCACAAAGTATATTTCTACACCATTCTAAGGCAAGAATCCTACACCGATGGCTGTTGGCTGATCACAATACAATCAGTAGAGGGTACTTTTACTCTGTTCTTGGAAGGTACTTTTGCATGATATGAAGAGGTCTGTTGTCAGTTTGTGGATTAACTGTGACATTCAAGCCTTAGTCTTCCAACTTCTAACAACCTGCACCACGGAGCATGTCAGAATACTACATACAAGATGTCAGTTAGGGCTCTGCTGGATCAAACAAAAGTGGAGCACATGCCAGGCTTTCAATATCCCAGCCACAGCAAAAGCAGTTCCAATGAATAGTTATTGCTGTGGGCAAAATAAGAGGGGAGAGTAAATCACACCAATTACAGAAACAGGCTTCACTAAATGTGTGTATGAAGTGAAAATTGTGCTTAGGCCTTATTACTGCCTTTTCAGTGCCTCTTCTTGAATTCTTAAATTAACCAGTAAAAGCATTTTTATTGTCTTCCCAATTTGCTGTAGTTATCACAAGAGCCCAGACAAGGTTAACAAATTTACTGGTGGCCATTCATGCATGCCTTAGAATGTTTTCCTGCAATAGAAAGCATAAGAAATAGAAGGAGCTGTAGCAGATCTACGGAGGACATGAAAGTTGGTTGAGTTGTGGATAGTGGGGAAGGTTGTCAAAGGATTCAGCAGGGTGTACTGTAGCTCAGTTGGAAAGTTGGGTGCAGAAATGGCAGATGGAGTTTCATCCGGACAAGTGTGAGGTGATACATTTTAGGAGATGAAATGCAAGAGGAAAGTATACAGCGAATGGCATTGTTGTACAAAGGGATCTTGGGATGCAAGTCCATAGCTCCCTGCACGTGGCAACACCAGTGGATTGGGTGGTGAAGACGTACAGCATGCTTGTCTTCATTGGTCAGGGCATTGTGCTGGGAAGTCACGTTGCAGCTGTATGAAACTTTGCTTATGCCACATTTGGAGTAGCGTGTACATTGCTGGTCGCCCCATTACAGGAAGGACGTGGGGACACGAGAGAGACTGCAGGTGCTAGAAACCTGGAGTAACACACAAGATGCTGGAGGAACTCAGCGGGTCAGGCAGGAGCTGTGGAGGGAAATGGACAGTGGATGTTTCGAGCTGAGCCCCTTCATCAGGACTGGAAAGCAGGAGGGGAGACGGCCGGTATAAAAGGGGAAGGGGTGGAGCGAGAGCTGGTGGGTGATAGGTCGATCCAAGTGAGGGGGGGGGGCGAGAGGCAAGTGAGGGAGGGGGAGTGGGATTGATGTCAGAAGCTGGGAGGTGATGGGTGGAAGTGACAAAGGGCTGAAGAAGATGGAACCTGATAGGAGGGGACAGTGGACCATGGAGTAAAGGGAAGGAGGTGGGGAGGGGAACTGGAGGGAGGAACATGTGGGTGAGGGGCAGATGGGGAGGGTGGGGGAGGGGAAAGAGAAGGGGTGATGGGGGCCGGTGGGATAAGGGAAAACAAAGGGGGGGGCAGAGGGGAGCGGTTACCAGAATTTGGAGAACTCAATGTTGATGCCGTCAGGTTGGAGACTGCCAAGGTAGACTATGAGGTGCTGTTCGTCTAATCTGCATCTAGCATTGACTCTGCAGTAGAGGAGGCCGTGGACAGACACGTCGCTGTGGGAATGGGAACTGGAATTAAGATGGCTGACCACCAGGAGGTCCCGGCTGGTACAGCGGACGGCGCGAATGCTCGACGAAGTGATCCCCCAATCTGCGTCGGGTCTCACCGATGTAGAGGAGGCTGCACCGGGAGCTCCAGATGCAATAAATGACCCAGATGGATTCACAGGTGAAGTGCTGCCTCATCTGGAAGGACTGTCTAGGACTCTGAGTGGTGGTGAGGGAGGAGGTGTAGGGGCAGGTGTAACACTTAGCGCGGTTGCAGGAATAAGTGCCTGGAGGGGCATTGGTGGGGAGGGACGAGTGGACAAGGGAGTTGCGGAGAGAGCGGTTCCTGAGGAAAGCAGAGGAGGGAGGGGAGGGGAAGATGTGCCTGGTGGTGGGATCCCATTGGAGATGGCAGAAGTTGCAGAGAATGATGAGTTGGTTGTTTAGGCTCGCAGGGTGGTAGGTGAGGACCAGGGGATCTCTATACTTGTTATGTCGGGCGGATCGGGTGAGGGCAGACGTATGGGAAATAGGAGAGGGCTACATTGATGCCAGTGGGGGAACCCCGATTTCTGAAAAAGGACATCTGGGAAGTCCTGGTGTGGAGGGCCTCATCACGAGAACAGGTGTAGTGGAGACAGAGGAACTGAGGAAAGGCAATGGCATCCTTGCAAGTGACAGGGTGGGAGGAGGTGTAATCGAGGTGGCTGTGGGAGTCAGTGGGTTTGTAGAAGGTGTTAGTGGATAATCTGTCTCCTGAGATGGAGACGGAGAGATCCAGAAAGGGGAGAGAGGTGTCGGAGATGGACCAAGTGAATCTGAGGGCAGGGTGGAAATTGGAGGTGAAGTTGATGAAATTGACGAGCTCTGCACGGGTGCAGGAAGCAGCCCCAATGCAGTCGTCAATGCAGCGGAGAAAGAGTTGGGGAGCGTTACCGGTGTAGGCTTGGAACGTAGACTGTTCCATGTAGCCAAAGAAAAGGCAGACACAGCTGGGGCCCATGCGAGTGCCCACGGCTACACCTTTGGTCTGGAGAAAGTGGGAGGAGTTGAAAGAGGCGTTGTTGAGGGTGAGTCCCAGTTCTGACAGACAGGAGGGTGGGGGTGGAGGGGAACTGGTTGGGTCTGTTATCCAGAAAGAAACGGAGAGCCCTGAGACCTTCATGAATTATGTGGAGGCTTTGGAGAGGGTGCAGAAGGGGTTCACCAGCATGTTTCCTGGGATAGAGAATGATAGCTCTGAGGGAGTGCTTGGATAACTTGGAGTGTTTTCTGTGGAGTGTTGGAGGCTGAGGGGTGAGCTGATAAAGTGTATAACATTATGAGAGGCACAGATAGGGGAGATGGTCAGTCTTTTTCCCAGGGTGGAAATGTCAAATACTAGAGGGCATAGGTTTAAGGTGAGAGGGGAAAGTTTAAAAAGGAGATCTGAGGCAGGTTTTTTACACAGAGAGTGGTGGGTGCCTGGAACGTGCTGCCAGGGGCGGTGGTGGAAGCAGATACAATAGCAACACTTAAGAGGCATTTAGACAGCCCCATGAACAGGCAGGGGATGGAGGGATGTGGACCACGTGCAGGCAGATGGGATTAGTTAGATTGGCATCATGGTCGGCACAGACACCATGGGCCGAAGGGCCTGTTCCTGTGCCGTACTGTTCTATGTTCTTGGTCAGCCGCTTACTAAGGTCAAAGTCAAAAGTCAAAAGTCAAAGTGGAGTTTATTGTCATATGCACAAGTGTATTTGAGTGCAAAGTGACCATAATGTTGCTAAGCTGTAGTGATTAGGGTTTTGCCGGTTGGTGCAAGAACGGAATGGTTGAAGGGAAGTAGCTGTTCCTGAACCTGGTGGGGTGGGACTTCAGGCTTCTGTACCTCCTGCCCGATGGGAGCTGTATGGTGGGGATCTTTGATGATGGATGTTGCCTTCTTGAGGCAGCACCTCCTGTAGATACTCCCGATGGTGGGGAGGGATGTGCCCGTGATGTGTTGGGTAGAGTCCACTACTCTCTGCAGTTTCTTATTTTCCTGCACATTCGAATTGCCGTCCCAGACCGTGATGCAACCAGTCAGGATACTTTCAACAGAACATCTGTAGAAGTTTGTCGGAGTGTTCAGTGATAAGCTGAACCTCCTTAACCTCCTGAGAAAGTAAAGACGCTGGGGCGCTTTCCTTGTGATGCATCTATGTGCTGGGCCCAGGACAGGTCATCCAATATGTTAACACCCAAGAATTTAAAGCTGCCGACTCTCTCCACCACCGATCTCCCAATGTTGACTGGCACATGTTTGCCCTCCTTCCCCTCCTTGAAGTCAACGGTCAGCTCTTTAGTTTTGCTGACATTGAGTGAGAGGTTATTAGAATCATTGCTGATCTAATCATAGGCTTAACTCCATTTATTGATGCACCATAGAAAGCATCCTATCTGGATGCAGCACGGCTTGGTACGGCAACTGCTCTGCCCAGGACTGCAAGAAACTGCAGAGAGTTGTGGACACAGCCCAGCGCATCACAGAAACCACCCTCCCCTCCATGGACTCTGTCTACACTTCTCACTGCCTCGGTAAAGCCGCCAACATAATCAAAGACCCCACCCACCCTGGACATTCTCTGCTCCCCTCTCCCATTGGGTAGAAGATACAGGAGTCTGAGGGCACGTACCACCAGGCTGAAGGACAGCTTCTACCCCACTGTGATAAGACTATTAAACGGTTCCCTTATACAATGAAATGGACTCTTGACCTCACAATCTACCTTGTTGTGACCTTGCACCTTATTGCACTGCACTTACTCTGTAGCTGTGACACTTTACTCTGTACTGTTATTGTTTTTACCTGTACTACATCAATGCACTCTGTACTAACTCAATGTAACTGCACTGTGTAATGAATTGACCTGTATGAACGGTATGCAAGACAAGATTTTCACTGTACCCCAGTACAAGTGACAATAATAAACCAATACCAATTTTTCTACTTCATGCCCATACCCTTTGATTTCTATACAGTCCAAAATTCTGTTTTAGTCTTGAATATATTTAATGATTCATTATCTGTAGGTCTCTGGGATTGAGAATTCCAAATATTCACAGCCCACAGAAAGAAGAAAATCATCTTCATCCCGGTATTAAATGAGCAACCCATTGTGATAAGACTGTGACCCCCCCCCCCCAGCCCCACGATGTTAGATTCCCCAAGAAGGGAAAACATCCTCTCAACATCTACCCTGCCAAGCTCCCTTTGTTCTGTATTCCCTCATCTCCCATCACAATATGGCATCCTTTCCTATACTCATTCTGACTGGTTGCATCACCGCCTGGTATGAAGGCTCCAATGCACAGGATTGCAAGAGGCTGCAGGGGGTTGTAGACTCGGCCAGCTCCATCACGGACACAACCCTCCCCACCATCGAGGACATCTTCAAGAGGTGGTGCCTCAAGAAGGCAGCATCCATCACTAAGGACCCTCACCATCTGGGACATGCCCTTTTCTTGTCACTACCATTGGGGAGGAGGTACAGGAGCCTGAAGACCCACACTTAATGATTCGGGAACAGCTTCTTCCCCTCCACCATCAGATTTCTGAACGGTCCATGAACCCACGAACACTACCTCATTATTCCATAGTTTTTGCATTATTTATTTATTCCGTAATTTATAGTAGTTTTATGTCTTTGCACTGTACTGCTGCCACAAAACAACACATTTCACAACATATAAGTCAGTGATTATAAACCTGATTCTGATTCCTTCCTGAAATCATTTCTTTCCACTGTGGTGTTAAGAAGTAAAACCGTGTTGTACGTGGGTTGGGTTCACATTCTTGAACGTGAATGCTTTCAGCATCAGCAGAATGCTTTCAGATTGAAAAGGGCACCTCAGGAGTCTACAAATCTGACCCTTCCCTGAAGATAAGTGCAGTGTATAAGATATTTGAAAAAGGATCTGTACGCTAAATATATGGCAGTTTAAAATATACATCAGTGTCAAAATAGGAAAAGGAGTGAATGGATCAATACTGAGAATGTGTCTGTTGTATGTGGGGGAAAATCCATGATGTAGTAATAGAGACACTTTGAACTCCACTTCTGAAATTTGATTCCACTGAAGTCAGCAAAACCAAATTTCAGCAGTAGAGTTCAAAGCACAAATGTTGTCACACCACACATTTTGTCTGCATTTTGTCCTCGAACCGAAACACATTGAGAATGGGAGGAGGGGCGGAGATGTGTGGGGAGGGTGAGAGATGGGAAACTGACACCAACTGCAAGGAGGCAACTGAGCAAACCGAAATTGAAAATATTTTATCAGCAAGGGTTGATTTCCTGACCTGACATTAATTGCAAAACATATTGAACCAAAGGATTAACTCCAAATCCAAAGAATTATATGATTTCTATCATATATAGCTTGTTCATTGGCACCCACTTCATGTACAGCTGTAACCTTTTAAATCATTGCAATCTGGATAACATTTTCCCTTCAACACAGTGAGCTCAGAACCAGGTCTGTTAAGAATTTCAATGAACAATCTTCTCGCTTCAGTTAAAATGGGTAACAAAATGTGGAATCTCTGGTTCATGCTTCAAAGGAAGTTGCACATATCAATTAGTTTGTGTTATAGAAATAAAATAGATATTCCCGTGACTGACCTTTTCATTTCCATACATGAGGCCAATATATCAATTTAAAAGGACTTTACAGAAAATGACCCGATGAAAGAAGCTGTAAACCAATCTGCTAATATTTGACCTTGAAACCACTATCAAACAGAAGAGCTGATATTTTTTTGGACAAATCAGTCAGATCTATGTACACCTGCTTGTCAGAAAAATAAAATCTGGTCAGCTGCTATGAAGATATTCTTCAAGACTTCTGTCAGAGGTCAAACAGAGTGATCACCATTCACATTAACTTCCTCCTTGGCCCAGAGGAGCCGATATCTGCTTCTTTTCATGAATTCAGAATCAGTTTATCATCACTGACCTATGTCATGAAATTTGTTTTGCAGCAGCAGTACAGAGCAAGACATAAAATTACTATAAATTACAAAAATGAATAAATAGTGCAAAAAAAAGGAATAATGAGCTAGTGTTCATGGACCGTTCAGGAATCTGAAGGCGGAAGGGAAGAAGCTGTTCCTGAATCGCTGAGTGTGGGTCTTCAGGCTCCTGTACCTCCTCCCCGATGGTAGTAACAAGAAGAGGGCATGTCCCAGGTGGTGAGGGTCCTTAGTGATGGATGCCGCCTTCTTGAGACACCACCTCTTGAAGATTTCCTCGATGGTGGGGAGGGTTGTGCCCGTGATGGAGCTGGCTGAGTCTACAATCCTCTTGCAATCCTGTGCATTGGAGCCTCCATACCAGGCGGTGATGCAATCAGTCAGAATGCTCTCCACTGTACATCTGTAGACATTTGTAAGAGTATTTGGTGACGTACTGAATCTGCTCAAACTCCTGGCGTACCTTCCTTGTGATTGCATCAATGTGTTGTGCCCAAGATAGGTTCTTTGAGATGCTGACACCCAGGAACTTGAAGCTGCTCACCCTTACCACCGCTGACCCTTCAGTGAGGACTGGAGTGTGTTCTTTATGTGTGTGTGACCTCTGCTGTGAAACAACATCTTCAGATAATGCTCAGAGGGGTTGTTTTTAAATTAACTTTGCCTGTGCCTGTCAGTTGGGAGATTTCTGTAGGGGTGGGGAGGTTGTTATTCTTCATGTGAACGAGGCAGGGTTTGCATGTGAATGTATGTGTACGTACGTATGTTTGTGTCATCCTGTCTGTCTCTGTGTGTGGTGAGACAATGATAGCAAGCTATATACTCACGTGCAAGTTTTGGAGTAGGTGGTGATGTCTGGTGTGGCTGCATGAAGGTTGGCCAAGTGGTCCGGGAGGGATTGGAGGGGCAGTCTTTTCCATTGTTTGGCCTTTGTAACTGTAGTTGCAACAAGGCCCTGATTTGAATTAACACTGCTATAAAAGAAGCCATAGCTTTAATATAAAATTAAAAACTGGACCTTGAAATATACTGCGTATCAAGTAGCAGAACTGGAGAGAGTAAGTTCAATGACCTTTCAGCACAAGAAAATAGGGATAGGCCACCAGGCAGCTCAAGCCTGTCCCGTCATTCAACGTGGCCTCAACTCCCTTCTGTGCTGGTTCCCCACAGCCTTCAGTTCCTCGACCTTTCAAATCTTTTCCTATCTCCACCTTAAATATATCTTATGATTTTACCCATACCAACTCAGCCGCAGAGAGTTCCAGAGATTCCCTACCCGCTGAGAGAAGAAATTTCCACATTCCTCAGTTTCCCATGTTTTGTAGCCGTCTTCCCCTTGTTCATGACTTTCCTACCTTCATTGGTGCCAGACTTCTTCATTGCCTGCAGAGAGTTGTGGACACACCAGCACATCATGGAAACCAGCCTCCCCTCCGTGGACTCTGTCTATACCTCTCGCTGCCTTGGTGAAGCAGCCAGCATAATCAAAGACCCCACCCACCCCGGACATTCTCTCTTCTCCCCTTTCTCATCAGGCAGAAGATACAGGAGTCTGAGGGCACGTACCACCAGGCTCAAGGACAGCTTCTATCCCGCTGTTATAAGACTATTGAATGGTTCCCTTGTACGATGAGAAGGACTCCTGACCTCACAATCTACCTTGTGACCTTGCACCTTATTGTCTACCTGCAGTGCACTTTACTCTGTATCCTGTTATTATTTTACCTTTACTACCTCAATGCACTGTGTAAAGAATTGACCTGTATGAATGGTATGCAAGACAAGTTTTTCACTGTACTGTGGTACATGTGACAATGATAAACCAATTTACCAATATCTGGGACAGGACTGTTCACGTGGGAGGACTTGTCCAAGTATTGTTTCTGCATGGTTGATGATGACATCAGGATTCCAGACGTTGTTGTTGCATTGAGACCTCCAGCGTTGGTCATTATTAAGTGAGGTGTATCACTGGAGTCTCTCCCACAGGCTTTCCTTGACTTACACTGAGAAAGGTCTTTTCAAATGTAATCCATCATCAGAAATGAAAATTGTAAATAGACAATCATCTTAGTTTGGAGGAGAAAGGCGAGAGGGTGTACAAGTGAAACAACCCACTCTTCTGATGCAGAGAGGATGGATCAGTTGTAATCAGAGAATTGTTAACTGGTACAAAAACAATTGCAGTGAAAAAGATAAACGATAGAGAAACAAAGAAACAATGTGCTTGTGGTTAAGATAGTGAAAAGACAGAAGTTGTACCTACCTTGGTCCAAATTCCTTAAAGATTGCCATTGGTCAGCTCCCGTTATCAAGAGGTTCTGAAGTCTCCAGTGTTCCCTTCAAGGATCACTGATTAGGTTATCCAATATCCTCAAGTGGAGTCAGAATTTACAGATTGCAACTTCCAGCTAGGAGAAACAAATTTAAGACAGGAACCTCATTCCAAAATTCTTACGGAAGCAAATCAGAGGCATTTCCGTCCATCAAGCCTTTCTTTGAAAGATCTATTTGTATGGTCCTTCTCTCCCCTCATCTGCAAACGTTCCTCCATTCAATTTGTTCATCTAATTTCTTCTGAAATGGGGCTTCCACCTTATGTTCAGGCAATGCATTCCATTATCACCACAACTTGTACAATTAACAAAAAAAATTCCTCATCTCAATTCTCTTGCCGCTCATCTTGAATAAGACACCACAGGATACTGATCCTCCTGTCAGTCCTGCAGGCTTTCCATTAGTTATTCTTAACATAGCGTTGGACAGCTCCATCAAACCTCTCTTTCACTTTCTCTTCTAGAGGAGACCAATCCCAGTTTCCATTCCCAGTAAGTCTCCTCTCTGCCCAGATCCTGAGATACTTCCTGATGTTCAGAAATGACCAGTACACCAGCTGAGGCTTAAGCAGAGTTTCAGAAAGATTTAGCTCTATTTACGAAGCCAAGGATCACATTGCCTTTTTTAATAACCTTTGCAAGATGACACTGCCGTGATTTGTGTATATCCATCTGCAAGTCTTTCTGTTCCTGCACTGTCCACTTTAAAGTTGTTCCATTTAATTTATAACGCCTTTCTACATTCTTGCTACGAAAACAAATCACTGCACAGTTCTCCTTTGTAGTTCCAACAGGGTGATCCAGTTGAAATATGAAATGTTACTTTATCTCTTTTTTGCACTGAATCTTCCTCCCTTGCCATATATTTCTGGCATATTCTGATTCTATTGAGTATTTACTGCTTTAGTTTCCCCATTTCAGTAAGTTTCCAGGAGTGTGAGAATGTAGAAGTATGTGGAAGGTGTAACTCACTGTGCGTAATGCCAGCCTTGGTGTTACGCAGTTTCGCAGTTGCCATGGCATGGTCTCATCCCTTTCTGAAGACCCTGCTGCATTCCATGTCTGTACTGACCCTCTGTGATCACACCGTGACGTTCTTCCATGCAGTGCCACCTCACTGTGATCAGCCTAATACCATCTCTCGCTGTGATCAATCCAGACAGTTAAAAACAGATAAAATTTAGGTAAATAAAAATTAAAAACTGTAAACTTTTAATCTTTTCACAAAGATGAACCGGTTGAGGGCTTTTGCCTTTGCAGCAAAGGAGGATGAGAGTGACTTGATAGAGGTATTCAAGATGATAAGAGGCATAGATCGAGTGGACAGTTAAAAAAAATTTTCCACGGCAACAATGGCTCACACGAGGGGATATAATTTTAAGGTGATTGGATGAAGGTATAGGGGGGATGTCAGGGTTAAGTTTTTTTTACACAGAGTGGTGGGTGCAGAGGTTGTGGGGGCAGATACATTAGGGACATTTAAGAGACTCTTGGAAAGGCACATGAATGATAGAGAAATGGGGGGCTATGTGGGAGGGAAGGGTTAGATAGATCTTAGAGCAGGATAAAATGTCGGCACAACATTGTGGGCCGAAGGGTCTGTACTGTGCTGTAATGTTCTATGTTCTAAATTAAAATGCTTTGAAATTAAAAAAAAACAAAATAATATAGTTTTTATAATTTACCTTCCCCTTTGCCTGCTGATCTGCAGACCAAGGATCCCCGATGAAAACTGCAGGGTCTCAGTCTGTCTAGCACAGGAACCAAAAGGCAGTTCCTCAGGGTAAATACTGACAAACCAGAGCTACACTGAGCTCCTCCAGTGGACTCAGACCATCCAGTGATGGAGTGCTCTGCAGAGGGGGAGGGGGGTGGACCTCCTTGTTGATCTGCCCCTGTCCCTGCCCCTGCCCTAGTACAGGGCCAGGTAATGGATTGTCAGGGGCAATGCATGAATTGCCTGCCAATTGCCTGCATCTCTTCTGAGGTTACTTTCCAGCCAAGGTGTCCGGAGAGGGAGCACGCAACGATCACTGGCTGGTCGGAGGCCTTCCAGCACTGATGGGTAATGCAATGGCCAGTGTGCATCCTGACGAGGAGGACGAGGCTTTAAGAGTTTTAAATAAGATTTTAATGCAAAATAAAACACAAAATAAGGGCCTGGGGAATCGAGGCCAAAAATAAATACTGAGGGATTCCCCCCACCCTGTATTTATCAGAAAGCCCTGGACTCAGAATGTGGATGTGAGCCCAGGGCTTCCTTTGGTTTGGAGACACAAGAGAGATTGCAGATGCTGGAAATCCGGAGCAATGCACAAAAAACACTGGAGGAACTCAGCGGGTCAGGCAGCATCTGTGGAGGAAAGTAAATAGCCGACGTTTCAGGTTGAGGCCCCTCATCAGTCCCTCCACAGATGCTGCCTGACCTGCTGAGTTCCTCTAGCATTTTGTGTGTTGTTCCTTTGGCTGGAGGAACAGCAGGACGTGGCCACTGATACATCACTGCCATCTGGTGGTGAGAATTCAACCTGTCGCCCAGCAAAATGTTCTCCTTTGTCGAAACCCCGGCCGGAAGTTTTACTCTCGGGCTTGAGGATGAAAGCTTTTCCTGAAGACTAGATTTGATGAACTTGACTCCGAGCACAGAACTTTACACATCAGCTGGCTACGTTAGGAATCTGAGGGAAAAGCTTAAAAATATTGGTTTATTAAAAGAAAGAAAATGAATCAAACCACTTACCTGCACGTGCCTTTATAATCAAGATCAACAACTACATTTAGATGGATGGGATCGGATCCCTTACGGACGAATGGGATCGGACCCCTTATAGACGGATGAGATCGGACCCCTTATAGACGGATGAGATCAGACCCCTTATAGACGGATGGGATTGGATTCCTTCTGGATGGATGGGATCAGACTCCTTATGCCAGCATAAAGCTGGATATAACATCAATTTGGCTCCTCAGTTCAGTACAATCAGTTTGTGCCACAGGAGTCAGTGGAGCAGGCAGTCGGATGTGTTGGCATCTGACCTGCAGCTCCCGTGTTTCAGTGCACAGGCAGAGAAGTCAGAGAGCAGCTGACATACAAGGACTACATTCTTAACAAAACTGCCAGCCGAAAGTAAGTGCAGTTAGTCCCACTGAGACAGCCAGGTTGGCAGAGAGGATTCTCCCAGAAATTTCCTTCTTTTCATGGAATCCAGGCAGCAAGTCCTTCAGGAGCTTACCCGAATGAAATCAGATTGAAATCAGAAAAAATGCTGGAAATTCTCAGTCGGGAAACAATTCACATCTCAGATTGACAACCTCTCACTAAAACTGATTTATTTCAGGTTTCCAGCATGTGCAGTATTTTATTTTTGTAGTGAAACTGAGAAAAAATTTCCCTAAAATATTCTACCCTTTGAAGTTCCGAGGGTAAAACCATAAGAATTGACTCACTAACAGCTTGTGGGTGTGAAGAATTCCATAGTGTAGACCGATGCAGTGAATGAGGTGCTGGTGTGTGAATCATTTGTTTACCAGTTATACCTATGACTGGAGCTTCAAAGGCCACAATGTCACAGTCAAAGTCAAAAGTTGAGTATATTGTCATCTGCACAAGTCCATGTGTGCACAGGTGCAATGAAAAACTTACTTGCAGCAGCATCACAAGCACAGAGCATCAGATAAGCAGCATTCACAAGAAAAAACATAAATTAACCATAAATTATACATAATTTTTACAACACAATTAGAACAAAACAAGTCCATTTTAGTGCAAGATGGTCATACTGTTGCTAAACAGATGGTGTCCCGGGCCGCGTGCTCAGATCTTGTGCTGATCAGCCGGCAGAACCCTGCTTCAATCTCAGGTTCCCTCCTGTTTTAAGAAGACCACAATCATCCCGGTACCAAAGAAAAGCAAGGTAACGAACCTCAATGACTACCGACCAGTGGCTCTGACATCCGCCATCATGAAGTGCTTTGAGAGGTTGGTCACGGCACGTATTAATTCCAGCCTACCAGACAATCTCGACCCATTGCAATTCGCCTATCGGTGAAACAAGTCTACAGCTGATGCCATCTCCCTGGCCCTACACTCAGCTCTGGAGCGTCTGGACAGTAAAGGCACATACGTTAGACTATTGTTTATTGACTACAGCCCTGCCTTCAATACTATAATTCCAAGCAAGCTTGTCACCAAACTCTGAGACCTAGGACCCAACACCTCCCTCTGTAACTGGATCCTTGACTTTCTAACAAACAGACCGCAATCAGTGAGGATAGGCAGCAATACCTCCGGCACGATTATTCTCAACACTGGTGCCTCACAAGGCTGCGACCTCAGCTCTCTACTCTACTCCCTGTACACTCACGACTGTGTGGCCAGATTCTGCTCTAACTCCATCTACAAGTTTGCAGATGATACCACCGTTGTAGGCCGTATCTCAAACAGCGATGAGTCGGAGTACAGGAAGGAGATAGAGAGCTTAGTGGAATGGTGTCATGACAACAACTTTCCCCTCAATGTCAACAAAACTAAAGAGCTGGTCATTGACTTCAGGAAAGGGGGCGGTGTACATGCACCTGTCTACATCAATGGTGCTGAGGTCGAGAGGGTTGAGAGCTTCAAGTTCCTGGGAGTGAACATCACCAACAACCTGTCCTGATCAAATCACGTAGATGCCACGGCCAAGAAAGCTCATCAGCGCCTCTACTTCCTCAGGAGGCTAAAGAAATTTGCTTTGTCCCCTATGACTCTCACCAACTTTTACCGATGCACCATAGAAAGCATCCTATCTGGATGCATCATGACTTGGTACGGCAACTGCTTTGCCCAGGACCTCAAGAAACTGCAGGGAGTTGTGGACACAGCCCAGCGCATCACGGACACCAGCCTCCCCTCCTTGGACTCTGTCTTTACCTCTAGTTGTCTTGGTGTAGCAGCCAGCATAATCAAAGACCCCACCCACCTGGGACATTCTCTCTTCTCTCCTCTTCCATCAGGTAGAAGATACAGGAGCCTGAGGGCACGTACCACCAGACTTAAGGACAGCTTCTACCCCACTGTGATAAGACTATTGTACGGTTCCCTTATACAATGAGATGGACTCTGACCTCACGATCTACCTTGTTGTGACCTCGCACCTTATTGCACTGCATTTTCTCTGTAGTTGTGACACTTTACTCTGTACTGTTATTGTTTTTACCTGTACTACATCAATGCACTCTGTACTGACTGAATGTAACTGCACTGTGTAATGAATTGACCAGTTCGATTGGTACAAGTGACAATAATAAACCAATACCAAACTGTGAGTTTACACATACTGTAAAATTAACAGTTCAAAGGATAAGCATACTTAATGGAACAGTACGAAGGTTAAATCTTTGGTGCAAACTGAATTAGCTGATTGTGGAATGAAAAGTGAAAATGCAAGAAGTATTCAGTAGGGCAGGTAGCATCTGTAGAGGGAGAAGCAGAGTTAATGTGTCAGGTTGATGGTCTTCCATCAAAAGTTAGAAATTGAACACGTTTTACATTGCAGAGGGGCGGGGGAGTGTGATGAGAACACAGGCAGTGTCTGTGATAACATGGAGACCAAAAGTTGTAAGTGACACGAAAGGTGCCAGCTCGACAGGGCAGTGAAGGATTGTTTATCATAGCAACATTGAAATTAGGATATCTTGGGCCCTGCTTCACCATTCAACTATGGCTGGTCATCCACATCAGCACCCTGTTCCTGCCTTCTCCCGTTATCCCTTGATCTCTTTAGCATGAAAGAGTATATCTGCTTCTTCCTTGAATGTATTTGATGACTTGGTCACCGCTGCCTTCTGTAGTGGAGAATTCTGCAGGTTCACCTCCCTCTGGGTGAATACATTTACAGAGAACATAGAGCACTACAGCACAGAACAGGCCCTTCGGCCCACAATGTTGTGCTGACATAGCTAATCCCTCCTACCTACAGAATGCCCATATCCCTCTATTTTCCTCTCATTCATGTGCCCATCCAAGTCCCTCTTAAAAGCCCTCAATGAACTTGCCTCCACCACCCTATCAGGTATTGGTTTATTATTGTCAATTGTACTGAGGTGCAGTGAAAAGCTTGTCTTACAAACCGATCATACAGGTCAATTCATTACACAGTGCAGTTACATTGGGTTAGTACAGAGTGCATTGATGTAGTACAGGTAAAAACAATAGCAGTACAGAGTAAAGTGTCACAGCTACAGAGAAAGTGCAGTGCAATAAGGTGCGAGGTCACAACAAGGTAGATCGTGAGGTCAGAGTCCATCTCATTGTATAAGGGAACCGTTCAATAGTCTTATTAATGCATTCCAGGCATCCACCACTCTCTGAGTAAAAAATGTACCCCTCACGTCTGTTCTGACCTTTGTTTTCCCTTATCCCACCGGCCCCATCACCCCTTCTCTTTCCCCTCCCCTGCCCTCCCCATCTGCCCCTCACCCACACGTTCCTCCCTCCGGTTCCCCTCCCCACCTCCTTCCCTTTATTCCATGGTCCACTGTCCCCTCCTATCAGATTCCATCTTCTTCAGCTCTTTATCTCTTCCACCCATCACCTCCCAGCTTCTGACATCAATCCCGCTCCCCCTTCCCCATCCTCACCACCCCCCCCAACCTGGATCCACGTATCACCCGCCAGCTCTCTCTCCACCCCTCCCCCCCACCTTTTTATACCGGCCGTCTCACCTCTTTCTTTCCGGTCCTGATGAAGGGTCTCAACCCAAAACATCGACTGTCCATTTCCCTCCGCAGACGCTGCCTGACCCGCTGAGTTCCTCCAGCATTTTGTGTGTTATTCTCGTATGTATAGTCCCTTTAGAATTGTGTAGGTTTTAATAAGATCCCCCCTCAGTAGGCGGATCTGAGTCCACGGCCAGATCAGCCATGATCTTATTGAATGGCGGAGCAGGCTCGAGGGCCAAATGGCCTCCTCCTGCTCCTGTTTCTTATGTTCTTATTCTTCTAAACTCCCATCAATATGGAATTAATCACTCCAATTTGTCCAAATACATCTGTCCTGCCATGCCAAGGGTCAACCTTCATTGTATTCCCTCCATGGAAAGAACATCCTTCCTCAGACAAACTGGTGACCTTTCATAGAACTGGCTAGTTCCGAGATAAACTGGAAAAGCTAGATGTCTAACATTGTCATAGTCAATCTCAAGTCCGGAGGGCTGGTATATGCCTTGTGAGAAGATGAGATGTTGTTTCTCAAGCTTACATTGGGTTCTGTTACATTGGCAAAGTGAGAATGGGATGGAGAATTAAAGTGGGAGGGAACTAGAAGCTCAGAGTTGCCCTTACAGAGTGAACAGGGGTGTTCTGCAAAAGCAATCACACAATATGCATCTGGTCTCTCCAATGCAAAGGAGACCACATTATGAGCACCACGTGCAGTACAGTAAATTAGATGAAATACCAGTGAACCATCTAGAAGGAGTGTTTCAATCTGTGGCCAGTGAGAAGGGAAGAGTATTGCGCCAGTGTTGTATCTCCTGTGGTCATGAACGAAGGTGCCATGAAAGAGAGGAGAGAGAGAGGGAAAGGGTTGGTGGAGATGAGGGAGTCCCTTGTGAATTCAGAAAGGGGAGGAGAGGGAAAGATCTGCTGGTGACATCTCATTGAAGTGGGCAGAAGTTAGGAGCAGGATTGGTTAAACGTGGAGGCTGGTGGGGTGGGAGATGAGGAGAGGGGGAAGCTTCTCTTTGCCCTGAATAGGATTGGTGGGAGTGAAAGCAGAAGTGCAGGACATGCAACAGATACAGTTGAAGGCCCCGTCAGCTAAGGTGGAGGGAAAAAACCACCGTTAAAGAAAACATTTCGGTAGCATTGGCATGAAAACTGTTTTCATCAGAACAGATATGACAGGGTCAGAGAAACTGGGAGAATGAAATGGAGTCCTTGCAGGAAGCAGGGTAGGAAGAGATGCAGTCATAACGACTGTGAGAATCTGTGGATTGCAATGGACGTCGATTGCTCACCCCCCCCTGTAAGATGAAGCTGGAGAAATCAAGAAAGAGAAGGGGAGATTGAGGGATGGACCACGTGAAAGTGAGAGCGAGGTGAAAACTGGTAGCACCCAAAGCGGCATTGGGCTAAGAATCTGCATACACATATTCCACAAGAGAGGCGTAGCTTGGACCTTTGTGAGTTCCCACAGCTAGACGTTTAGTGTGGAGTGAGAGGAAAAGTTATTCAATGTGAGAATGAGTTCAGCCGGGCAGGGGGACGGGAGTGGGTGGGCTGCTGTTCAATGAAGAAGTGAAGGGCCCTCCATCTCTCCAGCTGTAGGATAGGCATTGGTCCATGGTCCGAATAGCTGACTGGGACCTGGAAACCGTCAAAGTGGAGGAGCTAATCAGAGGTGTGGCATTTATAAGTGAGCAAAGACCAGGCAAGGCAGGAAGGCAGTAAAGGAAGAAATAAGTTCTGTGAGGCAACAACAGATTGAAACGTTGCATCTACCATGACAGTCCTGCTTGTGGAACTCAGAGAGGACCACACGTGACTGATGGACGTAAGACTGGAGACTGTGCAGGGCAGATATCCAGAGGAAATGAGGTTTCAGACAGCCTGGAATACATGGCCCAGTGTTCAGTGGTGGGGTCGCGGTCCAGGGGGAAGTATGAGACACTGTAGGAGAGCTGGCATTTGGTCTCGGCAAAGTAGAGATCAGTTCAGCAAGTAACGACGACACCACCCATCCCAGTGGGTTTTATGACAATATTGGGGCCTATTCTTAGTGAGAAGAGTGCTCTAAGTTCAAAGTTAGGTGGGGGGGGAGGGTCAGGGGGGTGCAGGTTAAAATTATGGTAGGGCACTAGAAGATAGCCAGTGTCAAACTCAGCAGCAATGCTTAGATCTGGGTAAGAGGCCAGAGGGAGACTGCAGGTTGATTGAGAACTCTGAAGATGGAATTAAGGGTCACAGTTTTGTTTGAAGGCTCCCGGCCAATGAAATGGGCGAGGAAGCAAATGCAGCGGAAGGGGAGGTGGATATTATGCAAGGTTCTGAACTCATTAAGATGGAACGTAAAGACGTCTTTTACTGAAGCGCCAAAAAGAGTGAAGGGTGAAGTGGAACTGCAGACCACAACGGTTTTGACGCAGGGTGAGTCAGTGTCATTGCAGAGAAAGGCCGAGAGCATGAATGTGTCAATGCAGGGCGTTCAGTACTTTTGATAGCTGGTTAAGTTTTTTGATGCCTCGTGTTGGTACTTGTGCAAATGGACATCAGTTTTCCTGAGTTTGAGCAGCCACAAAAGTCAGGGCTTTGGGGGAACAAAACTTGTCTTTGTTCACTACCGCATGTGAAGCAAATATCTCCTCCGTCCTGTGGAAGGCTCCATGACTGACTGTTGAAAATCCTGCTGGAATTCCTTCTGAACGTGTCCATGTGGTGAGTGACCACTGGAAGCAGGTTCCATTGCTGTGGTACCACCAATGCACCATCGCTTTCCACATCCTCTTCCATTTGCCAGATACATCGCACTGTTGTGCAACGTGGAGATCATGGCAAAAGTGAATTTTGAAGTGAGTTGGCCACGTATGGGGAATAGAATTTCTGTACCACCCTCTTATCTCCCTGTACATTCAATTAGAAAAGAAAATTCTGAGATGGTTATGATTTCCTATTTGAGGTGTTAAGGTTGTAGGTGTTTATACATATAGATGCATTTATACAGGGCCTTGGTGAGAGAGTACTTGGAATGTAAAAAGGTTATACTTAGCATAAAGGAACTGCGGTGAGGATTCGCTGGACTGGTTCCAGGGATGGTGGGTTTGCCAAGCAAGGAGAGATTGAGTAGACTCAGCCGATATTCTCCAGACTTTAGGAGAGGTGATCTTATTTAATCTTAAAATTCTTCCTGGACTCAACAGACGATGAAAGATGGATGTTTTCGTCGACCCTGGCCAAGGTTTCTAGAACCAGGGGTAACAGTCTCAGAGTAAGGAGTAGGCCATTTAGTACTGAGCTGAGAAGAAATCTCTTCATGCAGGGGATGGTGAACCTTTGGAATTCTCTGGCCTGGTAGGTAAAGAATGGTGGATTTCTGGAGATCAAGGGATACAGGGATAGTGCAGGGAAATAGTGTAAGATAAAAAATCAGCCATGATTTGATGAAGGGCAGCTCAGGCTTGAAAGATATTCCCTGCTCCTACTTCATATATTTTATGGAAATGAAGGTCATAGCCACACAATTAAGGAGAGCAATGTTCAAGGTTGTATGGTGAGATGAAAGTTCATTGGCATAATGTAACAACACATAAACTGGAGTGTCGTTTAAATATCAAGAGGTTCAAGTTATCTCAACCTCCAACAGTGCTCTGTCAAATCCACCTGAATGTCAAGATATGTCAGTGACTCATGCTGCCCTTATAAATAATGTTATTTGAATTAGTTGGTAGCAGGACTCAGCCATTTGTCTTTTCTGTCAGTGATGCTCAATTTTACCTCATGACTCTGAAAGGTGAATAGGTGAAATATTTGAGGGGAATCTGAGAGGGAACTTCTCCACTCAGAGGGTGGTGCGAGTGTGGAGCGAGCTGCCAGTGGAAGTGGTGGATGTGAGAAGTTTGGATAGGTACATGGATGGGAGGGGTTTGGAGGGATGTGATCCGGGTGCAGGTAGATGAGACTGGGCAGCTGATCGGTCGGCATAGACTGGATGGGCTGAAGGGCCTCTTTCTGTGCTGTAGTGCTCTGTGACTCTATGATTCCATGACTCTGAAATGTTACTGCAGGATTCCTACTGCACTTAGTTGATGTTACAGACAAAATAAAAGAAACTTGTATTTGGTTATTTATATTGAAGAAATAATGGAGGCGGGTATATTAGTGTATTTCTGTACCCAGGGACTAATGAACGCCCTACTGGTGTTGGTTACATAAACAGCAAACAAATTAATCGAATACTTCATTGTACTGGGTAGGAATGTGTACAAACAAACTACAGTAATGACAATTAATAATAAAAGGAATTGCACATTGAAGTTAGTTTCTGGTTAATTTCAAATGTTTGAAATTAAATAAATCATTCATTAGAACAATGGGAAATGCACTTAATATATCATTAAAAACCCATTGCACAATTATGTGAGACCTTTCACACCTCACGAATCCCAAAGCACTTTACAGCCAACGAAGCACTTTTGAAGTGTATTCATTGTGGTGATGGAAAGGCATGACATCCATTTTACACACTGCAAGCTCCCACAAAACGGCAGTGCCATCATGACCAGAAAATCAGTATCAGGGATTCCAGGAATAATTATTGCCAGGAACTTTGACAGAACTCCCCTGTTCTTCAACTTGTGTCCTGAAATCTTTTACATCCACTTGAATGAACCGTCAGGGTTTGGTTTAAGACGACAAGACATGTTTCTAACATTGCAGTTCTCCCTCAGTAATCCTCTTGCAGCAGCCAAAATCAGTCTTCAAATCCTTAAAGAACAACTTTCGGAATCAAAGGAGCAAAATGCTGCAGATGCTGGAATTCTGAAATAAAGCCATGCTGGGTAATATCCAGCGGATTAGTCAACCTCATTTTTGAGTAGTTAGGGATTGATATCAATGACTTTTCATCGAGACAGGTTTTCTCTTTAGATTATGGAAGAATGCCAAGTTAGTGAGCCACGGCTGACATCAGTTGTGATGAAAAAATTGAATAAACTAATTTTAAAAATACATCTTGTTTAAAGAACAATGGGAATATTTGTTGCATTTTAGCAAAGCTGGATGTAGAATTGGGCAAAGAGCCAAGGAGACCGGCTCCAGAGACAATGAGATTATGAGAAGAGGCTCGAATGATTCCCAGTTGACCAGGAAGAGGGAAAAGATGTTCTAAAAGCCAGACAAACAAGCAAGCTGACGCCCAATGTTCTGCAGAGATGGTCTGGCAAGGTGCAGAGCTTCTCTCCTGAGGTCCAAAGTCAGGATTTTTATTGATGATTACATTCCTCAGGTCCGTTTACGAGTGGTACTGCAGCAATTCTTCAGGTCTTCTTTAGCAGCTTGTTCCAAACCTGTGAGCTTTGAGGACAAAAGCAGTAGGTTCAGAGAAGTCCCACCACCTCCAAGCCACACAACACCCTGACTTGGAAATATATTGCTAGCCCTTCATTGTAGCTAGTTCAGAATCCTGGAACTGTTTACTTCACAGCACTTCACCCCACAGATAACCACAGTTGAAAAGGGTAGTATCCCACGACCTTGTCAAAGCTATTTAGGAGGGTACTAAACACTGATTTGCCCAAGATCCATGTGTATAAAAAAAAATTGAGCCAAGAATTGGAAGGGTTTTGGTGCAAGAAACACACACAACCATATGCATTTGCAAACACACACAAAACTGGTTTGGAAATGTTGGCCACTTTGCAGAACATCAAGGAAAAATTGCAGCGATTTCATCTGTATGATTCCTTGGAATACTTGTGGGAAAGTGCATCTGTGCAGATGTTCCTCACATCCTTGAACATGCTGCTCAAAAAGCTGTTTTGAGCAGCATGTTCAAAACAGCTTTTTGAGCTGTTAATGCTATCACTGAAGCTGATGTAGTGCTAAAAAATCTACTAAAATCTTTAGAATGTACACTGCAGTAAAAAGTTCATAAGAAATAGGAGCAGGAGGAGGCCTTCTGGCCCGTCGAGCCTGCTCTGCCATTCAATAAGATCATGGCTGATCTGGCCGTGGACTCAGATCCACCTACCTGCCTTTTCCCCGAACCCTTAATTCCCTTACTATACTTGTCCGGTTTCAACAGAAGAGACAGATAGAAATAATCCCATGCATGAATCAATTCCAAATGTGTCAGCTTTACAATAGTACAGAAAACCTTGTAAATGAAGTGAAGTTATGACAGTCGTCCTGGTACTGATGACTCCAATGTCAGAGAAAAAGAAAAGGCAAGCAAGCAGATATGACAGCAGGTTTCAGCTTTTTCCAAGAATGCAATAGAACATGAGAGGAGTGACACTCAGTGTTTTTATGATGAAACTCTGGACAAATTAGATGTGCTGTTGTAAATCCAGTTTGACCCACCAAAAAAACAATGACTTTAGTTTGGCCTGAGCACAAGTATGTTGGTCCAAAGCTGATGAAGAAATGGAGTGGTAGAGTTCTACAGCACAGAAACAGGCCCTTTGGCCTACCCGGTCTATTACTCCTTCAGGTACCCGTCCAGGCACCTGTTAAATGTTGTCACTGCTCCTGCCTCCACCACTTCCTCTCGCAGCTCATTCCAGATACCAACGACTCTTCGTGTAAAATCTACCCCTTAGATCCCTTTATAACTCCTTCCTCTCACCTACGCCCTCTGATTTTAGACGCCCCTAACCCTACAGATTCTGGTTGTCCACTCTATCTATGCCTTTCATTATTTTATACACCTCCATTAAGTCACCTCTCAGCTTCTTTTTCTCCAGGGAAAACGGACCCAGACTATCCAGTCTCTCCTTATAACTCAGGTCCTCCAATCCAGACAATATACTTGTGAATCTTTCTCTGTCTTAATCACACCCTTTATGTAGTACGGCAACCAGAACTACTGCCAGTGCGGCCCAACCAAAGTTTTGTAGAACTGTAACATGAAGTCCCAACTCTTGTTATCAATCCCTCTGCCGATGAAGGCAAGCATACCATAAACCTTCCTCACCACCCTGTCTACCTGTATCACCACTTTCAGGGACCCATGTACTTGTACCCAAGGTCTCTCTCTTCAACAACACTCTTCAGGGCCCTGCCATTCACCTCAATCTTTCCATCTCCGTCTCAGGAGATTCCTTATCCACTGACAACTTCTACAAACCCACTGACGCCCACGGCTACCTCAATTACAGCTCCTCCCACCTTGTCTCTTGCAAGGACATGATCCCTTTTTCTCAATTTCTCTGCCTCCGCGGCATTTGCTCCCATGATGAGGCTTTCCACTCCAGGACATCCGAGATGTCCAACTTTTCTAACCGAGGCTTCCTCCCAACTGTGGTGGAGAGAGCTCGCACCCGTACCTCTGCCATTTCCCGCAACTCTGCTCTCACCCCCACCCCTCCCAGACCCAACAGGGATGGGGTCCCCCTTGTCCTCACATTTCACCCCACCAGCCTACGTATCCAACACATCATTCTCCGCCACTTCCGCCACCTCCAACAGGAGCCCACCACCGAGCACATCTTCCCCTCCCCACCCCTTTCTGCCTTTCGCAGGGACTGCGCTCTCCGCAGCTCCCTAGTTCACTCCTCCACCTCCACCCCCCCCCCCCCGGGAACTTTCCACTGCCCCCGCCATAGGTGCAACACCTGCCCCTCCACCACCTCCACTCAGGGACCCAAACAGTCCTTCCAGGTGAGACAGAGGTTCACCTGCACCTCCCTTAACACCATCTACTGCATTCGGTGCTCCAAGTGTGGCCTCCTCCACATTGATGAGACCAAACGCAGACTAGGTGACTGTTTCACAGAACACCTGCGCTCCGTCCGTAACCGCGATCTGCATCTCCCCGTTGCCGGTCACTTCAACTCCCCCTCCCACACTATCACTGATATGTCAGTCCTCGGCCTCCTCCACTGCCAGGAGAATTCCAAGTGCAAACTGGAGGAACAGCACCTCATTTTCCATCTTGGGACCTCACAGCTTAACGGCAAGAACATTGAATTCTCCCACCTTAAGTAACCCCCACACCCCCCCCCCCCCACCATGCCTCTTCTTCCCTTTCCTACCCTATCTCTCTTTTTTCTGCCCCCCCTTTTTTCCTCCTTACCTTTGACCCACCCCCGGTGGATCTGCTCTCCCCTCCTCCCCCGCACCTGCCTATCGCTATCTCTCACCTGCATCTACCTATCACCACCCTGTGCCCACCCCGCCTCCCCTCTTTTGTCCACCTATCACTGCTCTGCTTTTCCCTCCTATATATTGGGCTTCCCTTTTTCCTATCTTCAGTCCTGAAGAAGGGTCCTGACCCGAAATGTTGACCACCTGCTTTTCTCCACAGATGCTGCCTGGCCTGCTGAGTTCCTCCAGCGTCATTGAGTTTTTCCCTGTGTATGCCCTGCTCTGGTTTAACTTCCCTAAATGTATCGCTTGTCTGAGTTAAACTCCCTCTGCTATACCTTTGTCCACTTCCCCAGTTGATCAATGTGCTGTTATAACCTGTGACAAGCTTCTTCACTGTCCACTATACCACCTATTTTGGTGTCATGTGCAAACTCACTCATCATGCCACCTCTATTCTCATCCAAGTCATTAACATATACAACAGACGACCGTGGACCCAGCACCGATCCCTGCGGCACACCACTGGACACAGGCCTCCAATCCGTTTAAAGTGTTCCATTGAGACCCTGTCTCCTTCCGGGGGTAGATAAACTCTACTCCATCAATGAGGTTGACTTTTTCCTGGAGTGTCCATCAACACCCCTCAGTCCCGTACCTCATAAATGTGCATGCGCACATCACTTTGATCGAATTTGATGTATCTCCAGCTTTATATATACACTAATATTTCATTATTTTGTGAATATTATTTCATACCAGACAACATTCCACATTTTGCTGGGCAGAAAACTGCTAATGGCAAATCATAGCATCGTATCTTCAATGCTATCAACTCTAATTTGTGTTTACAAATAACTGATGATATACTGTAAATGGCTGAATGTTTTAATATATTTGCATTAAATCCCTCAGACTGACACCGTAATGCAGCAGTTACCCATTTATTTTAAAATTATAAGTGCCTCTGTTTAAAAAAAGGTCACCAAAATGCATGAAAAACCACCCACTAATGTTTTTTCACAGTATTTCCTATGCTTTAATCTTTAAAAAAATCACAGATAAAATTTCCTGTCTGATGCTCTGGCTCAGTCTCCAACAGCACCCGCTCTCCTTCCTACACAACCACAGGAGGTACAACACTTACACTCTTATCTCTTCCTTCCCATCATCTAAAGGCCCAAACACTCCTTCCGGGTGAAGCAATGATTCATTGGTATCGCTTCCAATTCAGTGTACGGTGTTCAATGGTCACAGTGTGGTCTCCCGTACATTTGAGAAACTAAACACAGATCAGGACACTGCTTTGCAGAACACCTCCTCGTCTGCACAGGTGACATTGAGTGTCCACTTGCCCATCAGTTGAATTCTCCATCCCACTCCTGTTCTGACCTTTCTAACTTGGACCTCTTGCTCAGTTCTCACACAGCCCAACATGAGCTCAGGGACAGCACCTCATCTTCTGACTACACATGTATGGTCCTCAGGACACAACATTGAATACAACTATTTTAGATAACTGCCATATCCAGTTTGTTAACTTTGTTTCTGTCCCCACAAATCCATTCTGAGTCTATCCACGAAGGATCTGTGGGGAACAAAGCAAAGAGCTGGTTACTGACTTCAGGAAAGGGGGCGGTGCAACAGTGCTGAGGTCGAGAGGGTTGAGAGCTTCAAGTTCCTTGGAGTGAACATCACCAATAGCCTGTCCTGGTCCATCCACGTGGATGCCATGGCCAAGAAAGTTCACCAGTGCCTCTACTGCCTCAGCAGGCTACAGAAATTTGGCATGTCCCCATCGACCCTCACCAATTTTTATCGATGCACCATGGAAAGCATCCTATCCGGATGCATCACAACTTGGTATGGCAACTGCTCTGCCCAGGACTTCAACAAACTGCAGAGGGTTGTGGGCACAGCTCAGCACATCACCGAAACCAGCCTCCCCTCCATGGACTATGTCTATACTTCTACACCTCAGTAAAGCAGCCAACATAACCTGTATCCCAGACATTCTCTCTCCTCCCCCCTCCCATCAAGCAGAAGTTACAAAAGTCTGAAAGCATGTACACCAGGCTCAAGGACAGCTTCTATCCCGCTGTTATAAGACTATTGAACGGTCCCCTAGTACAATAAAATGGACTCTTGATCTCACAATCTACCTTGCACTTTATTGTCTGCCTGCACTGCACTTTCTCTGTAATTGTAACACTTTACACTGCATTCTGTTATTGTTTTACCCTGTACTACCTCAATGCACTTGGTAATGAAATCATCTGTATGAACAGTATGCAAGGCAAGTTTTTCACTGTACCTCGGTACAAGTGACAATAATAAACCAATTGACCAATTATCAGCAGCCAGTGCCCGGCCAACAGGGAGTTTGGGGCTATTGAAAACAATAAGATTGTAAGTACAGTTACGAGTAACCCTGGGTTACGAGTGCCCAATTTCCAACATACAAACAGGATGGTTGGAGATGGATTTACCAGCTGCTGCTGGGCTGCCAGCATCTTCTGCCAGGTGGGAATGGGGCATTTCCACATGCCTTCTCTCTCTCTTCCCCACCCCTCCACTGCCCAGAAGCCTCAACAGTTGAGCTGAGCAGAGCTGGGAGCCCTGAGCAGGCACTGAGTCAGTGAGGCTGGCTGGCTGCAACACCCCCGTCACAGCCGTGTCTGTCACCCTCTCCCACGCACTGGTTTTGTCTGTTTCTGGCTTACAAATGTCCGGGTTATGAACAGTTCTCAGGAACGGAACCCTGTCTCGGGCTGGGCAGGAGGCGGATGCTAACACATCTGCATCCTGTAAGTCAGGAGAGAGTGTGGGATGAAGAAGTGTAGAATGTGATAAGGAGGATTGGGTATAAGCATTCCTTTAATGATCTCTGTGTCAACTCTGGCCAGGGACTCTGCAGTAGCTCCCTCTCCCCCAGGCCAAAGAGCTGAGGGATTCGGGATCCCCCATTGGTCCACTCCTGCTCGTGCTGGTTATGGCTTCTCCAGCAAGAGAAAAAGAACAAGATGTGTCAGCGCGCCCGAGCAATGTGCCTCACACAGTTACAGACCTGGGAGTATGAATTGTGAGAAGTGACTCTGAGGCTGAGAGTTGTGTTAGGTAAGTGAGAAGTGTGTTGGAAGATACGAAAGTTAGATGGGAGTTGTGAGTAATGAGGTTTGTTAGAGGAATCTTGCAGGTGCATTAAATGAGTGGGGAATGAGAGTCATCACATAACCGTTGGGAGATGGAACTTTATAATGTGTTCACCAAGTTTGACCAAATATGAGATGACTGAACTTGTTTTGGTGTGGCACCCATGTTCATGGTGCTTTACTCCTGCTGCTGACTTTGAAACCAACCTCATCCCCTGCCACATGAGTACGGATCTGTGAAGCTTCCAGGGAGCCCTGCAAAGAGCGGACCTCTTTCGCTCCTCTCCACCTTCCCAACAAAGATCTCCAGAGACCTTTCGAAAAATCACTGGGCTTGCTCATTTCTACACTCCATCATCTTTTCCGAGTAGCTTCCCAACCCATGGAATGACTTCTGGCAGTCCATGCAGGGAATGATTTTAATCAATGATAGGTGGTTTCAGCTGGTGCTAGCAGCTTAGGGAGGAAGCAGCATACTTAGCACTGAATGGATTTTACAGTCATTGTTATGTTTGTGTACATCAAAGGGTTAATTGTGTATTGTGATCCCAGGGTATGATTTCCAGCAATATCCAAATTAATCTATTGTCATATGTTGCCCTAAGTTTTTGGTCACCTAATCTTTTCTTGGATGAATACTGCTCGTGTTTCTGCACCCATTATATCAATTCAAATAATTAAATTGTGGTCACTCCCTTTGTTGATGATAAATTAAACTCACTGAATCTGTCCTCTTGGTTCACCAAGACTCAAGCCCTGAAACATTCCCAGTTACTCTGTGCCTGGAACAAAGCATATATGTCATGTCATAAGTACAGTGACCAAAACTGAATGCATTACTTTGAGTCAGGCTGGTAATGCTTTGTGTTGAATAGTTTTGCCCACTACACTGCTTGTTTATTAAGTTAGCTAACCTCTTTAAACCGTAATTGCAGAAAACTCCTCAGGGTCAATGGGAAATGTGATGAACTGACTTCTTCCATTCATTACTGAATAACTGTGCAGTGATGGCTCTTGTTATCGACTCATTTAAAAACAATCTAATTTCCAATTTCCTTTCTGATCCTATGAATTTTCACATTAGTCAAGCATGGTTCTCGTGGGAGATCTTATTATCTGTTTTCTAAAAGTCAAGAAATATATCAGTCACATTCTCATCATCCTTCTTTATTCCAATAACTGTGTCAGTAAAGACATGAGTTAGTGTTGCATTTGATGTATTGCTCTGCTGAGATATCTCCATTGGAACAGGTTCCATTATTTCTCTTGTGATATATGTTAAGCCTTTGACTTGTAGTGTCCCAAGCTTGTACTTCCGATTTTTTCTAACGGCTGAAAATAACCGCCGTTCCAAACCAAGGTTCTCTCAGACGCTGCTGTTTCAAAGATTGGCTGAAGTTTATTTCTGGTATCCTGGTAAAATTTGGTTCCTTGCTCAACATTATTTAAAAAACAGATCAGAATCAGGTTTATTATCACCGACTTACATGTCTTGAAATGTGTTGTTTTGCAGCAGCAGTACAGAGCAAAGACATAAAAATCACTATAAATTATAAAATAAATAAATAGTGCAAAAAAAAGGAATAACGAGGTAGTGTTCATGGGTTCATGGACCGTTCAGAAATCTGATGGCGGAGGGGAAGGTGTTGTTCCTGAATCACTGAGTGTAGGTCTTCAGGCTCCTGTACCTCCTCCCTGATGGTAGTAACAAGAAGAGGACACGTCCTGGATGGTGAGGGTCCTCGGTGATGAATGCTGTCTTCTTGACAAACTGCCTCTTGAACATGTTCTCAATGGTAGGGAGAGTTGTGCCTGTGATGGAGCTGGCTGAGTCTACAGCCCTCTGCAGCCTCTTGAGATCCTGTGCATTAGAGCCTCCAATTACACAGATGTTATCGCACTGCTGTTTATGGGAGCTTGCTCTGTGCAAATCTGCTGCCATACTTTCTACATTGTCATAGTGACTACATATCAAATGAATTTTATTAGCTGCAAAGCACCTTAGTGTGTGAAAGGGATGTAAAAGGCACCAACTAATCTCGAGTCTTTCTTCCTTTCTTTCTATAATACAATGTTTAAATCTGGAGGTTTTAAGGTTCAATATTGTTTAAGTTTTGCATCCTTTTTGCAGTTGTGCTCTCTGATGTCAGGAGTTTTATCCCAGCATATTATGCACAAACTTTTAGTTCATATGAGGTGAATATGAGCAATGAGTTTCAGATTAGTTTAAGGAAATGATCAGAAATTATAGTGGCAGTAATGCAGTCAATAAATCAATGCCAATAAAGAAATCATTGCTACAGCAACTGACCTTGCAAACTAATTGATTCACCAGATCAATTAACTGCATAATGAAATACTTGTGTTTACATCATGCCTTTCAGGGTGTTCCAAGCATTTTACAGCGAGAAAAACACTTGTGAAGTGTAGCCATGTTTGCAATGGAGGAAACGCAGCAGCAATATGATCAGGACTAAATTTGTGATATTGCTTGAGGATGAGGAACTGGCAGGACACTGCGATAACTGTAAAATGATGCAATTGGATCTTTCACCGAGGTTAAGCCAGGCCTTGGTTTAACATTGCACCTTGATGATGGTACCTCGGATAGTTCTGTGGGAAGCGCCAATTTAAATTTTGGACTCAGTTAATTCAGGAGCTTGAATCTACAGCCAGCTGACTCAAAGGCAAGAGTACCGTAAACTGAGCCCTGGCTGACTCTGTAATTACTTGCTGTATTTAAATTAGGAGGATTTTTTTGCTAATTGTAATACAACTTTTTTAAAGGCCTTGAACTAAAGCACAGGGCACCTTTAAAGTTGATCATGAGACTATCAAGTGGTCATCAAATGAAAATCTCGGATGAGATTGGCATTAAAGCCTCGACCACCTCATTTATATTCTGTGACCAAGTGCTCAAGATTACAGTCCCGACCAATCTTTGAATTTTAGCTGCCCACTAAAACGCACCAATGAGTCCATCAGTTGTATTAAACTGCTAACGGACTTCAGCAGTTTGAGAAGGTGATCCAGCACCAGGCATGGACTACAAAACATCAAACCTCAAGGAAGAACAAAAAGTTCCAAAAGTAATAAAATCCATAATGCTTTGCTAAATGAGTAGATGTGGGAAATTAGGCAATTATATTAGATTGAAACTGAAGTGCATTCTCCAAGTGGAATTTCCCCTGGTATTACTCACTTGTTTTATTTTATGTAACTACTGATTAGCCACTGCTAAAGCACTTGTGAGGATAGCGATTTCTGGTTGGTTAACTTTACCAAAATGAAGCTGCCTGGGGATTGAGTGCGTCAGCTGGCAGAGCTGGTGTGACGTATCAACAAGCCCAATGACATTGTGGAAAAGTGAGCAGTGCCAATTGCTAAACATCGTATCGTGGATAAATATTTTCGGGACATAAGAAAGGCAATTGACGTTTATGTGCTGATAAGCTTTGCAAGCAGGTCATTTTAAACACTTTCAGATAAAGTTGTGTTGGGTTTTCAAATACACAGTGATAGATAAACCAGTTCACAATGCATGGGAACGGAAGGGCAGTCGATGTTCCCAGGATGGACTTACAGAGCCCTCTTGTGGGTACTGTAGCAGCCTCTGTTTCCTCGGCCTGATTTCCCTGTTTTCACAACAATGGAGGTAGTGCAAGTTATTTACAGTTCTGTTCATGTGCCTTCAAAACCTATGACTGTGCAAAAAGGGTGACTAGAATTGATATAATGCACTTTACAAGGCATCGAAAATAGTCATGAATAATCATTTTAAAACCTACCTGCATATTTTTTATCCACAGCTCTAGCTGGTGCTCCTGAGCAATTCCTACATTATGGAGACACAAGGGAGACTGCAGATGCTGGAAATCTGGAGCAACACACAAAATGCTGGAGGAACTCAGCGGGTCAGGCAGCATCTGTGGAGGGAAACGGACAGTCGACGTTTCGGGTCGAGACCCTTCATCAGGGCCGGAAAGAAAGTGGGGAGGCGGCCGGTATAAAAAGTTGGGGGGGAAGGGATGGAGCAAGAGCTGGCAGGCGATAGGTGGATCCAGGTGAGGGGGATGATAGGTGGGGGAGGGAGGGGGAAGTGACTCCCTACCCCTCACCCTAACCTATCACCTCCCAGCTTCTGACATTATTCCCACTCTCCCCCTCCCTCATCTGCCTATGACCCCCCGTCACCTGGATCCTCCTACTACCCACCAGCTCTCGCTCCACCCCTTCCCCCCACCTTTTATACCGGCCGTCCCCCCTCTTTCTTTCCAGTCCTGATGAAGGGTCTCGGCCCAAAACATTGACAGTCTATTTCCTTGCCTGACCCACTGAGTTCCTCCAGCGCCTGGTATGTTGCTCCTACAGCGTGGATTGTTGTTTGGAATCACATCTGATTAGAAATCCTAATTTACAACAAAATGGAAGTATAATGCAGAAAGACTATTTTGTTAATTAGACAGGGATGTGTCACAGACGACAAAATGATTGTTGGCTCCTGGCAAATAAAAACGACCCATTTATACTTAATTCTAGATGGGTAATCCTTGTAGTACAACAACTGCACTTCAGACTTGTACCATTAAGATAAGGTTTCTTTATTAGTCACATGTACATCAAAACACACAGCGAAATGCATCTTTTGCGTAGTGTGTTCTGGGGGTAGCCCGCAAGTGTCGCCACGCTTCCAGTACCAATATAGCATGCCCACAACTTCCTAATCCGTACGTCTTTGGAATGTGGGAGGAAACCGGAGCACCCGGAGGAAACCCACGCAGACACGGGGAGAACGTACAAACTCCTTACAGACAGCAATGGGAATTGAACCCGGGTCGCTGGCGCTGTAATACCGTTAAGCTAACTGCTACACTGTAAAGTACTTTGGGATGTCCAGGAAAGGATGTAGATACTATAGGAAGGTTGTGGTACAGAATAAAAATTGAAAATTAAAGCAGAATATGTTGGAAACACCAGCTGATGAGGCAGAATCTGTGGAAAGAGAACGAGAGTTAACATTTTGTAAGGACTTTTGCCAAAACTGGGAAAGAGAGAAAACAAATTAATTCTGAGTTGCAGAGAAGGTTGTATAACACAAAGAAAATATCTCTGGCAAGGTGAAGCCAGGGTTGCTATGAAGTAACCTATAGATAAAATAATCCATTTGATAGATAAACAAACAGAAATCTATCAGCTGTGAAATGAGGGCAGTTAGAGAGAGAGAACACAGATAGAAGAATATTAAAGATGCAAAATGCAGGTCTGTAGGAAATGCCCATCAGGTCAGACTCTGCTAATGAAGAGGGGGAAACTGAGCCAAATTCACAGATAGTGATTTACAGCAGAAATGACCCCCTCTGATGCAGAGGAAACAAGTTACCTGAAGTTGTATAATTTGACATTGAGTCCAGAAGGCTGCAACGTTCCCAAAAAGAGGCACTGTTCCCCAAAGTATAACAGGGCTTGACATCGCAGTGCAGAAGGCCACAGACCAATAGGTCAGTGTGAGAATGGGATGGAGAATTAAAGTGGCAGGCAACAGAAAACTCATCCTCCGGACTGAGAGTAGGTGCTCCACAAAGCAGCCACCAAATCTGCACTTGGTTTCAGTCATGCAGAGGAAACTATATTGTGAGCACTTAATGCAACACATTAGACAGGAAGAAGTGCAGGTAAATCAGTGCCTCACCCAGAGGGACTTTATGGGTGTATTGATTGCAGTAAGGGAAGATGTGACAGGACAAGTGTTGTTTTTCCTGTGTCTGTGGTTGTATTTCCTGTGGTAAAGTGCCATGAAGGGAATAGTGGGAGAGATGGAAGAGAGACTCGTGAAGAAAACCGTCCTTTCATGATGCTTAAAGGAGAGGGAAAGATATGGTGGCAGAATCCCACTGAAGGTGCCAGAAATTGCAAAGGATAATCCCTCCAGGCTGGTGTGAAAAGTGAGTACAAATGGAACTCTGTTCCATCCAGGAGGAGAAGGGGTGAGAACAGAGGTGCAGAAAATAGACGAGATGTGGTCAAACGCTCTGTCGGCTGTGGTAGAGGGGAAACCACGGTTCATCTGAGCAGATACAATGGAGAGAGAACTAGAAAAATGGGCCAGCAGCCTTATAGCAGACGGTGTGGGAGGAAGCGCCATCGAGAGGGCTGTGGGAACCTGTGGGCGTACAGTGGACGTGAAAATCAAAAAATACTGCAGATGCTGGAAATCCAAAACAAAAGCAGAAAATGCTGGAAATGATCAGCAGAACTGGCCACATCTGTGGTAAGAGAAACACAGAGTTAACATTTCAGGTCGAAGACCCTCTGTCAGAACTGGGAAGGAAATTAAAGGAGACACAAGAGATTCTGCAGGTGCTGAAAATCTGGAGCAACACACAAAATGCTGGAGGAACTCAGCGGGTCAGGCAGCATCTGTGGAGGGAAATGGACTGTCGATGTTTCCGGTCAAGATTTTTCACCTGGACTGAGATGTCCTCATTTTCTGTTTTTATTTGGGCTCATAATGATTTGGAGACAGGAATGCAGGAAGGGATATAGAAATAAAAATTGAACATGTTTTCCTGTCAGGTGAGATATTCTTGAGGTTCAGAGCCAGAGAGCTATGCTGAGGACCTTGAACACAGGAGATGGTCCCTCCAGGGTCTATTGTTTTGGAACAACCTTTTCATGCAGTCAGGACCTGAGAACCACTTAATATAATTGTAGCCTCAAATCAGTCATAATTATAAAGCTTTTTATTATAATAATCACTTTGAATCATTATCTGAATTACGTTCACCAGGCTAACAGCCTTTGGTGGCATTGGTAACCATTGGGAAATCTGCTGATGTTTCATTTCTAGACTTGAGATTAAGTTTGGAGATGATGCACTATTAGATGGATTGGTCTCCCACTGGAGAAGGCACACATGTGTACAGTAATGGACCACAACGTTCCCTTCAGGATTATATGATGAGTGCAGGGACTGAGATGTCTCTACAACTGAGACTGGAAAACAATAAGGAAATTGGAAAGCTATTAAAGACAGCAAAATATAAAACTAAGAGGATTAGAAGCAGGGAGGGAGCAATTGCTGCACAGGCTTAGAAGCTCAAGTGGATCAAAATGTCCAACTATAGAGTGATTATAACAAAAATGTGAAAGCACAGTTTGGAAAAGAAAAACATGACCATTATCCACATGAGAATCTGCACGAAAATTAACATTTACTATCAAGTCAGCAGAGCGGGAGGGTTTCAATGAACCCCATGCCTTTGGCAGGAGATCCGACATAGCACTGAAAACTGGATCCACAGCTTCAAAAGAAATTGCAGGGAGTGGAGGAAAGTTTAAATGTGTGAAGATGTCTGGGTCTGCGTGGACATTTGACAACCTATGGATTACATAGCTGAACACAGTTTAACCATTTGCAGTTTTGTCTTTGATGATTATGTGATATTTTAAGCAATTCAATTAATGTCTTTTAGCAAATTAAGCTTGTTAATTCACAGAATTATACAGCACGGAAATGGGCCCTTCAGCTCAACTGGTCCATGGCAACCAAGGAGCGTTCCTGAGCTGGTCCCATTTGCATGCATTTGTCTGCCTGTGTCACCACGTTCAAATAATAGCAAGGCCTCTCTGTTCAACGACACTGCCCAGGGCCCTGCCATTCACTGTGTATGTCCTGTCCTGGTTCAACTTCCAAAAATCCATCACTTTGCACCTGTCTGAGTTAAATTTCATCTGCCTTTCCTTGGCCCTCCGTCCCAATTAATCAATGTCTGTTGCAACCTTAGACAACCTTCTTCACTGACCACCACACCACCAATTTTCTTCAAGCTCACTGATCTCGCCAACTCGTTCTCATCCAAGTTGTTACTATTGATGACAAACAACAGTGGATCCAGCAGCAAACCCTGGTCCCAGGCCTCCAATCTGAAAAACAACCCTGTCTCTGAATCCTACCACTAAGCCAATTTAGTATCCAATTGTCTAACTCACCCTGGATCCCATGTGATCTCCCCTTCCGGAACAGCCTACCATGTGAGCCCTTATCAAAAGCCTTACTAAAGTCCATGTCTACCACCCTGCCCTCGGCAATCCACTTGATCACCTCTTCCAAACACTCAATCACTTTTTTTTTTCGTATTGTTCTTGAAATACCTTGACATATATTACTGTTTCCATACACTGATCCTGGGATACCAAATTATCCAGGCAGGGTGTGCTTCAAAGTTCAAAGGTGCCACAAATTCTGGCAAACAGTGTTACCTCATCAATTCCACCTTCCATCTTCAAAAAGTGGGTGGTAGGTGCATCATGTAGCGAACTCACCCACGTCAAAACTCACAAAAGAGCATAAATTGGTAAATTGGTTTATTATCGTCACTTGTACCAAGGTACAGTGAAAAACTTGTCTTGCATACCGTCCATACAGATCATTTCATTACAACAGTGCATTGAGGTAGTACAGGGTAAACAATAACAGAATGCAGAATAAAGTGTTACAGTTACAGAGAAAGTGCAGTGCAGGTAGACAATAAGGTGCAAGGCCATAACGAGGTAGATTGTGAGGTTAAGAGTCCATCTTATTGCACTAGGGAACCACTCAATAGTCTTCTAACAGCAGGATAGAAGCTGTCCTTGAGCCTGGTGGTACATTCAGGCTTTTGTATCTTCTGCCCGATGGGAGGGGGGAGAAGAGAGAATGTCCAGGGTGGGTGGGGTCCTCGATTGTGTTGGCCGCTTCCTCCCCCAAATTCCTTCCCTACAAGTTCAGACAATAAAGGCCCAGCACCACCATGAATTTAAAGATTTATGGTGTTTTAGTTTTGCTGGAATGGGGTTGTAGCAATAAAAGCTCTCGTTAGGCAGGAAAATGACCCAAGCCATTCCACAGAGTAATATATAAACTTCTCACGGTCACTGTCCAGACAAATGCTTTCATCCTCCCCCTGCCCCACCCTGCTCAAACCACTCATTATTCTCTCTCCCTCCGATGTTTTGCCGCCACCCACCTCTCTCCACCCCCAAGGTTCACAAATGAGTTATTCTTTGCTGACAAATCTTTCACTGCAACCTCCTACACCGTACTGGTGCCCAGCTGCTTTGAGAGTAAGGGTTGTGGTTCCGAGACCAGGAATTTGGGCCCCCACCAAGCAGCAGGTTGCTGTCCTCAGAGTTCGGATCCCCATATCCCCAGTGGAGGAGAAAGGTGCCACACAGCACGCAACACAAAGTGTCTTGGAGATTCCAGCAGGAACCCAGGAGAGTTAGGAATGGTGTTCATTTTCATATGCGGATGCTGACCCTGAACTAATGGAGCCAGTTGGCCACTACAAATCAGCATTATTATACCCTGAAGCTTAAAGTTCCTTGCTGCTAATCCTCACTGCTCGGCACTACAGGCTGTAGCTCTGTATGACGAATCCAGCTGTTACTGTTATCTTTGACCTTTCCTTAAAAGCACTATTCACAGTCATTTATTTTCCTGACTGCAGTCTGTTCCCAATCACCCTCCAGTGATTAGCCAAATTCCTCCCCATAATCACAATGTTACACTCGTCACCATAACAGTAAATCTTTGTAAGAACTTTCTTAAATTCAAACAAAAATCGCTCTGGTAGGTCACAAAACTATGCTTTGACCTCTCTGTCACAATATTATACCTGACACAAATGAAAAGGTTTCCTCTCATGCTCCTGTTTTACATTTCTATGTGAAAAAGCTATCATGCAATCCCACAATTTGACCACAACAGAGACAGTATGGGAAGACCATAAAGCTCTCTCTGGTCTGAAAGATATCATTGTTTGGGAGTAACAGATGTGGGTGTGACTGGATGATCATTAGCACATGGAACAGGTTTTCGAAAGTCTTGTAAGAAGGAGCAAAGTCTTCTGAAATGATCCAAACAAAAATCCAGTAGTGTTGGAGCTTGTGAAGTGGAGAGCTAGTCCATTTTCTGTGTCATTCTCAGCATTGGGTCAGGCATATTGTCAAGACACCTGTCCTCAGTTTGCTGTAGTGGAGCGTCTGATGCCATCTGCCATTACTTAGACTTGCCCTTGTACTTCTATTTTTTTGGATTTTTATTGGCAACTTGCTGAGAGTGATAGAAGCAGGAAAACTGAGACCTAAGTGAGCCAGGGTAAAGCATATCGCCTTCTCCCAGCAGACTGAAGATTTGTGAAGTCTCAGCACAAATTCGGAAAAATGTAGAGACAAAATTCAATGCTAAGTACAGAAAATAAATTTTAAAAATGAATTAAGGGGGGAATGAAAAAAAACTGACAGAAAGGAGAAGCAGAATGAATTTCTGTTAAAATTACAGCAAGGATTCAAACTAGTGTCTGGGCAATGACTGATAGTCAAATTGAATTGACAATATTTAACTTTACTGAGTTTGTACTCACAGTGCTTCAATGTACTTCAGCAGTCAGACAGATAGTGAAGCACTGTTAGTGGGAAGCTAATGGCAGAGCAGTGTTTAGACCTTTGAATTTAGCTGCTAGAGTTGCTATGCATACATTATGAGAGTGTATTAGAGGTGCTATTATTTTGAAAGTAAAACTTGGGTCTTTATGGAGAAAGAACTGAATTCCCCAGGAAAATGGTTGCTATTGGGTAATTCAGCACAAGACAATTCGGAAACCTTCCTTCCTGAAAAGACTTCTTGTTTACAAGATGCTGCCAGAACTTGAAGGACTGAGTTACAGGGAGAGGTTGGACAGGCTAGGACTTTATTCATTAGAGTGTAGGAGACTGAGAGGTGACCTTATAGAGGTGTATAAAATCACGAGGGGCATAGATAGGGTGAATGCACTCAGTCTTTTTCCCAGCATTGGGGAATCAAGAACTAGAGGGCATGGGTTTAAGGTGAGAGGGGAAAGATTGAAGAGGAACTTGAGGGGCAACTTTTTATGCAGAGGGTGGTGTGTATGTAGAATGAACTGCCAGAGGAAGTGGTTGAGGCAGGTACAGTAACAACTTTTAAAAGACAGTTGGACAGGTGCATAGATAGGAAAGGTTCAGAAGGTTATGGGCCAAACTAGCTTGAATGGGGCATCTTGGTCAGCATGGACCATTTGGGCCAAAGGGCCTCTTTCCGTGCTGTGTGACTCTAAAGTCACCTTGTTTACAGACCTTCCCCTCTAACCCCATCTCCCCTATACATGCACCCCTCCAAGACATCTCTCATCCTCCAGCCTTGGCCTCCTGGTTAAGTCCATACTTCCCGCTCCACACTTCAGTTTACTTTCAATTTCCAACCCTGCTTTGTGACACTCACTAAAACCGATCTCCTCAACCAATCTGGAAATCTGAAATGGAGAAGGAAATGCTGAAAACACCAGCAGACAGACAGCATGTGTGGAGCAGAAAACAGAATTAATATTTTAGGTTGATGGCCTTTCAATAAGACTACTTCAGAAGTGTGGAAGAAATTGCTACAACTACATCTTCCATTTATAAAGCACCTTTAATATTGCAAAAATGTCCCATGACATTTCATGGGAGCACTATCGAGTAAAAGAACTGATGCTGAAGTAACTGTTTACACTAACGGTGCAGAGGCCGAGAAGGTTCAGAGCTTCAAGTTCGTAGGAGTGAACATCACCGTAGCCCTGTCCTGGTCCAACTACTTAGATGCCACGGCCAAGAAAGCTCACCGGCGCCTCTACTTCCTCAGGGGGCTAAAGAAATTTGGCATGTCCCCTTTGAGACTCACCAATTTTTATCAATGCACCATAGAAAGCATCCTATCCAGATGCATCATGGCTTGATATGGCAACTGCTCTGCCCGGGACCACAAGAAACTGCAGAGAGTTGTGGACACAGCCCAGTAGATCACAGAAACCAACCTCCCCTCCATGGACTCTGTCTACACTTCTCACTGCCTCGGTAAAGCAGCCAGCATAATCAAAGACCCCCACCCACCCGGGACATTCTCTCTTCTCCCCCCACCCATCGGGCAGAAGATACAGAAGCCTGAAAGCAGGTACCACCAGGCTCAAGGACAGCTTCTATCCCACTGTTATAAGACTATTGAACGGTTTCCTAGTACAATAAGATGGACTCTTGACCTCACAATCTACCTCGTTATGACCTTGCACCTTATTGTCTGCCTGCACTGCACTTTCACTGTAACTGTGACACTTTATTCTGTATTCTGTTATTGTTTTACCCTGTACTACCTCAATGCACTGTGGAATGAATTGATCTGTATGACGGTATGCAAGACAAGTTTTTCACTGTACCTCGGTACATGTGACAATAATAAACCAATTTACCGAGACACTGAAGATGTGATCAAGGGGCTCTGCTTTGTTTTCACTGCTGTAGTCACCACTTTCCCTCACTTGGCTCCATCAGCTCTCTCATTTCGTTCCTCGTGCTATGCCCCCTATTGCACATCTTCCTCTGAGTTCTTCCTTTCCCTATCCCCTTCCATTGCATCCTAAAGCTTGTTTGACCTGAAACTTTGTCCCATTTTATGGAAGCTCATCAACTGGAAACATTAATTCTGTTGTTCCCCTTCTCATCCTCTTCCAGCTGGATCCACAGCCCAATGGGCATTAACGTTCTTCATGCTCCCCACAGTTGAAGTGACCACATTGATTTTGGAAACACTCATTGTTAGGGAGACCAATATAACTTCTCGTTGGTCTGATTTTATGCTTTGGCATGCCCATGGTATAATTCTGAAAGTGGTATTGACCCAGTTGTAGCAACATACAATCTGCTGGAAGAACTCAATGGGTCATTGTGTCTCCATTGATCCAATTGTACTTGATCTTTGCTGCTGTGTGGATTTCTAGCTGGAGTCGTATACTTACAAAGACACAGAAGGAGGCCATTTGACCTATCAGGTCCATGTCAGCTCCCAGGGAAGCAATCCCATTCATTGTTCTCTGTATGCCTGCAATTTATTCTCTCACCTTTGATTCTTTTTGCCATTAACCTACACTGAAGGGTAATTCACAATTAAGCTTTCAGCACATTCTTGGCTTGCGAGAGGAAACTGGAGCACCTGGAAGAAACCCATGCAGTCACAGAGCATACATGCAACCTCTGTACCGACACCAGCCGAGCTGTAAAGTCCTGCCACTGAGCCACCTTCAAGGGAAATGACGGCAAAATCTGGCTCTGCTCTACCAGAAAACATCCACCAACCCTTTTGGGATTGTCAAAATAAGATCCTGCAGATTAGGAGCAGTGTGATTCCTACCTGGTTAATGTGGAAGATTATGCTTCTGTAATCAGAAATCATCTTTGCATTTACAGTGCTCTTGCCTGTTCCTTCACACATTACTGTAGATGTGACAGTCTCATTGGTTTCATGAATATTGCACTAGACCCTCGGGAAGAAATAAGCCTGAAATGACTGTTCTTTTGCCATCATATGTCTTTTTTCCCAGTGGAAGAGAAATAAGTATGTGAAATAATCTGGTGTCCAGAAACTTGCTTTATGCTGGCAAAGGATCAGACAAATCCCATTTCATAGAGCTTGAACGTCCTTATTCCCTTCAAGTTTTGAGAGGGTCTTTCCTGGCACTTTGGGTTCCACATCTCTGTTAACTTTTCTTCTCAAGATAAACAGGGGAAAAAATCTCTAACTAGCAGTGGTTTGCTCTCTAATCTCTTACTTTATATAATTCATGCAATACATTTGGAAGACTCAAAGGGATTCGTAAATTCCCAGCCTCTTCAGCTGAAAATTCCAAATCAACGCCGATTGTTAAAGCTTCTGAAACCTGTTGTTGAACAACTGGAAGATAATAATCAGTGACGGGAATAGAATTCTGTATTCATCGTGCAAAAATAGAAAATGGTGCGAAAGGCAACTGGAGTTGAACACCTTACCATCATCTTGTTTTTAAATCTTTCACTAAAGCAGACCAAGCCTGTTCAAATGTCCTGCAGTCAGCTTGTGTTGCCAAGCTACTCATTGTGAGCATCATCTCACGTGACTTCATGAAATTTGGAATTGGAAACTATGAGCAGAAATGGCTACATTAAGTGAGACCCACACCTACATTTAGCATAGTTTCCATCTTCCCCCATAGGCATCACCTCTCTGAGACGATTAGACTGAGTGAGGCATTCCAAAAATGACTGGATCCAACTCCTCATCTCTGCTGACCCTGATCATAGCTGGACGACTCCAGCAGAAGGATAGCAAAGATTATTTGGGATGCCGATGTCTCCCACTGGCACTTATGGTCCTGTTGTAGGTCCACTGACTTGCCACCCACACTTACATGTAAGGAATTGCACTTATACGAAGGTAGATTCATCTTAATATGAATCACTGGTTTCAAAAGAGTCAAAAGTGGTGGCATATCCAGTATGTTTTCAGTGTATATGCCTTATGCATATGAAATATGCTCTCTTCTCCCATATACTGTCCCAAAGGCCTTTCTGTTGCTTATTGAAATGATTTTTTCCAACCATTACCTCGTCACTCAGTTTACATAACAAAGGGGTTGAGAGGGAGGGAAGAAAGATTTGGGTGGCAGGAATTCACAAGAGGGGAGAAGGCAGCTGACAGAAGGCAGGGAAGGAACAGAGATTTGGAGATATGGAGAGATTTGGAGAAGACAATATCCATTGCAGGAAAAGGTTAACTACTGTTGGCACCCAGACCATATCCCTCCAAACCCCTCCCCCCATCCATGTACCTATCCAAACTTCTCTAAAATGTTACAATTGAACCCACATCCACCACTTCCGCTGGCAGCTCGTTCCACACTCACAGCCGCCTCTGAGTGAAGAAGTTCCCCCTTGGATTCCCCTTAATTATTTCACCTTTTACCCTAAACCTATGACCTCTAGTTCTGGTCTCACCCAACTTGAGGGGGAAAAGCCTGCATGCGTTCACCCTATCTATACCCCTCATAATTTTGTATACCTCTACAAGATTTCCCCTCATCCTCCTGCACTCCAGGGAATAAAGTCCTAACCTATTCAATCTTTCCCTATAACTGAGGTCGTCAAGTCCCAGGAACATCTGTGTAAATTTTCTCTGCACTCTTTCAAGTTTATTGACATCTTTCCTGTAGGTAGGTGACCAGAACTGCACACAACACTCCAAATTCGGCCTCATCAACGTCATGTACAACTTCAACGTAACATCCCAACTGTCCTAAGTTAGCTTCACTAATATCAGTCAGGGAGTGGGATAGGCCATTGGAAGGGGGAAGAGTGAGCTGACTGCATCTTAATGTGAAGACATGAGAACTTCTGCGCTCCACAATAAGTTAAAATAATTTTACCAGAATTTAGGGGTGACCAGATGCTCAAATGATTTGAATACAGATCTACACACTGTCCTCGGCCTCCTCCACTGCCAGGAGAATTCCAAGCGCAGAATGGAGAAACAGCACCTCACTTTCCATCTTGGAATCTTGCAGCCTAACGGCACGGACATTGGATTCTCCCACTTTAAGTAAACCCCACACCCCTTCCCCACACACACACCCACCATGCTTCTTCTCTTCTTCCCTCTCCTAGCCTCTTTTTTTCCCTCTCTCTCCATACCTTTGACCCATCCCCCGGTGGATCTGCTCTCCCCTCCTCCCCCGCACCTGCCCATCACTATCTCTTACCTGCATCTACCTATCACCACCCTGTGCCCACCCCACCTCCCCTCTTTTGTCCACCTATCACTGCTCTGCTTTTCCCTCCTATATATTGGGCTTTCCCTTTTCCTATCTTCAGTCCTGAAGAGGGGTCCTGACCCGAAACGTTGACCCCCTGCGTTTCTCCATGGACGCTGCCTGGCCTGCTGAGTTCCTCCAGCATCAGAGTGTTTTTCATCTAGATTCCAGCATCTGCAGTCCTTTGTTTCTGCACTGTGAAATGTGTTACTTTTTTTGACTATTTTATACTCTTAATATGTGTGTTTAGAGTGTTGATTTTGAAGCTCTTTTGTAACCTTTTGCTACCTCCAGTGGCTTTGTATTAAGGCTGCTTTTCTGATTTGTTGCCATGATTTTCAGTCTTAAGATGGATTTAGCCAATTGTGAAACTGGGCAGAGGTCAGTGTTGCTGCAGCCCTACCACTTCCCTCCCTGGCAAAAAGGAAAGATCTGCCCAGGTGTGAATGGATGCATGTTATTGCCTGCAGTGTATCTGGGATCAGGGTTGTTCAAACCCACTACCGGGGACATTGTGAATATAAGGCCTGGAATTTTCCAGGATCTGCTTTGCCTTTGTCAAAAAAGAGGTAATATAGTCGTTCCTTCTTACAGTTCCAGTGCAGTCATGTTGACAGGACAGAGTAATTCCAAAAAATTCCTCAGTGAAAGTCAATCATGTGCAGATAAGTCACGGATGTATTATGTACCCAAGATACACGATGACATCAATCAACAGCCAAGAGAACAGGCTGCGCAGTTTTATGGAATGGCAGAATTAAGGTGGAGGAGCTGCAGACTCCATTTGCGAGACCACACGCCTTGTCAGAACCAATTTGAACATGGTCACATGTCACTCTGATATCTCATTCATCGTCCAACACTAGTGCCTCATGAAGCAAATCAAGCTGCCCGGGAAGGTGTCACATTTGATTTGGATAGAGAAGTCTCCGAGTTGATATTGGTGCTCATGTGTGACGGCCATATTGGCAGTAGCCCCATCCTCCTCTTCTCAGAGCCCTTCAACGGTGCCTGACAAAACGAGGCTGTCCTCTAGCTTACTTTCAGAAGGAGACTCTATTGGATTAGAGTCTCTTAAATTACTCTCTTCCTTCCAATTATACTTATATGGTAGACAATTATGTGGTAGGCAGTCATAGTCTGTTCGCCAGGGTAGAAATGTCAAACACCAGAGGACGTGCTTTTAAGGTTGGAATGGGGGGGGAGTTTAAAGGTGACGTGAGGGCAAGTTTTTTATGCAGAAAGTGGTAGGTGCCTGGAATAGGTTACCAGGGGTAGTAGAGGAAGCAGGCAGTTTGGTGAAGTTTAAGAGGCTTTTAGATAGACACATGAATATGGAGGGAATGGAGGGATGTGGATGATACACAGGGGGAGGACATTTAGTATAAATCAGCATCAGGATTGGCACAACATCGTGGACTGAATGGCCTGTCCAGTGCTGGACTGTTCTATGTTCTATACTTTATTTCACCAGAAACATTTTTAGTTTGTAAATAATTCCAGTCCCAAAAAACAATTCTTAAAGTCTTCATGGGTTCTGCAAATCCCAACAGGTGAGCTGCAAATCATTCCCTATGCCAGATGTTTCACATTTAACGTAGGGAAAGGTGAGAAGTAACACCATGCCATTATCCAGCTTTTGGCAGTGCATGTTGTACAGCAGCCACGTTGTACGCCATGCCCAGCTCTCGCTCTGAAAGTCCATACCTTCAACCACAGTCAGTGGCCCCATGTATCTGACTCTCACCCACAGACATAGAAACATAGAAAATTGACCCTTTGTGCCTGCTCTGCCATTCAATGCGATTGTAATTTTGGTTTCTTGCCCAAGTTACTGAAATGCAACTTTAGGACCAATTTCAGGCACAGTTCAGGTCTCACAATTCAGCCACAAACTGGAAGCCAAGGCAAAAATGGTATAATAAATTATTACCCAAAGCAGACTTGTGGTGAAGTACGTCCAAGCTATCTATTAATTGCCCCTATATCCAGAGAAAATGTTAAGAATTCATTGGTGTGTAGGGTCAGTTTTACCAGGTTGTTTAAAAATACTGCCAGCGTTTGCAGAAATATTTCACCATCCAATCCATGCTCTTCAAAATGTAACGGTTACAGAACATTACACATTTATTTCAATTATGCAGCAAATAGGTTACAACTTCAATGGAGAGATATTGCCCCCAATAATTTGTAAAAATTGATAAAGATAAATAGTTCCAACATGTATATTATAATGTGTAGCTTTTGAACTATCACAGGTGGATTACCTCTTGTCAATGACTCAGGGAACACCAAGTCAAAATGTTATTGTGACTACCTTAATAAATATCCTACAATGTGAGCCAGTGTCTTTGACCTGACATCGGTGTAATACATACTGCCACCTTGAGCAAGTTGTGCCAGGATTTAAATAGTGAATTAAGTCTACATGCAATGCAGAGATCACACTTCAAGTGACTGGAGCAACTCAATAAACAAAATAGGCACTTATCTGTCTACTGATACATCTTTTCATGTCTGGTGGACTGCAATATCTGGAGCTGTTTGGGTGCACATGGGCTTGGAGGTCCCAATAACGTTCTCTGCTCTATTTTGTTTTGTTTTGCATCAACTACTAAACACTGAGCAGTATCAAGAATCAGGGATGTTCTTTGTATTATACTGGTTCAGCTGTCAGTGGAAGGGAATGGTTGTTGACATTATTGTATCTAACAGACTACAAAATGAGAAATAGATGTACAGAAGCTACAGTATGTAAATTTTCTGTTTCTGTGCAATACGCAATAATATGTGAAAATTTGCAATCGAAAACTGGGGACTTACAGCATGAAGTCCTCTGAATGAAGAACCTTGATGGTATGCAACAAATGAACCCTGGCTACTCCTTGTCCCAACCCCCTTGTACAATTCACAACCTCTCCACCACCCCTGGGTCTTTCTCCCCTGTGATTCTTCTGCTACCAAGACTGATTTCCATCCCAGATTGATTTGTTTCAGTCGCTCTACATTGGTATAGCATCCAAAACAAAAAAGGCTTTGCCTCTTGTAAGGCTGATTCAGTGGGGCCTGACATTTGGGCCTTGGTTGATATTAAATTTCCAGTTAGTGGGCCCATGACTGTGCAGAAACTGTTTAACATGCCTCTCCAGGCACTGGGGAAATTCTGAGCCAGAATGTTTCAATATACTTTCTATATATTTCTATATATATTGATAGAACAATATATTGTCCTAACAGTATACAAACTGGGAAGTCTCAACTGAGGTACCTGGTTTCAGCAAGATTAATAATTGTGTTCTCTTATTGTTATGTTTGGTAGTTCTGGAGTAAGTAATAGATTCCTTGTCCTGACCGCTATTCCAGCAACCCTGCAATGAAATATGCTTTGATAAGTACTGATCAGCTCTGTATATGATTCTTCCCTTTGTTCCTTTGTTGAATAGTTTGTCAGTGTTGGTAAAATAAAGAAAACAGTTAAAAGAAATGCTTCACAAGGTAGAGAGTGGAGGGGAGAACTGGAGAGAAAATCAATCAAAAAATGACTTTTCAAAGAAACATTTATAAGTATAATTAACAAATGAAAGGTGCATCTTTGAGAGGTTGTGGCAGAATCAACAGCCACTTGCACACAGTTTGACTTGAGCCTATAGTCTGCTTATATGAGGGTACAATTATGAGAAGGATTAATTTATAATTCATATCTAAATTGATTTGAATTCAAATCATTGCTTCTTTCCTCATACATATTCTATGTTTCTGGAAATCATTTGATTAATTTTGTGTTCAATTTTCATTGTTTTATGTAGTTTCCCACTTATTTGCTACCAGATGTACCTATTCATGCAATGTTTTCTGCTGCTGTATTTTTACAGACTTTGTCCTCTTTTTTTCCTGCCTTAGTTTCCACAGAGGATCCATAGAAACAGCAAAATTATAGCTAATGATCTGGTGAACAATCATATGAATTCATCCAATACTATTTAACAGTTAACGATTTGACTTGCCTCCCTGTACTTCAATCACGGAGAATCTGGTTGTTGATTTGAAAAGCTTTTGTTCCATTGTTTGCGTGGCTAGGTTTGGTGTCCAAAATTCCTCACGTTACTGGCTCAGTGTCCTTGAATTCCTTAAAACACAATAGTTTCAGCATAAACAGCACAAAGAGTCAACAATTATCTACCTCAGGACAACATAGTTGAGAAGTACATGTTCATCTAGAAAACCTTACCATATTTTGAGAAACATTTGGGCAAAGGTTTTGCATCTTTTTGTCATTATGCAGGTTCAGGGGTTAAAATTAAGGCACTTCTGTAGAATTTGCCACTCTCTGGAATTTAGTGATTAAATGAAACTTGCAGAAAATAACATTACATTTCCAGAAGTAGCCTGGGCCTTGATCAGGTTTGAACCTTTTCCATGACATCTGCACCAGCGTTAGCAGGTACAATGTAGATGAATGATACTTAAAATTTTTTTTAAATTTTATTTACAGCGTGGTAACAGGCCCTTTCGGCCGAACGAGTCCGCACCGCCCATTTTAAATCCCCAAATTAACCTACCCGTACGTCTTTCGAATGTGGGAGGAAACCGGAGCACCCGGAGGAAACCCACGCAGACACGGGAGAATGTACAAACTCCTTACAGACAGCGACGGGAATCGAACCCCGATCGCTGGCGCTGTAATAGCGTCGCGCTAACCACTACGCTACCGTGCCATAAAATAAGCCTAACACAGACCACTATTCTGAAACCTGTCCCATGAAAAAGTGCACAGAGATGGACACTATGAAAGCAGAAACCCAAAAGCTGAAATACTCTTGATGTGGTAGGTCTGAAATTTTATCTGCGAACAGAATCTGATCTGTGGTCAGATAGCTTACCAGCACTGATTGGCCAGCTTAGCATTCCATTTAGAAGTGGAGAGATAGTAAACAAAAACTTATAAAATAAATTGGTAAATTGGTTTATTATTGTCACTTGTACCGAGGTACAGTGAAAAACTTGTCTTGCCTACCGATCGTACAGGTCAATTCATTACACAGTGCAGTTACATTGAGTCAGTACAGAGTGCATTGATGTAATACAGGTAAACACAATAACAGTACAGAGTAAAGTGTCACAGCTACAGAGAAAGTGCAGTGCAATAAGGTGCAAGGTCACAACAAGGTAGATCGTGAGGTCATAGTTTATCTCATCGTATCAGGGAACCATTCAATAGTCTTATCACAGTGGGGTAGAAGCTGTCCTTAAGTCTGGTGGTACGTATCCTCAGGCTCCTGTGTCTTCTACCTGATGGAAGAGGAGAGAAGAGAGAATGTCCCGGGTGGGTGGGGTCTTTGATTATTTTTGATTAGTACAAGGTAAAACAATAACAGAATGCAGAATAAAGTGTTACAGTTACAGAGAAAGTGCAGTGCAGGCAGATAATAAGTGCAAGGTCATAACGAGGTAGATTGTACTAGGTAGATTTTATCGTACTAGGGCACTTTTCAATAATCTTATAACAGTGGGATAGAAGCTGTCCTTGAGCCTGGTGGTACATGCTTTCAGGCTTTTGTATTTTCTGCCCGATAGGAGAGGGGAGAAGAGAGAATGCCCAGGGTGGGTGGGGTCTTTGATTATGTTGGCTGCTTTACCGAGGCAGCGAGAAGTGTAGACAGAGTCCATGGAGGGGAGGGTGGTTTCTGTGATGTGCTGAGCTGTGTCCACAACTCTCTGCAGTTTCTTGTGGTCAAGGGCAGAGCAGTTGTGTACAGAAAATACATCAGCTGTATTGTGTCTCCAGAACGGTCCCAATACTTTATGTAACTCTGTGTTGTTATCAAGAATGCACTACCTATAACATTGGTGGGTACATGGTCATTCATAATTTAAAAAGCAAATAGCTCATATGTTTGGAAAAGAAAACTTTGCTGGGCTATAAGGAAATGTTATGGAGTGGGATTAACTAGAACAGAAGGGAGAGTTAGACATATGTTATTTTCATTATTAATAGCATCCTGAACAAGCTATGTTGGCACCACATTGTGGGCTGAAGAGCCTGTTCTGTGCTGTACTGTTCTATGTTCTATGTAAGAAGTATATTGTTTCTGGAACAATAATATTCTTTGATTCTTTGACATAAATTTTATCATAAGAGTCTCATGGTAATTATTCAGTGGATGTGCACGTCACAGGCAAGGATGACATTTTTTGCCCATCTCTAAGTGCCCTTGAGAAGATGATGGTGAGGTTTCTCGAGTCCTTCCTGTGACGATGCTCCCACAATGCTGAGCCCTTTCGGGACCCAGCCACAAAGAAGAAACAGAAATATTTTTCCAACTCAGGAGAGTCTGCTGTCGATGTTGATCCTGCCTGCCCGCTGGCCTTATCCTTTCAGCTACTTGTGTGCGTGGGCTTTGGGTACTGTTGAAGAATCCTTGGGGGGTGCAATGGTGCATCTTCCAGATGGTAAGCACGTACAACCAAGTTATGGCAACGGTAGAGGGAATTACCCCAAGATGTCATGCATGTATGCCTAGAAATGCCTCCTCTGTAGGTGGGCCAACAATGGAACCAAATTTTGGAGACAAAGTGAAATGGGCATCCACTGCTACGTACAGCTGGTCACAATATAAAAAGTAACTCAGTGCAGCTGGAGTGTGTGTTTGTGCAGTTACTCAGAGTGTTTGTCTGCAACGGGGAAGAATGTATTACTCATGTTACTTGAATTCATTTTGTTCTCCGTGGATCTGCAGTCATGTCATATTGCCTCCAGATTTGGTGAGTGCAGCAGATGTAATATTGGTTGTGAACGATATTACAAGTGCTGCTTTAATGTTATTACCCTTTCAGGATTGTGTCGATTGACTAACTGATCTATGGGCTGCAAAAATGTACACAGCTCCTCGTATCTCATGTGCGTAAGTCTGTCTGCTCTGCAGTGGCCTATGTTAGAGGTTAAGAATGAAACATTTCAGGGCTTCCTGACCCAAACTTCAATTTGAAGGAATTGTCAGCTTCATGGCATGATTTCTGGGCTTCTGGGCATCAACATCTCAGAGGATCTATCCTGGGCCCAACACATTGATTCAGTCACAAAGAAGGCACACCAGTGGCTCTACTTCATTAGGAGTTTGAGGAGATCTGGTCTGTCACCAAAGACTCTTGCAAATTTCTATAGATGTACGGTGGAGAGCATTCTGACTGGTTGCATCACCGCCTGGTACGAAGGCTCCAATGCACAGGATCGCGGGAGGCTGCAGAGGGTTGTAGACTCAGCCAGCTCCATGCACAACCCTCCCCACCATCAAGGACATCTTCAAGAGGCGGTGCCTCAAGAAGGCGGCATCCATCACTAAGGATCCTCACCATCCGGGACATGCCCTCTTCTCATTACTATCATTGGGGAGGAGGTACAGGAGCCTGAAGACCCACATTCAATGATTCAGGAACAGCTTCTTTCTCTCTGCCATCAGATTTCTGAATGATCCCTGAACCCATGAATTTCATTGTTCTTTTTTTTGCACTATTTATTTATTCTGTAATTTATAGATTTTTAAGTCTTTGCACTGTACTGCTGCCACAAAACAACAAATTTCACATCATATAAGTCAGTGATAACAATTCTGATTCTGATGATTTCAGATTTCAATGACGGTAGGGGGCTGTGTCTCCTCCCAGTACTCACACCACTTCCACTGCAGCCTCACCCCACCTCATGCTTCAGTCTGGGGTTGAGGAGACCTTCTCCACATGGGCATACCTGTACCGCCGTTCCAAGTGACTGACAGAGATGTTCCCTTCCCACAACTTCTGAGTAAAATAGAGGGCTGTGGGTAAGCCTAGTAATTTCTAGGGTAGGGACATGTTTGGCACAGCTTTGTGGGCCGAAGGGCCTGAATTGTGCTTTAATTGTTCTATGTTCTATGTTCTATGTTTTAACTTACAGGACCTATCTCGTCAGATTTGCCATTAAGACAAACAGCTGGAAATTCTAACAGTTGAAGTCAGCCAGCTCTCTGTGGGCATAAGGCGTGCTGGGAAGTCCAGCAATCATGTTGGTGAAGCCTGAGTTCCAGGGCTCACTGTTGGTCAGCAGGAAGATCATGACTGTCATGTTTAAATTCCTCTTCCTAAGAATGTGTCAGTCAACCACCTTAAATTTGTTGCCTTTAAAACAGAAAGCAGATGGGTTGAAAGCTGCAAGTGGTCAGAATTTTCTTAGTTCCATCCCAAGGGGTCAAAGTTATTCCCAAACTCCGCTCTCTTTGATTGTTAACGAGCAGCTTGTGGTAACTGGACCTTTTGTAAAGTTCCACATCTTCTGTTTGCAGTTGAACAATTCCTTTACATTGGAACAATAACTGGTCCATCCAAATCAATGCTTAGCCAATCTACTAGTAAACATTACTTCTGTATGGTGTATTTCCTTAGATAATTAATTCTTAGTTAACGGAGCAAAGTACTTGGAGCAACAAACAAAGTGCTGGAGGAACTCAGCAGGTCAGGCAGCATCTTTCCCCCCACAGATGCTGCCTGACCCAGAGTTCCTCCAGCACTTTGTGTGTTACTCCAGACTGCAGCATCTGCCGTCTCTTGTGACTCTCTTCAAAAGTACTTAATTTGACAAAATACAAGCAAAATTCCAACAGTTGCCTGACTTTATGTTGAAAACCATAAAATTGTTTCTTTCCCATTTCAGAATTATTGTTTGTGTTCTTAATGTAATTATCTTAAGACTGTGTTTGGCCCATCTATAGTTTCTTTCACTAATGTTGTCAGCTTTTGTAACTGGACACAAAATATTTTCATTCCTTTCACTTACACACTGGAAATTTGTGAAGCCGTAATGTTGGGAGCTTCAGTGTGACAACAAACATCAATTTCTGAATGCAGATAAAACAAGTCAGCCTCTACATCTGAGCCATTGGCAGAGTGCTTTCAACACTTTGGATGTAGAGTATCAGTGATGCGTTGGTCATCATTTGAGGTAAGGGATTTCTCCCTTTAGACAGCAAGCTTTTAAATCAACAGAACATATTTGAGCTCCAGCTGATCATTCCCCATAAATTATTCAAACTTTAGGCAAGTATAGAAATTACTTTAATACCCAGAAGAACCAATCCATCACCTAACCCTGTAAATGGTTCATGAAACCTTCAGAAGGGGTTACTAAAGATGTTCTTTCAGATAAATCTCTCCTTTGCTCTGAAGAAAACAACAGCATCCCAGGCAGGAGGAATAGAGACAGCGGATACTGGAACGTGGAGTAAAAACCAAACTGCTGGAGGAACCCAGCGGGTCAGGCAGCATCTGTGGAGGCAGAGGGATGATACAGGGTCTCGACAGAAACATTCAGACTCTCCTCATAATTCTCCAATCCTGACGATGTCACACGCTTTGCGACTACCACTTCCTTAACATAGGTTCCCACTGCTTTCAGGGATCTGTGGAAAATTTTTTCTGTTCACAGTAGTGTAGCGGTTAGTGTAACGCTATTACAGCACCAGCGACCCAGGTTTAATTCCGGCCGCTGTCTGTAAGGAGTTTGTATGTTCTCCCCGTGTCTGCGTGGGTTTCCTCCGGGTGCTCCGGTTTCCTCCCTCATTCCAAAGACGTACAGGTTAGGAAGTTGTGGGCACGCTATGTTGGCGCATAGTTCTAGGCCACAGGAAGATATCAATGGACTAGTCAACAGGGGGATTTAAGTTACTAGTAGTATTACAGTGTGAGATACTGCATTGGGAGGAACATAGAAGAGAATACAGGCTAAGAGATGGATAAGATAAGATTTCTTTATTAGTCACATGTACATCGAAACACACAATGAAATGCATCTTTTGCGTCAAGTGTTCTGGGGGCAGCCCGCAAGTGTCGCCACGCTTCCGGTGCCAACATAGCATGCCCACAACCCCTAACCCATACATCTTTGGAATGTGGGAGGAAACCGGAGCACCCGGAGGAAACCCACGCAGACACGGGGAGAACGTACAAACTCCTTACAGACAATGGCCGGAATTGAACCAGGGCCACTGGCGCTGTAATGGCGTTAGGCTAAACCTATGCCTGCCCAATAAATGGATGTTTCTTAGATTGGTGAGTTGTGGCTGGTAGAGGACCACAGGATTTGGTGTTTGTATCCCAGATATTCACAATCTCGATCAACAATCAGTCCCAGGGGCGAAATGTCATATTTCCAAGCTTGCCTATGAGAGTAAACTCCATGAGATTCTGGGTATGGAGGGGAATGTAAAGAGGCTCCAAAGCGATACAGGCAAGTGAAATGAGTGGGCAAGAACATAGCTGATGGATCACAATGTCATCCACTTGGTGCACATACCAAAAAAGCAGAGATTTTGTTAAATGATGGAAGGGATCAAAGTGTACTTGTACATCAGTCACTGGAGGCCAACTGCAGGCTCTGCAAACAATCTGGAGGGAAACCGGTACGTTAGCCTTCGTTATGCAAGTTTTTGAATATAGGGGTGAGGAAGGTCTCTCTTAGTTATAACGCACCTTGGTGAAAACACACCTCGGACATTGAATACAATTTTGGTTGCTTATCTAAGATGTATTCTCTAGAGTTTAGGAGGATGAGAGGAGATCAGAATCAGGTCTACTATCTCTGACTTATATGACGTGCAATTTGTTGTTGTGTGGCAACAGTACAGTGCAATCAATTTATATTTACGATATTACTGAAGAGCTTGACAGGGACAATGCAGCGAGGATGTCTTCCCTGATGCAAGAGCCAAGGAACAGGAAGCACAATTTGAGAATAAGACCGTTGCGGACTGGGATGAGGAGAAATATCTTCCCTCAGAGGGTGTAAACCTTCAGAATTCTTTACCCTGGAGGACTGTGGAAATTCAGATGTCTTGCTCATTCAGAACAGAGATTGGCGGCTTTCAGGGCATTAAGGGAATCAAGGGATGTGGGGATTGTTCAGGAAATTGGACTGAGGTAGAGGATTAACCCTGATCAAGCTCTAATATCCACATGGCCAACTCCTGCTTCTATTTCTTATGTTGTTACAAGTTCTTCACATTTTTCTTTCAATATCCTCAGATAGAAATCATCAGATTTTGAGATTAGTTTAGCTGAAATCTTATATATTTTTTCTCCATTACCAGAATCAGAATCAGGTTTATTATCACTGACTTATATGAGGTGAAATTTGTTGTTTTGCAACGACATAAAATTACTATAAAGTACAAAATAAATAAATAAAGGATGAACGAGGTATATACATTACTCGTTTATTTAACTACTTTGTTGGTTCCCTAGAATTCCTGGCATTTTATTTTAACCAGGAATAGATATATCTTAATACAAGGACCAGCGTGCTGCCATTGCTAGAATCCAACATGAAAACAGGCAGGAGGAAAAACAGTTGGTTCAAATGTTGTCCCTGCTGAGATCCTCGAGCTCATAGCTAGAAGGTTAGGAAGAAACTCTTGCCCTCTGCATTAAAATCTGGGAACACAAATCAGTGCTGATACTCCATCCACAAAGATAATTTTGCACTAGCACGGGACATTCTTGAATACATCAAGCAACATGAGACCTTTGAGCTACGCTTCTTTAAGCCCATCCTGTGTAATATTTACTACACTTTGTGGCATTGTCTGGTCCAATACAAACTCCCTCCTAAGGCAATACTATCTATAAAATGTGATTGATTGATTATGGAAGTATTATTCTTGAAAGGTTTAGTCTTAAGATAAAAGAGAAATAACAGCTTGCATTGTTAAAAAATGTTGTGACACTGACGTCAAATAAAATACTGAAGTTCCTTTAGGACTTGCAGAAAAATCAACTCCTCCTTACCAGCAAATGTCAAAGCTAAGGCATTTTTCACATTTGTTGTTTAGTAAATAGGAACAGCCAAACTGTATACAACATGGTCCCACAAACAGCAATTGGTAATTTTGGCTGATGAGTCATCACTGGTGAGAAAACCAAGAGAATCTCTTCCACTTCAAATAGTGCCATGGGGTCGTTTATAATGGTTGGAATAGTTTAAAATCTGCATTGACACCGAGATGGATTATATTTAGGCCCATATTTACTGATCTATTTGAAGTAAACTTCAACAATTCAGCTCTGTGCCATACTATATGACAACATAATGGGAGAAAAATGTGACATGATCATTCAAACCAAGAGCATGCATTAGTATTGGTGCTGGTTGTGGTCACCTCAATAAGTTCAAGTACCTTGATGTTAATGGACTGAATATGCAAACTGAGTGCAACTGGTGGCTGATCTTCGCACATGTTAAGTGCTCACAACTAAAATAAATTCCTCTTCCTTTGCTCTTGTATGTAGCTGCTTGATATCTAGCACCATGACTGCAGAGACTTATACTGAAGATTCAGCCAAACACATATTTCTTTTTGAAAAAAATGAAAAAATTCTGTCATGGACTGCTTAATATGACAACTCTTGGCAATTTTACACAAAGTATGGTGTCACTCTGCACTGATTAAATGCCTTTTGGATTTATCTTGGCCCTAGAATTGCTGAATGGACATGCATAATCATCTAGAGACGTATGGACTGTAGTGAATCCTGAAAATTCCACAATCTTTTTAAGCTCTGACTGATTAACCCAGTCTAAATAAGTGTTCTAGTCTCTTCAAGCCATCAAAACCGTCACATTTCTTACACAGTGGACAGATGACTGAGACATGTCAAAAATGTCTCCCAAGACAGCCTGACAAAGAAGTAGGAGTGTAATTCATTGTCAATACAGTGGATACCACTGACATTTTAGTGGGTGTGCTAGAAGCAATATGTAGGACAGCCATGCATATCCTAAAAATAACAGTTGGGTAGTTTCAAATACAGTGGGACAACTTGTAACAATCCCTAACACGAGAGGCAAGGTATTAAAAAGAACAGGAATAAAGGCAGATAAATTGCCAGGATCCAGTCACCTGTATCCAAGGGTTTTGAAGGCTGCACAGATAGTTGAGCTGTTCATTGAAGTATTTCAAAATGACTGAGGTCTTGAAAGGACCGTCAGAATCAGGTTTATTATCACTGACTTATATGACGTGAAATGTGTTGTTTTGCAGCAGCAGTACAGTGCAAAGACATAAAATTACTATAAATTACAAAATAAACAAATTGTGCAATAAAAAGGAATAACAAGGTAGCACTCATGGGTTCATGGACTGTTCAGAAATCTGATGGCGGAGGTGAAGAAGCTGTTCCTAAATCATTGAGTGTGGGTCTTCAGGCTCCTGAATCTCCTCCCCGATGGTAGTAACGAGAAGAGGGCATGTCCCGGGTGGTCAGGGTCCTCAGTGATGGATGCTGCCTTCTTGAGGCACCGCCTCTTGAAGATGTCCTCGATGGTGACTGGTAAACAGCAGATGTGATTGCCTTGTCCAAGAAGGGAGAGAGATAAAAAGCTAGAAACACGAGGTCTGTTAGCTTAACATCTGTTGGCAAGGTACGTGTGTATTTAATCAGGGAAGAAATATCTAGTCATCTAGAGAAGCTTAATGCAATCAAACCAAGTCAACATGGTTTTATGAAAGAAAGCTCATGCTTGACAAATTTACTATAGTTCTTTGAGGATGTAGTAAGCAGAATTGATAGAAGGGAACTTGCAGCTGTGGTGTATTTGGATTTCCAGAGGGCATTCAGTGAGATACCACACAAAAGGCCAGTGTACAAAATAAGAGCTCAAGGTAAACATGGATTGAAGATGAGTTATCATATAGAAAGCAAATAATCAGCATAAATGGGTCCTTTTCAGGCTGGAAAGCTGTAACAAGTGGAATACCCCGAGGATCAGATCTTTGCCTTCAATTATTTCAATCTATATTAATGACTGAGGGGAGTTGTAAGATTGCGTGGCATCCAGGGTTGCAGATGGAATGTAGGTGGTTGGGAGGGCGAACTGCAGTGAGGATATTTGAATTCTGCACATAATTGGTTGCAGAAGTTTGAAGTTGAAGATTGGTTGAATAAGTGGGTCTAAGACTTGGTAAATAGAGTTTAATGTAGAAAGTGTGAGGTGTGAGACCTTTTGCTCTGCTGCCTTCCCGAAGCCAAGATACCGGTTGTCACTCCCTACTGACAGACAAGACACCAGCTACATTGTGCCTTCGGCACCTCTTTGAATAAAGTTTCCCACCCCACTCCTCCGGCTCCCCATCAATACATTGCAGGGTCTGACTCTTAGACCAGCTTCATCGACTCTGAGCCAAAATTCTTCAAGCTACAAACACTAACTTCAGATGTAGTCAGATTTCCTTTTGTGGTGAGAGGGGAAAGATTTAAAGGGGACCCTTCAGAAAAGGTTACTAAAGATGTTTTTTTCAGATAAATTTCTCCTTTGCTCTGAAGAAAACAACAGCATCCCAGGCAGGAGGAATAGAGACAGCGGATACTGGAACGTGGCGTGAAAAACAAACTGCTGGAGGAACCCAGCGGGTCAGGCAGCATCTGTGGAGGCAGAGGGATGATACAGGGTCTCGACAGAAACAGTCAGACTCTCCTCATAATTCTCCAATCCTGACGATGTCACATGCTTTGCGACTACCACTTCCTTAACATAGATTCCCACTGCTTTCAGGATCTGTGGAAAATTCTTTCTGTTCACGGTAGTGTAACAGCGTATCGCTATTACAGCGCCAATGACCCGGGTTCAATTCCGGCCGCTGTCTATAAGGAGTTTGTACGTTCTCCCCGTGTCTGCGTGGGTTTCCTCCGGGTTCTCTGGTTTCCTCCCACATTCCAAAGACGTACGGGTTAGGAAGTTGTGGGCGTGCTATGTTGGCGCCGGAAGTGTGGCCACACTTGCGGGCTGCCCCCAGAACACTCTACGCAAAAGATGCATTTCACTGTGTGTTTCAATGTACATGTGACTGATAAAGAAATCTCATCTCATCTCAGTGTAGTTCAGTAGGGAGGAATCAAAAGGCAGACGGTTATCCAAGTAGAGAGAGATCGTGAATTGAGGAATCTAGGTATTCCTGTGCATGAAACACAAAATGTTAACATGCAGGTCCAGTGAGTAGTTAAGAAGGCAAATGGTATGTTGGCCTTTGCTGTAAGGGGATCAGAGTTTAGAAATAGACAGGTATTGGTTCGATTTTACAGGCTACTGGTGAGGCCACGACTGGAGTACTATGTACAGTTTTGGTTCCCTTACATAAGAAGGGGTATACGAGCCTTGGGGCCAACCCAGAAGAGATTCACCATGTAATTCCTGGGATGAGAGAATTGTTCTGTCATAAATGGGTAAAAAACAGTAGTTCCTTTGAAGTTTAGAAGAATAAAGGAAGAAGAATAAATAAAACATATAAGATCCTGAGGGGGCATGGCAGGGTGGATGTTGGAGAGTCTTGAATAAGGGGACATAGTTACGAGATAAGGGAGGTGGTCATTTAAAATTAACGGGCATGGGGAGAGAGTGGTGACTACCTGGAATTCTCTGGCACAGATAAAGGGTTGAGGCTTGGGGTAGATCAGCCATGATCAGATTGGATGGCGGGGCAGTCTCACGTGTCTGGACAGCCTGCTGTATTTTCTTCTGTTCATATGTGACACCCTGGAGGCCAATTGCAAAGGAAAGCGGAATGCAATGATGCCTTACTGTGAAGTCAGTTGGTGGTCTCTCTGAGTGATCTGGGAATGTCTATTGCTCAGCACATCTGTCTGTTTCCTCTCCCCCTTTGGGTATTTCTCCTTGACAGACCAATACAGAGTTATCCATGAGGGGCATATTATAGTGACAACTGGTTAATTCAGCAACTTGAAAGCCAGGAGGAAGAAGGTGAAAGTTGAGGAGTCTCAAATTTCAGTAAAAAGATTAAAATTGTTAAGAAAGGAGATTTTTATCGATAAGAAGAGCTAAATCCAATGTTATGCAGCAGCAACGTTTTTATTCATTTGTGAGACCTGAGCTTGGTGGCAAAACCAGGACTTATTGTCCATCCCTGGTTCCCTTGAAAAGGTGGTGATGAGCCACCTTCAAGGATTGGTGCAGTCCTTCTGGTGAAACTACTCTTCCAACACCATTGGTAGGCAGTTCCAGAACGTAGACCCAATGGCAGTGAAGGAATGGTGACATATTTCACAGCAAGAATGCTTTTTAGTTTACATAGAGCATAGAAAACTACAGCACAGTACAGGCCCTCTGGCCCACGATGTTGTGCTGACATTTTATCCTGCTCTAAGATCTATCTAATCCTTCCCTCCCACATAGCCCTCCATTTCTCTATCATTCATGTGTCTTTTAAATGTCCCTAGTGTATCTGCCCCCACAACCTCTGCCGGCAGTGCGTTCCATGCACCCACCACTTTCTGTGTAAAAAACTTACCCCTGACATCCCCCCCCATACCATCACCTTAAAATTATGCCCCCTTGTGTTAGCCATTTTCGCCCTGAGAAAAAGTCTTGGAGGGGGAATTTCAAGGTGGGGATATTCTTAGATGCCTGCTGCTATTTATCTTCCAGATGATAATGTTCATGGATTTGAGAGTTGCTTTCAAAGAAGCTTGGCCTGTTACAACAATGTATTTTAAAAATGGTGCATACTACAGCCATCGTATGCTGGAGGTGGAAGGAGTGGTTATTTAAAGTGCTGGGTGAAATGCCAATTGTTACGGACTCAGTGAAAGTCCCTTTAAGATAGAGAGTGTGTGTGTATGTGTGTGTGGGGCGTGCTTACGTCAATAGAAGATAAAGGACGTAATGACGTTGTTGAAGAAGTTAGAAGAAGAAAGAGAGAGAGAGAAGGGAGAGAGACACCAGCCTGCTTGTTTTCTCTATCGATGGATGAGAAACAATAACTGTGTTTGCCACTGAAATCCATGTATGGAAGTTGGAAGTAATCCGGTGGAGTTCACTTTGTTGCTGACCTGTAGAAGGAAACAGGTATTTGTGTGTGGACGACCACGGTTCGGATGCTTTTCGGGGTGAGGAAGTCACTACCGAGTAAACACTGAAGTGTCGTTTGGGTTCCATCGTGGAACATTTGGATTTCGTATGTACTCTCTCTATGTTTTTCTACATCTACATCTTATCTTCAGACAACGGTGGTTGTTGAAGAAGCCCTTGCTCATGTTTCACCTTATGGCTTGCGGAACTGAACTTTAAGAACCATTCAGGAACTGGGAGTTTTGGACTTTGTCACACACACACACGAAGAGTTTAGTTTTGGGGTTAACGTTCGAGGTTTAACATTTTTGAATTCTAACATACTAACATTTTTACTTTTATTTTACGTATTATCAATAGTAGTGATTAATAAAATAGTTTTTAACACTAAATCATGCTCAGTGTGTTTCTTTTGTTGCTGGTTCGTGACAAAATTGGGGGCTCGTCCGGGATAGTTCCCAAGGTTAACGAGTGTCATCTGGGATTGTACCCCAGAGTGACGAAATTTGTTCGAGATTCAATCCAAAGATTTTTGAGGGAGGTCTGATAAATTCTTTTTAATTGGCTTGTGTGTGTGGAAACCAGCAGCAATGGATATTAAGGCATTTTTGGAGTCACCAACCCAAAAGGGATTGGAGGTGGCGAAAAAGGATGATTTGATAAAGATTGCTACAAGGCTAAACCTTACAGAAGTAAAGCAGTCTATGAGAAAGGCAGATATTCAGAGACTGATAGCTGGCCATTATGTGGAAAAGAAGGTGTTTGAGAAGGAAGTGTTAAAACAGTTTCCTGGCAGTGAAATAGCAATTTCTGAGGCACAGGTGCAGCTGGCAAAGATAGAGGCTGAACGAGAGCAAACCCAGTTAAAGATAGAAGCTGAACGAGAACAAAAGAGATTAGAGGCCGAACGAGAGCAAACCCAGTTAAAGATAGAGGCCGAGCGAGAGAAATTAGAGGCCGAACAAAAGAAATTAGAGGCCGAACAAAAGATAACTCAGATGAAGATAGAGGCTGATCTAGCAATGAAGCAGATGGAGCTGGATAACGAGGAGAAAAAGAGGCAGCATGAGTTACAAATGAAGCGTAGGAGTTCGGAATCTGATTCTGATGATGGTTTTTCAGCCAGCAGGGAGGTTCGATTAGTCCCTCCGTTTGAAGAAGATCAGGTTGATCAGTATTTCCAACATTTTGAAAAGGTTGCTGTGAGTTCAAACTGGCCAAGGAAAGGATGGGCTCTTATGGTACAGAGTGTGATTAAAGGTAAAGCTCAAAAAGCTTATTCTGCTTTGTCTGTTGAGGATGCAGCTGATTATACCAAGGTAAAACAAGCTATATTGAAGGCCTATGAATTGGTCCCTGAGGCTTATAGACAAAAATTCAGAGACTTGAGGAAATCTGCAGATCAGACTTATATGGAATTTGCCAATGGAAAGAGAATATGTTTTGAACGATGGTGCCTGGCTAAAAATGTAGATGGGGATTATGATAAATTGACAGAATTGATACTGGTGGAAGACTTTAAAAGATGTGTTCCAGCTGAATTAACAACATATTTAAATGAAAAGGCAGTGGAAACTTTACAAGAAACTGCTAGGTTGGCAGATGATTATGCTTTAACCCATAAATCCAAATGGGGACAACCTAAAACCTTTCAAAAGAGTTACAAAGACAATCCAGGTAAACCGGAGAGTAAATTGGGAGGTAATCAAAAAGGAAAGGATGAAAAGAAGCCAGGGCTGGAGAAACCTGTTGAGCGTACTTGTTATTACTGTAGGAAACCTGGCCACGTGATATCTAATTGTGCCCTTTTGAAGAAAAAGAAGGAAGCTGGGCCCAATGCTTGCTTTCAGGCAATTAAAAATCAAAAAGGTTTAGGAGATGCTGTTAAAGACCAGTCCTTGCAAGAGAGAAAAGCGGAAAAGTTGGAGGAGGTGAGAAAAGAATTCCGTTCGTATGTATCAGAGGGTTTTGTTTCACTGAATGATGAGTCACCCCAGGTGCCAGTGAAAATTCTTAGAGATACTGGGGCTAGTCAATCTCTCTTGCTGGACAGTGTTTTAAATTTTGGTGAAGAAAGTGACACTGGTGAAGTAAATCTAGTACGAGGCATTACAGGTGAGACCATGTCTGTCCCTTTTCACAGGGTGATTTTAAAGTCAAAGTTCGTAGAAGGACCAGTCGAGATAGGGATAAGACCTAGTTTGCCAGTGGAAGGAGTTTCTTTGTTATTGGGAAATGACCTTGCAAATGGAGAAAGTGATCCTGTGGTACGGTTAACAACCAAACCAAGGATTGATGAGTCTGAGGATGATTCAGATGTTTACCCATCATGTGCGGTGACTCGAGCTAGAGCTAAAGAATTAGCCAAGACAGACAGTCCGGTGCAGTCTGATGTGGTTCCTTGTGACAGTCCTAAACAGGAAGAAAATTTTGATGCCTTATCTGAGACTTTTCTGTCTTCACTGGAGGATCAACATCCTTATAGTGAGCCTGAATTTAAAGATTTGTCTTTGTCGAGGAAGGATTTTATGGTGGAACAGACAAAGGACCCTGAGTTGACAGAATTGAAAGAAAAAGCTCTCTCATGTGAGGAGATTGAAAAGGTGCCAATTGGATACTATGTCAAAAATGGAGTGTTAATGAGGAAATGGAGACCTCCTCATGTTCCTGTTACTGAGGAATGGGAAGTTATTCATCAGGTTGTTGTTCCAAAAGTTTATAGGGATGAGATTTTAAACCTGGCCCATAGTATGCCTTTGGGTGGTCATTTTGGTGTGAATAAAACTGTAGGGAAGATCTTGAAACAATTCTATTGGCCTGGTTTGAGAAAAGATGTGGTGATGTTTTGTCGAACCTGCCACACATGTCAGATGGTAGGTAAACCAAATCAAAAACCCCCTGTGGCTCCTTTGAAGCCAATTCCTGCTTTTGGTGAACCCTTTTCGAAGGTGATTGTGGACTGTGTTGGCCCCTTACCAAAGTCTAAGACTGGAAATCAGTATTTGTTAACCATCATGTGTGCCACTTCTAGATTTCCAGAGGCAATACCCCTTAGAAATATTAAGGCCAAGACGGTGTCAAAGGCTCTTGTAAAATTTTTTACCTTGTTTGGTTTGCCAAAAGAAATCCAATCTGATCAAGGTAGTAATTTTATGTCAAAAATTTTTCAACAAATAGTCTATGAGCTGGGAGCAAAGCAGATTGTATCATCTGCATATCACCCAGAATCTCAAGGAGCTCTGGAGAGATTTCATTCTACTCTCAAAAATATGCTGAAGACTTATTGCTTTGAAAACACCAAGGATTGGGACGAAGGTATCCATTTACTTTTGTTTGCCGTTAGAGAATCGATCCAGGAGTCAATAGGATTTAGTCCGTTTGAGCTTGTGTTTGGACATAGGGTGAGAGGACCTTTGGAGTTGTTAAGAGAGCAATGGGTTAATGAGGAAGTTCACTTGAGTCTGTTGGACTATGTCCAAAAATTTAAAACTCGGTTGGAGAGAGTCTGCCAGCTAGCGAGAGAGCATTTGAAAACAAGCCAGATAAGAATGAAGACATATTTTGATAGACGTGCTCGGCCTAGGACATTCTCAGTGGGGCAAAAGGTGTTGGTATTTTTCCCTAGCCAAAATAATCCCTTGCAAGCTCGTTTTTCTGGACCCTATGTTATTGAATCTCGAGTGACTGATCTAACATATATAATCAAAACACCAGATAGACGCAAGAAAACACAACTCTGTCACGTAAACATGCTAAAACCTTATTATGAGAGGGATTCAGTTGTGGCCTTGGTGGATGGTGTAAAGGTTGTTTCTAGAATGCCTGATGTTGATGTTGAGGAAGGCCAATTTAGATCAAATATTGTTCCATCGAAACTAAAAAACCAAAATATCCTGGAGAACCTTGAAACGAAGTTGGACCATTTACAAGTTTCACAAAAACAACAGATGAGAGAATTAATTTTAAAATTTAAAAATCTGTTCCCAGATGTTCCAAACAGAACATCGATAATTACTCATGATGTTGATGTTGGGGATGCAAAACCAATCAAACAACACCCATATCGAATGAATGTGGAAAAAAGTAAACTTGTTGATCAGGAAATAAAATACATGTTGGAAAATGATATTATTAGACATTCTAGTTCAAATTGGAGTTCGCCCTGTGTTATTGTACCTAAACCTGATGGAACTGTTAGATTTTGCACAGATTACAGGAAAGTGAATGCTGTAACAAAGTCAGATGCTTACCCTATTCCTAGGGTGGATGATTGCATAGACAGAGTGGGAAAGGCAAAATTTCTTACAAAGATTGACCTATTAAAAGGGTACTGGTGTGTTCCATTAACAGAAAGAGGAAGGGAAATTTCAGCCTTTGTAACCCCTTCTGGATTGTATGAATACAATGTTTTGCCATTTGGAATGAAAAATGCTCCGGCAACATTTCAAAGAATGATTAATTCGGTGATTCATGGGTTAAAACATACAGATGCCTACATTGACGACTTAGTGACTGGGAATGATACTTGGGAGGATCACATCTCTGCGTTAGAAAGGTTGTTTGAAAGACTTTCCAAGGCTAACCTTACAGTTAACTTGGCTAAAAGTGAATTTGGCCATGCCACTGTGACGTATCTTGGTTATGTTGTAGGTCAAGGCAAGCAAGCTCCTGTTCAGGTAAAAGTTCAAGCAATATCTGAGTTCCCTATTCCCACAGGTACGAGGACTGTTAGAAGATTTTTGGGAATGGTTGGATATTATCGAAAATTTTGTAAAAATTTTGCTGATATTGCTCTTCCCCTAACTACAGAAGAAGGGAGTAAAGTTTGTTTGGACAGATTCTTGTCAAGAAGCATTTGAGAAGCTGAAAGCCATTTTGTGCTACCATCCTGTGCTCAGAACACCTGACTTTGAAAAGCCATTTTCATTAGCAGTAGATGCCAGTGATGAAGCTGCAGGAGCTGTGTTGTTGCAGAAGGGTGACCTTGATGATATTGACCATCCTGTAGCTTACTTTTCAAAGAAATTTAATGAGCATCAAAAGAATTATTCCACCATAGAGAAAGAATTACTGTCGCTTGTTTTAGCCTTGCAACATTTCAGTGTATATGTTTGCACCGCTCAGAAACCATTGACTGTATATACAGATCATAACCCACTGGTGTTTCTGAGCCGAGTCAAAAACAAGAACAGAAGGCTGTTAAACTGGAGTTTAATTTTGCAAGAGTTTGATCTCATGATAACTCACATTAAAGGCAAAGATAATGTGATTGCTGATTGTCTTTCCCGATGTTAAATGGGAAACATGTATCTGTACTAATCTGATAGTCTGTAGTTGTGTAGCATGATAATTATTAACATTATTAACTATGCGCGGTTAAAAATTTTCTTGGGAAATTTTTTTTTTAGGTGGGAGGTGTTACGGACTCAGTGAAAGTCCCTTTAAGATAGAGAGTGTGTGTGTATGTGTGTGTGGGGCGTGCTTACGTCAATAGAAGATAAAGGACGTAATGACGTTGTTGAAGAAGTTAGAAGAAGAAAGAGAGAGAGAGAAGGGAGAGAGACACCAGCCTGCTTGTTTTTCTCTATCGATGGATGAGAAACAATAACTGTGTTTGCCACTGAAATCCATGTATGGAAGTTGGAAGTAATCCGGTGGAGTTCACTTTGTTGCTGACCTGTAGAAGGAAACAGGTATTTGTGTGGACGACCACGGTTCGGATGCTTTTCGGGGTGAGGAAGTCACTACCGAGTAAACACTGAAGTGTCGTTTGGGTTCCATCGTGGAACATTTGGATTTCGTATGTACTCTCTCTATGTTTTTCTACATCTACATCTTATCTTCAGACAACGGTGGTTGTTGAAGAAGCCCTTGCTCATGTTTCACCTTATGGCTTGCGGAACTGAACTTTAAGAACCATTCAGGAACTGGGAGTTTTGGACTTTGTCACACACACACACGAAGAGTTTAGTTTTGGGGTTAACGTTCGAGGTTTAACATTTTTGAATTCTAACATACTAACATTTTTACTTTTATTTTACGTATTATCAATAGTAGTGATTAATAAAATAGTTTTTAACACTAAATCATGCTCAGTGTGTTTCTTTTGTTGCTGGTTCGTGACACAATCAAGTGGACTGCTTTGTTCTGCTGGAGCTAAACTTGTTAAGTATTGTTGAAGCTACGTTCATCCATGCAAATACAGAGTCCTTCACCACATTCCTTACTCAGTTTTTGTTTCTTCCTTTTTGGACCCAAGCAAAGGACATTTTCTGTTTTGCCTACTGCCTGTTAGATAAGTTAGAAATAATCGTGGCTTTATTGACACACCTCTACTTCATTTATACAGTTTTGATTGTATCTCAAAAACTGGTTATTTCAAAATACATAATCGTAGCCTTCTTGAAAAGATGGTTGAAATACCTTAATCCATTGTACAGGTACGAACATACAGGAGTAACATAAATTAAATTGGTTTATTATTGTCGCATGTGCTATTGTACAGTGAAAAACTTATCTTGCATACCGTCCATACGTCATTTCATCAGTGCATTGAGATAGTAAAATAAGATCTCTTTATTAGTCACATGTACATCGAAACACACAGTGAAATACACCTTTTGCATAGAGTGTTCTGGGGGCAGCCCGCAAGTGTCGCCACGCTTCCAGCACCAACATAGCATGCCCACAACTTCCTAACCCATATGTCTTTGGAATGTGGGAGGAAACTGGAGCACCCGGAGGAAACCCACGCAGAAACGGGGAGAACGTACAAACTCCTTACAGACAGTGGTGGGAATTGAACCCAGGTCGCTGGTGCTGTAATAGCGTTATGCTAACCGCTACATTACCAAACAATAACAATAACAAAGTGTTACTGTTGCAGAAGAAGTGCAGTGCAGGTAGACTATAACATGCAAGGCCATAATGAAATAGATTGTGAGGTCAAGAGTCTATCTTATCATACTAGGGAACCATTCAATAGTCTTATAACAGCGGGATAGAAGCTGTCCCTGAGCCTGGTGGTACGTGCTTTCAGGCTTTTGTACCTTCTGCCTGATGGGAGAGGGGAGAAGAGAGAATGTCCCAGAAGGTTGGGGTCTTTGATTATGCTGGTTGCTTTACCAAGGCAGTGAGAAGTGTAGACAGAGTCCATGGAGGAGATGCTGGTTTCTGTGATGTGCTGAGCTGTGTCCACAACTCTCTGCAGTTTCTTGCGGTCCCGGGCAGAGCAGTTGCCGTACCAAGCCATGATGCATCCAGATAGGATGCTTTCTATGGTGCATCAATAAAAATGGGTTAGGGTCAAAGGGGACATGCCAAATTTCTTTAGCCTCCTGAGGAAGTAGAGGCACTGGTGAGCTTTCTTGGCCATGGTGTCTTCGTTGTTGGACCAAGTCAGGCTATTGGTGATGTTCACTCCTAGGAACTTGAAGCTCTCAACCCTCTCGACCTCAGCACCGTTGACGTAGACAGGTGCATGTGTGCCATTCCCCCCTCCTGAAGCCAATGACCAGCTCTGTTGTTTTGCCGACATTGAGGGAAAGGTTGTTGTCATGACACCATGTCACTAGGCTCTCTATCTCCTTCCTGTACTCTGACTCATCATTATTTGATATGCGGCCCCCTACGGTGATATCATCTGCAAACTTGCAGATGGAATTAGAAGAGAATCTGGCCACACAGTCATGAGTGTATAGGGAGTGGTGTCGGTGGCAGCCTTGTGGACAATATGTTGATTGGAAATCTGCTTCCGAACTCTGGGGTCCTTGGAAAGGGGCTGTTTCCAGACTAATCAATGGGCACTCCTTCTTCAACTTCACAAGTGTTTTGTATTCTTTTACAATATTTCAGACTATAGAATATCAATCTTACTGTCGATGATGTTTAAAAATAATAAATGGTCTAATTTTACATTTTGGGGAGTTGACAACATTTCAACAGTCACTAAATCATATTTAAGTCTCTTATTTTAAAGAATTGCTACAATAATAGGATGGTTTTTAACCACTGCTTCCCAGCAACCTGAAAATAATATTGGCTCGCTCTTTGCCTTGTTTACACTGGCATTACAACCTCCACAGCTGTTAGATGGATAGTCGATGAACCTGTTTACTTCTAGGAGAGACCTGGTTCAGATCAGGATACGACTATGTGTATTGGACCTTGAATGCAATTTTGAAGAATAGGCAAATGTACCAAACCATGTAAAAGAATTTGTTCATTTACACTGATAGTATCAAGACTATCAGTCCCTAAACTGACTGCCAAGTATCCATTCAAAAAAAGAACCAAACCATTGTAATCTTCTATTTCTGAGGGATCAAATCTTTTTGACGGCTTTGGAGAGAACCAGTTAGATTCCCTCCCTCCCTAATGTGTAAGGATCATCTTGTGTGGGTAGTTTGCCAGCTTTTGCAAGTCAGACATGGTGTTTAACCAATTTAGGCTTTGCAATTGTGCTTCATCTGATCACCACACATCTCAGATCATCCACAATGAATTTTCATGTATACCTCTTCACATTATTTCAACTTATTTTCTATAAATTGCCAAATAATATCTTCAAAATCATGGTTAATTTTGAAGTAACTTATCCTGAATCCAATAACTATAAGCTGAACAATTGCACTCCCCCGACCTGTCTTCCAACCAAACGATAGGTATTTATTTATTAGTCACATGTACGTCGAAACACACAGCGAAATGTGTCTTTTAAATGCTGCTGCCACAGTAAGTGAGGCAGTGAGTGACCCAACATCGTTCTGATGCTGCTGTCACACTTTTTATGCTGAGTAGCAGCAATTAAAATGTACCCTGTTATCTTAGTGTTTCTTTACGGTAAGAGACATAAACATGATTTTCTTGTTGTTGAAACATTGTTTACTCCCCGACGTGTCAATACCCATAGTTCCAATCTGCCCTTTCTCCAGAGAATTTATTTCCATCCACCTTGACTTGATTCTTTCTCCTCTTGTCCAATTCCTTCCCGTTTACATCTGTGCCACCTCTGGTGGCCTCAGTCACTTTGACATTTTCCAGTTTCTCCATCCCAACTGGCTCATCTTTGAAGAGGAGGTCCGCTTCTTACTTCACCTCTTGCTTGAGTCTTTCACTTCTTACTTGAACAACTGCCCAGTTTGTCCCGTCCACCAGCACTCTCCATCAGATTGACCAAGTTTTCCTTCAACTGAACTTAGTTTCTTCAAGCCAAAAATGTAGCCATGGGAACACATGGGTCCAAGCTATGCCTGTCTCTTTGTTGGATATACAGAATAGTTCTTGTTTGAGTCCTATTCAGGGCCCTGCCTCAACTCTTTCTCCATTGCATTGATGATTGTATTCCATTGCCACTTTCTGCATTTATATTGAATCCTAAAAAAATTATTATCTGTGTTGCCAATTTCCACCCTACTCTCACATTCCACAGATTATATCTGACTCTTCGCTTTCTTGACGTCTATCACAGGGAATAGGTTAGTCATTCTAAGTCCGCCAAGTCCTACAGCCATCTCAATTACACCTCCTCCTACCCTATACCCTGCATTCCTTCCTCCCAGTTTTCCATCTCCATTGTTTCCGGTTTCATGATGAGACTTTACACACAGTCGTGACTTTAAGAAGTCTTCCTTTTAATTCAACTTTCCCTCTGCTGTAATTTACAGGGCTCTCATCTTTTTTTCCACACAACTGCTTTCTCCTCCTGCCCTTCTCCCCCCACTGCCTGAACAAGAATAGGGTTTCTTTTCACCATTCCCTCTTCCATCTCTACCAACCACGCTCTTTCTCGTAGCAGGATGGTGGGATATGGTTCACTGGCCCTTTTCCTCTTTGTTTTTTGCCTGCCAGGGACCCAGACAGCCCTTCCAGGCGACGTAGCCCTTCCCTTCCACTTCTTCCAGTTCCGTGCACTTTCGGTGCTCATGGTGTAATCTGGACACTGGGAAACCCAAACGTAGATTGGGTAAATGCTTTACGAACATCTCTACTCAGTGCACAAGGCCAACCCTAAGCCTCCAGCCTCATAGGGTCAGAAAGATACAGCACAGAAACAGGCCCTTCGGCCCATTGAATCCATGCTCACCATCAACCACCCATTGACACTAATCTTACATTATGCCTTTTCATTTTCTTCTTCCCAGATTCTCAACAACTCCCCCAGATTCCATGACTCACTCGGGCAACCTACAGTGGCCAATTAACCTACCAACCCACACATTTTTGGGATGTGAGAACCCCTGTCACTTTAATTAACCATCCCAATCTGATCTCCCTGTTTCCAGCCCCCTCCAACGATGCATAACATAAGCTCGAGGAACGGCATCTCAGCTTTTGTCTGGACATGTTACTGCCCTCAGGATATAAAATTGAATTCAATAATATCAGGCTCTTTCTCTCTCTCTCTCTCCCTCTCTCTTTCTCTACTGCAAGCACGGTAGTGTAGCGGTTAACATAACGTTATTACAGCACCAGTGGCCCAGGTTCAATTCCGGCCACTTGTCTGTGAGGAGTTTATATGTTCTGCCCATGTCTGCGTGGGTTTCCTCCGAGTGCTCCGGTTTCCTCCCACATTCCAAAGACACATGGGTTAGGAGCTGTGGGCATGCTATGTTGGCGCCAGAAGCGTGGCGACACTTGCAGGCTGCCCCCAGAACACTCTACGCAAAAGATGCATTTCACTGTGTGTCTCGACGTACATGTGACTAATAAAGATCTCTCTCTCTCTCTCTCTCTCTCTCTCTCTCTATTACTCTCTCTCTATCTCTCCATCTCTCTCTCTCTCTCTCTCTCTCTCTCTCTCTCTCTCTCTCTCTCTCTCTCTCTCTCTCTCTCTCTCTCTCTCTCTCTCTCTCTCTCTCTCTCTCTCTCTCTCTCTCTCTCTCTCTCTCTCTCTCTCTCTCTCTCTCTCTCTCTCTCTCTCCCTCTATCTCTATCTCTCGCTACCCCCCTCTGTCTCTCAGGAGATGACAGT